>NC_045626.1:44980000-45280000 GCF_009829155.1 Mustela erminea
GATTTTATATACTCTATTGTAATAATTTATTAACTTGATAAAATCTGCTGACTCCTCATGGAAAATATTCTGTTTATATTTTATATTTCCTGTGGCTTTCTTTCCATAGCTTTTATTATTGAGTATTTACATGAGAATAGGGCCTTTGTTTTTTAAAAGTTCATCTGTGCCTGCTGTTTATTGTCTCCCCTGAAGTCGCAGCCCTCTGTTCGTGACATACATCGTGCTTTTCATATTGAAAGCACTCAGTAAAACCTGAATAATTAATCTTCCCATCATGTCTGTGGGTTATTTAGGTGAGTTGAATTAGCCCCATTTTACAGGCAGGGCAACATGAAGAGTTAGAGAAGGTTATCACTTGAGCATGTCTGAGTTCAAGTGTAAAGTCCTTCTGTCTCTTATACTACATGAAATTCCTTTCCTTGGTTATAGTTAGTTCTGCTGGATTATTATCATGTGTATTATATTATGCTTGCTTTTTCTCTGCACATTTCCAAAGGAAAGATATATTAGTAGGAGAGGAAAGAGGAACGTTGAGTGATGTAACTTCATAAATAGTCACTCCAGATAATTCTCAAGGGGGTGGTTGCGGATCATCTGTTGAGGAAGTTGAGGCAGTGGTCTTATGTTGAGTCCATGGTTGCATGGACTGAGGGGCAAGTTCTGATTTTGAGGTCTCCTTACACATTGTCTATTTATTGTCAAAGACTACAACTTTGGGGTCAACTGGCAAATTAAAAATGAATCATGAATAGAAGATCTGGCATATTCACATTAGCCATTAAATTAGCTTGATTTATTCAGATTCTTTTGATTGTTATGCCCAGATAAACATCAAGAATTTGCTTACTGATTGGTGATCAACAGCCCTGATGATTAAAACAGAACAAAATTTTAAAAATCGGTGGTGCAGTATTAATAATCAATTTGGTTTTTTCAGAAAAAGAGAAGTCATGCAGTTCCTTACAGATCAGTGTTCAGAACCAAGGGCAATGGGGTGGGAATATCCACGCTTTCCTATCCTCTGAGATGTCTGCCACTCCACGAATTTCTATTCCTCCTCATTGCCTTGATATATGCCTGCCAACATGTTTCAGGAACCTCAAATGCAACAGTCCCTATCTCTCACTCAACCCATCCTTTTCCTTTGAATCCACACTGCATTTTCTTTGAAGCTCTCTAATGTAAGCCTACTGTTTTCTCCTTTTGCTAGATTGTAAACTTCCAGGGTGCAAGGGCCATTATTAATTCATTTTTATATTCTCTGAAGGCCTAGGATTCCAGTGATATTTTTCTGTGCTTTCTATTTGAATAGTGTTCAATTCTACAGTATAGTAACTAATGAAATGTAACACTCAACATATATGTGTGCATGTATATACATATATGCACACACATACGTACACATGTATATGCACACCTGTACACATGTACACGTATGTATACATATATATGTACATGCATATATGTATGTACATGTATACACACACATATGTTAAGTATTACATTTCATTAGTTACTGTAGAATTGAACACTATCTCCCCTTCCCCCTGTTGGGTTAGACTTGGATGGAAAACCTACTCTCAGAAGTAAACCCCACGGGGAAAACCAAATGTTAACAAATACTTTGTTATAGTTATTGTTAGGAGCTTATCTAAATCAAATCCAGGATCACAGTTTTGATGAATTTCACAGTTTTTGTAGCATTCATATACTAGAAACTCTAAAACCTTTTAGTTCCAATTTTTGAAGGGATCCAGTTGCCTTAGTAAGAAATCAGGGATGGTGAATGGAAACTTTTGCTTATGTGTCATCTCTAAGGAGAAAAAAAACAGGTGGGATATAAATAGGAGGAGAGCATGTTCTCATATGTACTCAAGAATTAATTCCACTGCTATTCACCAACCTTTAGAAATGTGGAAATAATATGCCTGTTGGCTATTTATGTTAGAACAGATGTAAAATTAATCGGTCCAGCTAACAGTACCAGATCTGCCTTGGCCAGTGAAGGATTTTAAAATAGTTCTACCAAAACAAGAATCATAAAAAACGTCCTCTAAGTCACATTATTAGTAGACCCAAATATTGTTATTGTGTCCCATTTACTCATGTTTACCTCTCCTGAATCATTTTTACCTTCTCTCAGGAGACATGGGGTCATTTCTCTCCAGAGTTTCCCCTTCCTAGAAGGCAGTTTTCTTGCCCATTGCATCAGTGCCTTCTTGGAAAGCACACTGCACCTGACCTGAGCAGCTAGGTCTTCAGCTGCCCTTTCAGAACGAGGAGGCTCTGTCCCTAGCAAGACTAGGCAGCAGTGGATGGCCTTGACTCGAGGTGCCCCTGTTAGCCATGGTATTTGAAGCCATAGACCTCCCGATTCTTTTCTTCTTCCCTTGTCCTTTTCCTACTAACATAAAAATGGAGGTAAATTATTTCAGTACACATTCCTGATTCCTAATCACCTTCCAAATTTGAGCTACACAAGGGAAATTATTAAATGTTGGATGGAATGACATCTGCAACCCAATGGATTATGGAGACCAAGAGCTTTATACCATAAAAAACAACGTTAACAGCATTTGACTTAGTGGGAGAGGGTCTCAGCTTGGAGTCCTGGCTGCAACATTTTCAGACCAATTCCACCCACCAGCCTGTAAATGTAAATCTTGGATATGCGGACAGCTCTTCTGTTTTGTGGGACTTGTTTAGACTCCTCCTTGCTTGGCTTGTGTCCCCATGCTTCCAAGCATCCTGTTTTTCTGTCTTGCTCCTCTCTTAACTCCCAGCATTCTTTAAAACCTGGATTCAAACTCACTTCACTCTTAGTCTCTCTTACCGGAGTAATCCAGTGTTAGCTTCAGCCCATGGTGACCTAGTTCCCACTCTGGCTCGTTCAAGATACTATGAACAGAGGAGATACACATCAGTCCTCTACGCCACAGGTTTTCCCATGTATAGAATGGAGCAGATAATCTGTCTCATATGTGTTTGTGACATTAAAGCACCATGTTAGCTCAGTTTACTCAACAAAATTATTGAGGCACTAGGGTCTACAGATGAATAAGTTACATTTTTTGTTTTATTTTTAAAGTAGGCTCCACACCCAGCATGGAGCCCAAGGCAGGACTTGAACTCATGACCCTGGGATCAAGACCCTGAGCTAAAGACCTGAGCTGAGATAAAGAGTTAACTGACTGAGCCACCCATGTGCTCCGAAATTTTTCTGTTGAAGACAAATGAACAGTCAAGACTTATGGAGGAAGAGAGAAAAAGTTATGGCAGTAGGGAGATTGACCAGTGGAGTATCAGCTTATCAGCATGGGCAGGAGAGAAGGTTTCCAAAAGAGAGTCACACTTGAACTGAATTTCAAAGCACATTTTGGAGCTAGACAGCTGAGGAAATAGGTTAAGAACCTTCTAGACAAAGGGAGCAGAGAGGTGTTAGGAAGCACTGGTCATACCAGAGAGAGCCTGGCTTCTGTGATCTTTGCCAGATGCCTTAACTTCTGTGAGTCTTAGTTGCCAGAACTGTAAAGGGGGGGGGCATTATTTATGATCAGATTACATATTGGACATTAGTTATTTTTGTTAGTTATTCCTTCATCTCTCTCTCTTATTATTAATGTATGCGAATTTTGCTTTGGAGAAACCACCCTTCTCTCATCTTCGGTTGAGCCTTGTAGGGCAGAGCTCACTCTGGCTTCCAGGGGAGACATATGTATGTCTTGGGCCTGGGCCACTCAATGCCTCGCATCTTCCCGATGGCAGTGGTTCATCTATGAGACACATGACAGCCGGTAAGATTCAATTTTGAGACTTTTGTTTGCATTCTCTCTTTTTCTGGGAAGCCTTGAACCTAGAATTAGTAGGGTTAGAACTTCTATAGCCACCCAAATCCCACAGAAATGCAAATATAAGGAAAACAGGGGTAGGAAGTAGGAAAAGGAAAAGTGGGTCTCAAGGTTCTTGCTGTTACCTTCATGAGGCCAAGTCTGACACCAGCTTTACTTCTCTTTTCTATTACAAATCAGATCTCCTTTAGGTATAAGCTGCTTTCTGCCAGGGTCTCTGTCCCATGGCATGAAAACAAAGATATTGGGCAACTGGGTGCCTCATTCAGTTGGGTGTCTGTCTTTAGCTCAGGTCATGATCCCAGGGTCCTGAGATTGTGTCCCATATCAGGTTCCCTTTTCAGCAGTGAGTCTGTTTCTCTCTCTCCTTCTGCTCCTCGACCAGCTTGTGCTCTTTCTGTCTCTCAAATAAATAAAATCTTTTTTTTTTTTTTTTTTAAATTTCTGACTAGACAGGTTGTTTTGAAGACTAAATGAGATAGTATATTAAAAGTGCCTGGTACCATTTTTGACCTATATCAGGCAGTGCTGGCTCCTGTTCTGAGCAAAGGCCCAGAGAATGGAGAGTTTACCATGCACCGAGGGAAAGCTGCTGTGGTGATGAACGGGGCACAGGGCAAGTGTGGACACGATGGCTGGATCCACCAGCAGTAAAAGCCATCTATCATATCTCGGTGAAGAGTCTGAATTTCATCTTTAAGCAGTTTCAAGAGTAATGAGGACCATAATGAAGAGAGGCAGGACACTGTGAAGACATCTGACCTGGGCACCCAACCCAGTCTGTAAGGTGAGGAAAAGCTCTCCTGAGCGTGTGGCATTTCAGCTCCAGCCTGAAGAATGAGTGTAGAGCAGGGAACAGCCTTGCGACATCATTAGGGAGAATGAACCAAAGTGAGGTAAGACCCACTACCATGCAACTTCCATGAAGAAGGGATTTTTTTGGAGCAGGTGGGACTATTATTATTATTATTTTTTTTTTTTTTTTACTGTTACGTTATCAGATTCTAGAATACTATTTACCTGGTTAGCACAAAGTAGGAGCTTATGTATTTGTTGAAAGAATGCTGAATGAATGGTAGTAAAGAAACCTTTCAGAAGATGTCTCAGTTCCACTCCTATAATGGAATCGTTTAGATGTCTTATAAACACAAATTTATTTCTCATCATTCTGGGATTGGAAAGCCAAAATCAAGGTGCCAGAATATTCTTTTATCTGGAGAGAGCTTGCTTCCTGGTTCATAGACAACTGTCTTCTTGCTGTGTCCTTACATGGTGGAAGGCCTGAGGGAGCCCCCTGGGGTCTCTTTTATAAGGGCATTAATGCCATTCATGAGGACTCCACCCTCATCGTTTCAACATAGGAATTCTGGGTGGGGGGGGGTGGTGGAGAGGGAACAGACATTTGATCTATGGCAGAAGGAGAGGAATTCCAACAAATAAGTCAGGCATAGAATAATAAGGGCCCGATCTGAGGAAGGGGAGGAAGAGGTTGGTATGGATTTGATAGATATCAATAGCGTAAATTTAACAGATCTTAGTGACTAGGATAATAATGAAGAAAGCTTCTAATTATTGAGCACCTACTGTGTTCTGGGCATTGTTAGATTTAGGATAAGATGTTTTACATACTTAACTCATGGTCTCCTACAGCATGTGGTTCAGAGAGTAGGCAACCGAATTTGTTCATTGTTGAACTGTGGTGTCTGGCATAGTACCTGACACGTTGCTTTCTGTAGAGTGAACAAACGAGCCCTATGACAATTCTTAAAGATAAGCATTGTTGGACACCTGGGTGGCTCAGCTGAAGTGTCTGCCTTCGGCTCAGGTCATGATCCCATGGTCCTGGGATGGAGCCCCGCAAAGGACTCCCTCCTCAGCGAGGAGCCTGCTTCTCCCTTTCCCCACTGCCTCGTGCTCTCTCTCACTACCTCTCTGTCCCTCAAATAAATAAATCAAATCTTTTTTTTAAAAAAAGATAGGCATTGTTATTATATGACAGAAGTCTCCATTTTATATTTAAGAAAGTTAAGTCTCAGAGAGTTTAAATCATTTGCCCAAGGTCACACAGAGTCCAGATTTGAACCCAGGTTTGCTTTGCCCCAAAGCCTCTGCTTCCTACTCTAGTTTGGCGACCTCTGTCCCATGGAAGTATTTTGAGGGTGAGGGGAATGTCCAAGGTTTTTAATTTAGTCGACTGGGCAGCTGGGGATACCTTTCAGTGAGAGGGAACATGGAAATGAGCAGTTGGGTTCCGGGCGTGTGGCATCCGAGGGGCTGTGAAACCTCGAGTGGAGAGAAGCGAATGAGTAGAAACCACAGTGTGAAATTTGGAGGCAAGACCTGAGCTGGAGACAAGTCCTGGGGAATTACCAGTTGTAAATGGTAGGTTGAGCCCTGAACCCTGGCATCTAATGGATAAGCCCAGGCAACGGGCTGGACAGCTGCTAAGAAGGCCACCCGCAAACGAAAGGAGCCCTCAGTCCCAGCAAATGTGGCCCGCTGGCCGCTGGCCCGGAGAGAAGAGAAGGAAAGGAAGGAAAGAGGGCAGGAGGGACGGAAGGACGAGGGCAGGGAAGGGAGAAGGGAGGAAGGGAAAGGAGAGGGGGCGAGCCGTGGAGGCTGGTTCACTTGAATCTGGGGACCGGGCTAGAAGAGTCCCAGCGCTCTTGTGCGGCTGAGCGGGCTCAGAGTGGAGAGTGAAGCGGGGGAGGAGCTCGCCTGTTGGGGACATAATGGCACGGACAGGTCATTTAGAGGCTTGACTGGTTCCTTGTAGTAAAGTGGAGCGTTTAGGAAATGCCTTTTCGCCTCCCTCCAACCTTTGTAGAGATGAAAGCAGGTTAAAGGGGATTTCAAGCATTCTGTCCCAGTAAGGCAGAGTCGCGGGCGGGCGTGACTGGGGGAGCGCGAGCGTACCCTGACGAGGCAGGCGGCTGACTGTGTGTGTACAAGGCAGGCGGCTGACTGTGTGTGTATGAGGCAGGCGGCTGACTGTGTGTGTACAAGGCAGGCGGCTGACTGTGTGTGTATGAGGCAGGCGGCTGACTGTGTGTGTATGCGCCGTGTTTGCGGACTGCAGGCATTCGCTGATTCAGCAAATATTTACTGATTGTTTCTCTTGTGCTACGTGCTATGCTGGGAACGAGGGACACAGGAGTAAACAAAAAAAGACAAAAAGGAGATCTCTTTCCCCATGGCACCTGTATCCTGGCGGGGCGTGTGTCTGTGCACGCGCGCACGCGGGCTCTGGGGCGCAAGCAGGTGGAGAGCGGGGAAGGGGGTCTGGGGGTGCAGGAGTTGCAGTTTTAAACAGGCAGTCGGGGACATCCTCCTTAAGGTGGCAGCTGAGTGATCCGAGAGGTGAGTGAGTGAGGCCGTGGTGGCACGTGTTCACAAGTCCTCGTGTTCACAAGTCCTCGTGTGAACAGTTCGGGACTTTTCCCCTAACATGAGCCATTTCTTTTCTCCTTGAGTCACTCTGCAGAACCAATGCAGAGCGGTGAGTATGAAGCCCTTGAAGAAGAAATAGTTCCACTGAGCGGAACTGGTCACTGGGGCCACTTGGTCATTGCTTCCCCTAGTCAAGTATACAGGCCCTTTGGGATCGTGGGCATAAAACTGACGGAGAGAGAAAGGCCTGGTCACCCTGAGAGGATAGTGACTGGAGAGACTGGCGAAATTTAAAATATCAATTTCCCCTTCAACTTTTATGTGTAAATTGACAATTATGTTTCACTAAGTATAAATGAGTTCATTTTGGCTTTGCTTGGATCCAGTTTATGAGAGAAATGTTACAAATCATCCTTTTGTATTTGCTAAATCTGGACCTAATTCCGTTTTTCAAGAAATCGTGTTTGCAGAAATAAGGCCACATGGAAATGAACAAATAATGAAAAATGGAATATAACAAACCCCTGAAGTCCTAGAGAATTAAAACGCTGCCAGAATTATTTATAAAATGTGTACCAGCATCCAAAAGTATTTACATTTGCTCCATGGCTTATAAAATCTGGTGCAGTCCAGACAGACTTGGTAGTTCCAAGAGACCCAAAACATCTTTTTAAAATCCCGTGGCCAACTCCAATGCAAAGCAAAGAGCCCCATATGGTGGGATCATAATCTTGACATGTGAAATTCTTTGTAACTAGGGATCTTTAGGGTCGTTCAGAATAGAAGCTGAATTCTGTATGTAGCTCTGGGTTACGCCCTGGTAAGTCTATACCTACAGATGACCCCAATTTCCCGTGACTCCATGAAGTTGGCTCAATGTGGGGAGTCCAGAGTCCCGAGCTTGTCTGTGGTTGCTGGGGGTCAGAGGGGCTGGACTGCACAAAGATCAGTGTGGGAAAAATGAATGAAGATCATAAGGCCCTTTGAAATACAAAGGGGTATCTCAACATGGAACAGTCAAGTGATTTATTTATGTTGGGGCAATGTAGAGTCAAGATCAAGCTCAATGAGTTCCCTTGTATAGAGCAATAGAGCAGCGTTGAGAGGGATCGCAGTGTCGGAGAGGGACTTTGGTGGCCGTCCTCCACTGCACATCTCTTGCTTCCATGACCAGTTCAGATAGTGGGGACACAATGCCATCCATCTGTACCTCTTTGAAACAAGACTCTCACATTCTAGCGTCCCTTTTAAATGGTGGCTACAAGAGCCAACTCTTGCTGCTAGCACAAGGTCTCACAAGGCTGTTAATCATCTAGTACTGATAGCTACTGTTCCGCGTTGGATGAATACCAATTAGAGAGATGGGGACGACCTGAGGAATGGAGAAGCGCGAGCAGTGGGGTACTGGCTTTGTTGTTTTGGGGAGGGGTTGCCAAAAAAATATTACCTGGGGCTCCAGTGCTCTTCTCGCCAACCCTGAGGGGTGACTGATGAAAACAGCAGACTCATTTACAAAGTAGAAAGTAGGGAATGTATCAGCAGCATCATATGATTATTAATAAGGTTTGTTTTTCTAGGTAGCAATAGCTGAATCTTGTTGTTGGCTGTCTGAGAATCGGACAGCGTTTGTCGAAACTGAATAATTCTGTTGGTGGTTTTTTCTTATGGTATCTCCTAAAAGTGGTTGTGGGAAGCTCTGGGGAAACAGAAAGGAAGGATCTGGAAACAACAACAACAACAACAACAACAACAACAACAACAACAATAAAACAACAAAAAAGTTACCATCTACAAGAGAGAGGAATTTACTAGGGAATATTTTAGGCAAATGGAATAAAGAATTCTTCCAAGGTGAAGGACGTCGCAACTGGGAAACAGTCCAGATCAGAGCAGGTAGCGGATGTCAGGAATGAGACAGAGCAATACTGAAATCGCCAAGTAGAAATAAAAGCGCTTTCATCACCGTGAGGTTCTGTTTGCTCACATACATCTCTCTCCTCCGCCGCTGACTTGCGCAGCCAGCATTCAGCGTGGAGACTTGCTCTCCGGAGCCGCCCCTCCTTTGTCTGGTGCATGTCCCCGGCTGTCCCAGGAGTCTCTCAGGGCCTTGGGATGCATCGTGGTGGGGCAGGGATTCTCAATGGGACCCAGAGGTTTTATGACCACCTGTTCCATCCAAAGCAAACTTGTTGAGAACCAACTACCTGCTTGGGAATCGGGAAGGAAAAACCTGTTTCCCCCTGATTTATTTCAGAGTTGTCTTCCCCTGTCCCAGAGTGCTGAGAGCGCAGCGTGGAGCTGTTCAGAAAACCTGATTAGGTCCCACGGTGCTAAGCACATAGAGTTTCAAGAGGCTGGGAAATTGTTACCATTGGAAGTCATGTAGAAAAATGGTCCATGTGGGGGGAGGACAAAAATTAAGCTGAGATGACTAAGAAACATATTAACTAAAATTATGTTTGATTTGCCATCAATTGCTCCCTCTTCTAGATGCTTGGGAGAGTGCCTCCATGGGGAGCTGAAAAGCGTTCAAGGCCTCTTCTGAATTGATGATGCTCCCAGGGCCGACATGAGGGTTTAGGAATAGGGAGAGCCATGGAGACCTTTCAGTTAGCCGGGAGGCCCTCGTGTTAGATTGGAGAAGAAATAAGAAAAAGATCATTTAGCTGTAAGAGTTGTTCCTTTGTTCTTTTGTTCTTGCATATAGTAGGCGCTGAAAAGATATGGATTGAATAAAGGAATGTTTATTCCAACATACGAAAATAATACGCTCTTTGAAACCAAGTAGTGGATCTAGCGAGAATTTGTTTTCTCAGATTATTATTCTCTGACAAGAAACACTTCACTCTGTGTGAAAATAGAGTTAAAAGACAGCTTTGCAGAAATTTCCCTCGGATTTGAGCTTATTGGCTCATTATTTGTTCAAGTGATTCATGATCTAGAGATCGTGGAAGGCAGAGCAATACCGAAATCGCCAAGTAGAAATAAAAGCAAACCCTATGTCGCACGTCTTACATGGAACATAGTCATGGAGGCAGCTGACAAGCGAGTATATTTTGGGGAGGAGGAGAATCTACGGAGGTTGTCTTGAACACAAAGCAGGCCTCGGCCTTTTGGTCAATGTACGAGTTACTATAATGATTGACTGAACATTGCTATAATTAAATCGTTTTGTATCTGAGTAAATATGACGCCATGGGCCTTGTGTAGTTAGGTTTGTGTTTGTGTTTTTTCTTTTACTTAAAGATCACTAGAGGGTCTGTGCCCTTATGTATAGATGTCCTTCGCAGTCTTCCGCCAGAATCGTAGAAAATGGGAAACGGTGTTCTGTCGCGTTGTTGGGATAGGGTGAAAGAGTGGGAGCCTGAGAAGGCCATGGAAGAAGGCCTGCAGAATTATTCTGGAGGACACACTCCCAGTGGGCCAGATACATAAAGGACAAATGTCCTTCTAAAAGAGTTGCTTTTTTTGGATAAAGACTGTCGGATGAAAACCAGTTCATTCCAGACAGACGAAGAAGAAAAGCAGAGTAATATCGAGAAGACAGACTGGAAGAACAGAAAACTTCATGAATGTAGGCTGCTGAGTTGCAGCAGGTTGTGAGATTGGGGGAGACATATGTCAGGGATGAGGAGAAAAGGGATCCATCCCAGCAGCAGTTCAGGTCCAGGAAGATCTGTCTAAAGACTAAGTCGAGCACGTACAGCATCAATATCTTGTCATTGTTTCTGTGAGGAGCCCAGTGAAAGCAGCTCCTCTGGAAACAAGAGAGGGGATTCAGTCCTCTACATCAGTGATATCTGTGAAGAACTCTTGGAAGCTGCCAAAACAGAATGTGTTTTTTGGGAGATCAGCCAAACTGCAAAAGCCAAGGCAGTGATTGACAAGTGGGGAGAGAAAAGATGCCAGTTGTCCTGGGACTGAGAGCCTTTGTGAACCGGGCTGCCCAGGTGCCTCTGGAACCAGGAGGCCAAGGGTCTTGGATATGTGGTTCTCAAACTTAAATATGTGAATGAGTCAGCTGGGCATCTTGGTAAAACGTAGGTTCTGATACAGTAGGCCTTGGGTGGCCCCAAGATTCTGCATTTCCGGCCAACTCCCAGACCGTGCTCATAATGCTGTTTCAATGACCACAGCTCGAGGAGCCAGGGGCTACTTCTAAACACCACCTTTGGAGGAGCTAGTAACAAGGGCCCCCGACCACTATGTCATAGTTTGGGCAACTTAAATTGTTGTCAAAGAGGACTTTTTAGTACAGTGGTATGTTTGAGATAATATGTTTAATTTTATTAGGTAGTTAGTTAACATGTTTGTAATTGTTAATCTTCTAAATATATTGGATTTTAGGTTGTGGACGCTGCCTTGTATCAGTGTCCTATTCACATCACTGACTATTTGTTATTTTTGGTTGTTGGGATTTGATCATCTCTCTCCAGATGGTATTATGCGGGGAAAACCTGAGAAGTGACATTACCTTTATCATTTCTAACTGCAACAGGATGTAGGACTCCTTCCCCTTTCTCTTGATTTCTCTTTCTTTCTTTCCTTTTTTTTTAAACTGCTACCAAGTCCATGGATCTCAGCCAGATCCCTGGAAATAATCCAGACCTACACATTTCTCTTGCCCATTACAACTGAAACAGTAGTAACAAAATAGAAATAGCTCTATTTACTAAAACATTTCCCCCCTACAATTTAAGATTATAACTGGCATGCCAAATCGATATTAAGGACATGTTTAATACACTTATGTATTTGGGGGGTGGGGAATAGAAATAACACCTTTTATTTCAGAATCCGTTTGAAAGGAGCTGACTTCATCCTCTGAATAGAGATCTCAGCCCATAATCTTGGGTTCCTGAGCACACAGCACCAGTTTAGCTTCTAATTTACTCTCGGGTGACTTAATGGTATTGCTTAATTATAACAGTTGCAAATTCCATCCTCCAAAATATATCACAGGCAGCCAAACATCTGCAGGGTTTTGTAGCAGAGAGGATGCCAAAATGAAATGCTCCTTTTTTGTATTATTTTGCTTTTATTAGTTTTTAATACATATATGTAATAAACAAGATGAGCAAGACAGCACTTAAATATGCACCAGTGGTAATCAAATGTAAGATATTAAGTTGCGAAAATGCCCATTCTATGGAAAGGAATATGCTCCTCGGGAGAATCTGGGCTGTGACAGGGGACATTTTAAAATAACATTAACTTTCCAGTGGTAGAAAAAGAGGAGGAAAACTTCTCAACATGGGACGTGCAGATCAGAGCTAGAAAAACCCTGGTAGAATACCCTCATCACCAGCAGGAAATTTTGCTTTTCTGGGAAGAGGAGCGCTGAGTGCTGACTAATTGAAACACCTCCATGACCGGGTACTGCGTCTCCAAAGCAGATTCTGGAAATGCGACCTGACGTCAACAAACTCAGAGAGTTCAAGATGGGGCTAGTTCGGGTTTGTCTCAAGCTTGTGACTGACGAGTCAGAAGAAAAACAATCCATTTTTTTTTCAATAAGAGAAAAGATGTTTTCAAGATAAGCACAGCGTGCATAACTGTCATGTCTAGAAATTAAATTTACACTTAATTGGGCAAATTAATGAATGATACATTTTACATATGCAGTAGGGGAAATATTTTAGAGCTAGTTTTTCTTTATTTTGTCATACAAAGATAATGCCCATCATAAATGAATCTCTCTCCAAATATATTTCTAAGTCAGAGAGGTTTAAAGAGAAGAATGTTCTTTTAAACGGTGTTCATTGATTTTTATTTATTTCTTTTTAAGAGAAGAACATTATTACCGTAATGCCTTCGAAATGTCCTAACCAACATCACTTCTCCAGACTTTGCCAATGACTCATTTCCCTGCTGCAGTAGTATTTGTGTAAGTTTAAAAAAAATTAAAAAAAAAAAAGGGAAGAAGGAAAAGTACAAAATATAAAAAAAATAGCCAATTAAACACATTGCTTCTGTATATGCTCAGCGGGGATCTGGTAAAAATTAAGCTGGGGCTAATGAAGCTCTGAGCCCCTGCATAACACCACAGAGGGAGGAAGGCTGAATATTGCCTGCTTGGAGGCGAACTGCCTATGGAGCTTTGTGAGGGTCTCACTGAAACTCTGCTAAGCCAACGCGCTGGTCGCTCAGCCAACACGCTGGTCCCCCAGCCTTGATGGAGATCATCTCTGGTCAGATGCTACCGCTGCCATCACGGGCCTGGGTGCGACCGAGTGTGCTCATGGCTCAGTCACCCCCTCCCCCCCCAGGTGTTTACCTGAAAGTCAAGGGAGCCTGCTAAGTGGGTCTTATTAAACAAAGCAGGGCACTCGGCTCTCCTCGAGGCCCAGGTGGGTGCTAGGCATATAGATTGCTCATTGTATGACTCACCCATTCCCTTTGATGAACCCAACTTTGTACTATTATTATTATTTTCAAATGGGGCAGCTTCCAAGAAAGCAAAGTTTCGGTGCTCTTTTTTTGCCCCTCATAAGCACATTCAGGCCCTTCCTAGAATTTTTTTAGACCCTCCTACAGTACCCCACCGCCCCCCCCGCCCCGCCAAGGGGTGGCCTTTCTGAGTCTGGAGCTCATGCAGAAGCCTCATTGCCACCAGATTTATGCCTCTATTCTCTTCCCTCTTGATCTTCTCTGGAGATGTGTTTGCGTATTTCAGATGGACCACTCAGCTCAGGAAAACCAACGCTGCCCTCCCACACCCTGCATCCCATGCCTCCCTGCCCCAAGCGGGAGGTTGGGAGGTTGTTTAAAACGCAGAAAGCCAGGCCCTGCTCCAGAATAGCTGAATCAGAAGGAGCTTTAGAACAAGAGTTCCAGAGAAGGCTAGGCAGTCAGGGGAAGCATTGTTTTGATTCATTTTCAAAGTTTTTAAGGACCAAAGGAACTGGCCTATCCAAGAGCATTTGCATTAGAAAAAGGAACTTCTGGTGATGCAAAATTTTATACTAAAAGAACAAGAGTATGATGAACAGGATTCTCTATAAAAGGACTTCTGGGAGTTGGAAATTCTCAGGTATTGCCTTAGCCACTTCTCTCCAAATTCTGCTACCTAGGGGACCCTCAATTCAAGGCTAAGTCTTAAGAAAAGCCAAGGTGACCAACCATGACTAACCATGACGATAGGACTGAAAATATATTTTTTTGAAGCATGCATCTATTTTTCTATGGAGTAGGAGATTAGCACAATTATTCAGCAAATATTTATAAAATTTAGGGTCATATGAACTGTAAGCAATGTGACAGTGGCATTAATAATGCTGGGCTGGGTCTCTGGAGTCCTAGGTTCCAGTCCCCACTTAGCATTCACCAGTTGTGTTTTGGGCAAGTGACTTAATTCAGCCAACATTTATGGAGTTCTACCAGAGAGCAAGACAATGAGGGTGATAGGAAATTGAAAGCCCACAAGTGGCTTTTGTAAAGAAGTAGACTGCTTTTGATTAGGGTTTTGTTTCTGAGAGGCACTCTTTAGGAAAAAAATGGAACATTTTGTGGAAGCCCAATAAAGAAACAGGGAAAATCTGAGCTGTTTGTTTGGAGCTGAAGTGGAAAGTCCCGAACCTTGTGCTCAGGCTCAGAAAATCAATATCAAAAAGATAGAAATCCCACTAGAAAAGTAGGCCCAAAAAAAGAAAAAGAGAGAGAGAGTAGGCAATATATCAAGTAATAAACACGAATGGATGAAGAGTAGTTGGTTTTAAATTAAAACAGCAGTAGGATACCATTTTTAATTTTCCAGATAAAATTTAAGAAGAATGCCAATTTTTGTTGGTGACAAGAGCATTGGGGGAAGGGCACTCATAAACACGCTGACATTTGTTCTTTATGGAGGGCAGTTTGTTTTATGACCTCAAAAATATATATACTCTGTCATGTACAATTAATTGTATTTCATTTTTGAAAAGATTTTATTTACTTACTAGAGAGAGTAAGTGAGAGAGTGCTGGAGTCGGAGGAGGGGCACAGGGAGAGTGACAGGCAGACTCCCCGCTGAGTGTAGAGACTGATGGATGTGGGGCTCAATCCCAGGACCCTGAGGTCATGACCTTCGCCAAAGTAAGACACTTAACTGAACATGCCACCCAGGCACCCCTACAATTGGGTTTCTCAGATTTTGTCATTAGAAATCAATCAGAAATACATACAAGATGCAAATATATGCAAAGATTTTCAAGTATATTCATTGCAGTACAGAGAAAAAGTTCATTGACAAAAAAACTTGAAACAATCTAAATATCCCAGAATTTAAGGATAGTGATATATGTATTTTGCTGACTTAACTGCCACAAAATGGTACCTAGTGATTAAAAATGAAATGAAAGAATAATAATCGACATGGAAAGAAGTTTATGCCAAATAATTTATACATTATGATGCCAATTTTGAGAAGCAAATGCATGTGTGCCCATGTAGTTTGTAATTTTACAAATATAGAAAAAAATCACAGAGCCATTGTAATGAAGGGAACTGCGCTCACCTGGGGATCATGAAATTTATGTTTCTATGTTGACTTTACTTCTAACTAGTTGTGTGATTTGGGGGGCAACATCTCTTCTCTTGGTCTTGGGTTTCCTTGTTTCTAAAATAGGCAGGTTAGTAGGCTGACTAATAGCCCCCAGAGAGATCACGTCCCAAACCCTGGAACCTATAAATCTTACCTTAAGAAGACAAAGGGCTTGATGTGATTAGATTAAGGATTTTGAGAAGGGAGGTTTTCCTGGATGATGTTAAATGTAATCACAGGTGTCCTTCTGATGAGGAGGCAGATTGGGATTTCACCCAGAAAAGGAAGACGTACTGTGACCCTGGAGACAGAGACTTCAGTGAGGCAGCCATGAGCTAAAGAGGGCTGGCAGCCCCCAGAAGCTGCAAGAAGCAAGTATGGACTTGCCCTGGAGCCTCTGGAGGGAGCTGAGACCTGCCAGCACCGAGATTTGGGCCCAGGGATACTCATTTCAGTTGGACAGCTTCCAGAACTGTGAAAGAAAGAATTTTCTTTGTTTTAAGCCTCTAGGGTTTGTGATCATTTGTTACAGCAGCCATAAGAAACTTACACAGTTAGTTTGGAACAAATTATTCCTAAAGTCTGTTTTGTTCCAGAAGTATCAGAATCCTATAATTTGCTTTGTTAGATGGAGAGAAATGAACGATAAGTATTGTCATGCAATAATTTGGATAGAATAGGTTCTCCCTTTATTGTATGTTTTCTCTTTCCATTAAAACGGAAGTGAAAGAAACTAAATATTACAAATATAAAGTTACTTATGGAAGGGAACAAATAGCTTTATATTAGCTTATGTTATAGAGAACCAAATTGTGCAATGTTATTATAATTAATTGTTGGGTCAACTTTATTTGTAGTTACGGTAGACCTCATTTAGTTACTTCTAGACGCATTGGAGAAAAGAAAACACATAAAGGGTAGAGGATTTGTTGCTTGTTCCCAAAGTTTCTCATGGGGAGGAAATTCTTTACTCAGTACCATGTTGGGGTCTGCAAATCCTTCTGAAGTGGTCCTGTAGAACTCTGGAAGAATGTCAGTGCATCTGGTCACGAGGTAATTATAGACAGAAGTCATGCATGTGGATACACCACTCTTAATAGTTCCACTAGAGTTTTGTGTTGTGAAAGGAACTCTCAAGCACCTTAATATTGTTATAAGAATGTAATATATATTTTTTCCCTCCTTCTAGATTTACTTGTACATACAATATTGCATCTAAAAATGATGTATTAAAACAGTATAAGCCGAATGCTTACTACCTCATTTTCCAATCCTGGCTTTGTTACGTTCCAATGTAATTGTAATTATCTCAACAGATATTGCAGAAGAATTAAGAACAGGATGTTAAAAATGTGATCAGTTCTGGCTCAGATCACAGGACAGTAGGTGCCAACTATTCCTGAGTTCCAGACTACCAACTTGGGAATTGTGAAAGGGTTGCTGGGAAATGGTTTTATAACTCTTAGCTGTTCTAGTCTGTAAGAGCTGTTGGAGAGACTAATAGGAGAGTTGAAGGGGAGGGGGAGGAACTTTGGGGCAAGTTTAGGAAATATTCTACAATTCCAAAGGAAGAGGAGGAAGTGGTGTTTATGTCATCTCAGGCCCAGGGAAAGATACTTCAATGGGCTGACATTGATTGCTTGTTTTGACAGAATGGGGCATATTGGTTACTGGGAAGGGGACAGACCTCACTCAGGGTTTATGGAACATCAAATGCCTGATGGTTTCTCTAGAACCAGTGTGGGCCACTAGAGAGTAGAACTGGTATGGGATTGGCCAAGATTCTGACCCAAGGGTCCAGCTGGAACAGTAAGGAGAGCCTGGCCAAAAGATACTGGAACAGTATAGCCAGATGGCAGGGACTGAGTAGGTGTAATCTCACAGCCCAAGAAGACCTTTTTCCCAAGATGTGAGAATTGACAAGTAAGAGATCCTCTATGGCCCAAGATCCCCCGGAAGAGCCCATGAGAGGGAGAGTCAGTTGAGAAAGTCTTCTGGAAGACCGTTTCACATGATGTGGCTACTCCTACCCACCCCCCAACCCCATGCTTAAGGTGTGGCTGGAACAGAGTTGGTTAGAGTTGGGGGGGATGATGCTGCTGGATGAGTAAATGATGAGGTGACCCTTGCTCACCTTCACCGTTGTTGATGTCCAGCCTGAATAAGGCCTAGCTGCAGAAGGGAAGACAACTAAACATTAAGCATGGTTGGAGAGTTCAACAGGTATCAGGGATTGAACAGTTTATTAATGAACTGGTAGTCTTTGGGAGACTGGAGTCACCACAGGAACTATTGTGGCCTGAGTATCAGAAAAGCTATGGGAGCTGCCCTAATTTTCATTCAAGGAGGTAGGGAAAACTAGCTCCAGAGAGTAGGAAACAAGTATAATTACTTTATGACTACTGACCCTATTTGTTTAACTGAACAGCTTTACTTTAAAAATGAATTTATTAATACACTTGTAGCCTCTTTCTTTAAAGTCTAGAGAGGGTATTGCCAAATCAAACAATAATTTTGTTAAATTCTTAAACCTTATGAGTTTAAGACTTGGTAACTTTGATAAATGGTTGCATATGTTGCTATAGAACATGTAATCAAGGTAATTTAAGAACCTACTACTAAATAAATAAAATCTTAAAAAGGGGGGCATCTGGGTGGCTCAGTAGGTTAGCATCCCATTGTTGCTTTCAGCTCAGGGTCAGGAGACTGAGCTCTGTGTCAGGCTCTGTGCTCAGCAGGGAGTCTGCCTGAGATTCTCTCCCTCTGCCCCCCATTCCACTTCTTGCTCTCTCTCTCTCTCTCTCTCTCTCTTCTCTCAAATTAATAAATAAAATCCTAAAAAAAAAAAAAAAGAACATGCTGCCAAAAAGTCTCATTTTAAGTTATGGATTCTATTGTCTAAAGTTAAAACTTCCCAGACTACTGGTAGGTGAGTCATTTTAAAGCTTCAGCTGGGTCACTTTAGCCATATTTGAGTCAGAGGAGGGTAAAATAACTACCTTCCTTCTTTAAAATAAGTGATCTGACCTTTTTGGGTTTATATAACTCAGAGAGCTTTAAGCCATAGACTTCAAACTGTATGTGAGTAGAGTTTTTCATTGAGCAAGGAAAATGAAGTCAAATTAGAAAAAAAAATGGTTTCATATATTTTAGATGGGACTATGAAAAATTGAAGCCGTGTCCTGCCATTTAGACAACTGATGACAATTCACAGGGTTTTTTTTAGAGATGCTTGGGTAGGACTAAAACAAGTTACCACTTGATTAATTTTTAAATTTGCTTTGTTCGGTACTGAGGAGTTTTTGTACTCATAAAAATTAAACGCAAACATACATGTTAATAAAATGTTTATATTGGGAAATGAAGTACTGTGGTTTGAAATTTTACTGAAATTGAAAAAATTAGGATTGGTAATGTGGCCTTATTATTTCATGTTTTATGATGGGGTTCTCTGATTGTAGTCTGGAGAACTTGTGTTGTAGAGAGTGGGAAGACTGACCCATTCTCTTAGACATTAACTTGAAAAGTAGGGACATTTTAAAAAGTGATGTTATTAAGTTTATGACTAAATTATTAATGTTAAATACATAAAACATAACCCAGGAGGCATATGCTCTTGGTTTTGCCACTGGATTTTGCAGACTGTCTAGGGCCATCACTTGATTTCTCTGTTCCAGATAAATTAATCTGCAGGATATTTTTCTCCCTTTTGTGGTTTAGAGTTAAAATAAAATGGAGAGCGATTTTCATCGTTAGAAGGAGGGATCCACTGCCTGCTGTAAAAGAGGTTGAAGAACTCTTATGTGCTCCTTGAAAACCATTTGACCATTTGTTAAAGCAGTCCCAGTGAAGCCAAGAGTAAGACCCAGTTGAAGGCATTTTTTGCTCTGGGACTTCTGTCAGTGATGGGTATTGTTACTTCTATTCCCATCTACTTCCTATCCTCAAACTTCTGTGTTTAGCACAGTAGGAGGTGGGGAAAAATCTTGCTCTTTTATTTATTTATTTTTAAAGATTTATTTATTTATTTATTTATTTGACACAGAGAGAGAGAGAGAGAGAGAGATCACAAGTAGACAGAGAGGCAGGGAGAGAGAGAGAGAGAAAGAGAGAGAGAGAAGCAGGTTCTCTACTGAGCAGATCCCAGGACCCCGAGATCATGACCTGTGCCGAAGGCAGCGGCTTAACCCCCTGAGCCACCCAGGTGCCCTAAATCTTGCTCTTTTAAAAGGTATTGATATTTTGGGAGCATGATTCTTTCCTTTGGTAATAATGTTTTCCCCTTTTGAAAATAAGGAAACTTCAAATGTTAAAACATATTTATTGCTAACCTGTCAGGAACTTGTCTCCATTGTAAAGCTTTTTTTCCAGATATCAGGTTGTGAATGTAATGATCTCTTTTTTTTTTTAACTTCTTATTGCTAGATAGTTCCTTTTTGAGATAGTCCTCCTTCATACGTAATTTTAGGATAAAATACTCTAGTAGAGTCTTGACCTTTTAATACAGTCTTCTTATTAAGTACAGCTAAAGGTCACGTAGGAATATATGTAGTAAAAAAATTAATCTTATTGGGGCACCTGGGTGGCTCAGTGGGTTAAGCCGCTGCCTTCGGCTCAGGTCATGATCTCAGGGTCCTGGGATCGAGTACCGCGTCGGGCTCTCTGCTCAGCGGGGAGCCTGCTTCCTCCTCTGCCTCTCTGCCTACTTGTAATCTCTCTCTGTCAAATAAAAAAAAAAAATTAATCTTATACATTTTTATTTTAAAATATTTTTTATTTGCTCTTTATTCTGATGTAGTTTCAGATTTACTGAGATCTTGTAAGTATAGTACAAAGTGTGCCCTATAATAATTAGATTCTCTAGATTTTTATGTTATACTACATTGGCTTTATGCCTCCCCATTCCGTGTGCTCATGTGTATAATGCATGTTTACACACGTATATGCGCTTTATTAGTTTTCTCTGAACTGTTTTGAAGAGTAAGTTGCAGATATGATGCTCCTGTTCCCTGAAATACTTCATTGTATGTCTCCTAAAGCAAGGACGTTCCCTAACATAACCACAGTCAATCACTGAAATCGTACAATTAGCATTGATGTAATGCTATTATCTAATCTGCCTTGTTCAAATTGCTGATTTTCCCAATAATTTCCTTTGTACCAAAAGAAAATCCCAGATCATGCATTAGCTTCAACCATCAAGTCTCTTTAATCTCCTTCAATCTGGAACGATCTCCAGTGTGTCTTTGTTGTGACCTTGACATTTTGAAGAGGGCAGATCAGTGATTTTGTTGAATGTCTCTCACTTTGGTTTTGCATATATATTTTTAAAAGTATAAAGTATTCACTGTGGAGGAATTGGAAAATTCTGGTTGCTCTAGAAATCTGTAACTTCAAAGTTTGTTGACTTACATGAGTTCAAATATGTGAAACACCAAAGGGATTTAATCTCTGAATTTATACATATGCCTCCTGAGCCATTTGCACATATGAACATTCTGCAGATTCTGTACATTTTATTCTTACATAAAAATGACAAATAGCCAAAGTTATTCGAAACTTTTATAACTCATTTTTAAGGGCCAAGTTCTAAGTTCTTGGTTATAGTAAGCGTTGCTATACAGTTTTGTTTCCCCGTTTGGGTTATTTGTCTCACTTTGTTGTAAGTAACAGATACGCGTGAAAATGTGCCCGTGAAAGGGTCAGGAGAGGTTTAACAGATAATTGAACTCGTCTACTGAAGAAGTCCGAAAAGATGTGCCGTCAGCTAAAGGGCTCTTTTGAGGGACAGCTGGCCCATTGCTCTCCTGGGATTCTTTGACTCTTTATTTCAAGACTCCTTTTCTTCCAACACGTCTCTGTTTTTTTTTTTTTTACTAAAGTCCATAACATTCAGGCCTGTTCCGTACACATGGCTGTCCTCATACAACACTGCAGGATTTTTTGAATCATCAAAGTCTTGAGTCTTGAGATCCCTTAGCAGTGCAGTGAGGGCTTGAGAAATCAACCTTCTTTCTCCTTTGCTGCAAAAAAAAAAAAAAAAAAAAAAAAAAAGGAAGCATGACAACTATCTCAGGGATCATGTCTCTTTTTTATATTTATTTTTATTTTTATTTTTTTTTTAAAGATTTTATTTATTTATTTGACAGAGAGAGATCACAAGCAGGCAGAGAGGCAGGCAGAGAGAGAGGAGGAAGCAGGCTTCCTGCTGAGCAGAGAGCCCGATGCGGGGCTCGATCCCAGAACCCTGAGATCATGACCTGAGCCGAAGGCAGAGGCTTGAACCCACCGAGCCACCCAGGCGCCACCAGGAATCATGTCTCTTTTTGAACAATCGATTTTTATTGTAGTCTCGAGGAGGGGGCTGCTTGGGTAACGCAAATTGTTGTTATTCTTGCCAAAATACATGAGCATAAAGCTTTTTCCCATTGAGATTAGAAATTACCTCTCAGGATACAAGAAGGTGAGCCTTCTTCCTTCTTCCCTTCCCTTCCCTTCGGGTCCCCCTTTTCCCTTCCCCCCGCCTCCCTCCCTCTTCTTCCCCCCTACCTCCCCCTCTCTCTCCCTCCCTTCCTTCCTTCCATTTTTTTTTTTTAGAACGGCAAAAAGAAATTACGATAAATAAAATTTTAAAACGCGCAAATACAGTTGCCGGTCAAGTAGCAGATGGCCCTTGACTTTGGCAGGCCCAGCCGCCAGACCTAAGCAGCGTTTTTTGTGTTGAAACGTCTGCAGGTCTTGTGCCTCTCTGAGCGTCAGTTCCCTCATTCCAAAGATTTCCCTCTAACAACAAACAGGGTAAGAATTATTGAATAACTGTCTTGGAAAAACAATTGTCGCTCTCTTCGCCATTAAAAAAATGTGACTGAACTTAAAATGGTGTTTCTGATTAAAAAAAAAAAACCAAACAAACGATAGCATTGTACACACCTTTCTTTTGGATTTATTCTTCTTTGCAAGTGAAGCGATTAACATCACACTTCTTTTTTTAAATTGGGCTCAGACCCTGCCTTGCTTTTCTCCCAGAAAAATCAATGCAAAACAAAACAAAGCAAAACCACCCACCCCCACCCCCAACTGAACCTTTACCACTTCTTTGTTCTGTTAATTGCTACCACCTGCTTTCAGGAGGTGCCGAAATTCTTTTGGTTTTTGGTGGTCTGAGTATTTACCTGATTTTGAGCAACAGTAGATTAGCTTGCCACGTATTTTCTTCCTCGCCATCCAAAATTTTCTTGCTGAATCAACCGTTTGTGCTCTCAACTTTTCTTCCCATCCTCTCACCTCTGTTGCTGATCTGTTAGGCCCAGGGATTCGGCTTTGTTGCACCAATGCACACTTCAAAGATGTTTTAGAATTCACACTTCAAAATTAAAATATACATTTTCTTTTCAGTGACTGAGCCATGAAACAGAATCACATGGGATAAGGAAGTGGTAGAGTAGAACAGAAAAAACTACAACATAGAAGCAAGTACTTCCCAGGGAATTAACTTTCTCAAACATGTGTTTCCCAGAGCTCAGAAAACACTAATTTCTGTGTTGTTGGTATTGTTTCTTTGTTCTACTCTGCCACTTCCTGATCCCACATGATTCCACTTCATGCCTCAGTCACCAAGTTAAAAAAAAAAAAAAAAAGTATATTTTAGGTTAGATTTTTAACTTCAAGCACGGTTTTGAAGTGAGCCCCTCAGTCCTGGAAGCTGGGGTAAGAGCTAGAAGCCGGGTGAGAGTATCTGAAGGGCTCCTCACAGTCAAAAACACTGAAGTAACTACATCACCTGGGGACAGAGATTGTGGCTCCTTCCCCCAACCATAGATCACTTAACTCGAGTCCTGTAGGGACCAGCAGAACCTCGGCGCTGAGTTGTCTGATGTCTAACGCGAAAGTTCTGTGTTTCTGAACACTGCAGAATTGGAAGGCTGTTGTACTGCGGATGATGTGGGCCCCGCTGTGCTGATGGGTGGCCGATTTCAAAATGATTCCATATGGCCCCTGCCTGTTAGGAGCCTTTCCCTTTTCGCCCTCACCCTGAAAGTGATGATTCACATTCCCTCCCCTTTCTGAGAGGAGTTTGCCACCACCCGAGTCTCAGGCATTTGTGGCACACAGGTTGTTTAAAAGGATGGGTGGGGAAGGAAGACAGGCAAAATTCTGGTGACTTAAGAGGTCCCCCAGCCCAGAGAATGTCTGGGCATGCTGTTGGCTGCGGTCAGCTGGGGGTCCTTGGCCACAGGAACGGGGTGGTTGTGCTCAGTGCCCTTGGATCCAGTAGTTTTCTTCTCTAACTCTCCCCCCGGGGTGTGGTCACTCTTCTCCCATTCCTGGCTGAGAAAGGAACATTTTCTTCTTTCTAAGAACAGAAAAAACCCACTTTGCAAATATGCATTTGAGTTTTTCTCCTTGGATTTAGATTAGTAGATGCTTGTTTCCCCCTGAAATAGTTACTTGCTTGACTTTTTCCTAGTGGTTCTATTAAAGAAAAAAGTATTCAATGACACTTGTAAATGATGGCCAGCCAGACTCTACTCAGGACCATCATCATCGCTGTAGGTCCACTGTACTGGCATTTTGCTGTGGGGGAAAAACATTGGGCTCATCTTTGAATAGAGCATGGGTAAGTGGGAATTTGTAGTCAAGGAGCAGGCTAGGATGGTGGTGGGGGCCAGTGAATGGGAAATTACTGGAAGAAACATCAGGATGAAGGGCGTTTTGGCTAACCTGACCTAACAGGATGCTTGAAGTCAGGGTGATCAGCCATCACCTGGGGGGTGGTGGAGGGTGGCGAACCCAGATGTCAAGATGATCAGATACTGGGGGGTTGAGGGGATTTCTTATTAGACTGACTTAACAGGGTTCTTGCTTAAACTAGATTTCCCAATAAGGAGCACAGATGGACCCAGGAGAAGGTTCAGGAACCAAACTGAAGTTAGGTCAAGCAAAGAATCTTTGTCGGTACCCAGTGAGAGACTTTTTCACCATGAGCTGAAGAGGCTTTCAGTAAGAACCAAGGTGGAAGAGTCCAGGGGGCCTGGGGTGGGAATGGGGAGAAGCTGGGAACCATAGAGAAGAAGATTTCAGAACACTTTCCTTCTCCGAGTTCTATAACATCAGTGAGCGCACAGTCCCTCCTTATCCCAACTTGTCACTGGCACAGGTCTTAAATTACAAAAGTTCCACTCTAGTAACTCTTTTTTTTTTTTTTTTAAAGATTTTGTTTATTTTTTTGACACAGAGAGATTGAGATCCCAAGTAGGCAGAGAGGCAGGCCAAGAGAGAGGGGGGAAGCAGGCTTCCCGCTGAACAGAGGGCCCGATGCAGGACTTGATCCCAGGACCCTGAGATCATGACCCGAGCCGAAGGCAGAGGCCCAACCCACTGAGCCACCCAGGTACCCCCTCAACTCTAGTTACTCTTAATCGGGTTTGAAGTATGGTGGACTCCACTGAAGGTATGAAGACCTGACCCAGGCCATCCGGGAGCCCAGCAGAGCCTGGATGTCACCCTTGGAATTTTTAATCATGCTTAAAACTCTTAATCAGATAGTTTGACAAATGCTATGTAAGTCCCTCGAAAGTGGTAAGGCCTCTGCTGGCTCTGAGGATTCCAAAGAAGTGGAAGGAACCTCTGCCTCATGAGTATAGTGTTGAACATGAGAACTACATACATGAACTGACAGAAGCAGTCATGGAGTCTGTACACAGTGAAGGAGAAGTACAGGGCTGGGAGTGATTTGTTTTCACAGAGAGACAGGGGACTGTCAGGGAAATGTTTCCAGAAGTGATAATGCCTGACCTGGGTTCTGAAGGACGAGCAGGATTTTGATAGATGAACAAGAGAGAAACAGGTCCATCTGGGGGAAGGATCACATACAAATACACAACTTCCTATCCTGCACTCCTCTGTGGGCTGTACTTTTGATCTTTGAGACCCAGAGTGATATAGGGAACGGAGTTTAAAGTCCTCTGGAGCTCTCTGCATCTGCTTTATGGATTTAGGGGGGCCTGGGGATTCAGGGTAAGAAGTAGGTTCTAAATCCTCCAGGAAACTCTTGGGAAACCAAGTTTGGAAAGTGGTCGCTAGACTCCTGTCTTACTCCAGAAGATTTGCTTTTGGTGTCCAGAGTCCTTGTTCCTTGAATAGCACTGGGTGCCGAGCACTGTTGCTCCTTTCTTGGGGATTCGAAGCTAGGTGGCCCCCGGGCAGCTGTATGGTGATCAGAGTTGGACCAAACCTGAGATGTCAAAGGGACAAAGCAGCATCCATCTGGGGTACTAGTGGAACCCATGCTCTTGGAACCTTTGGAGAGAGAATGAACAAGCTTCAGTCTCTCACATCTGGCACCATGGAAACTCACCTGGTCCATCTGGGAAGGCTGTCCAGGTGCTGCTCGTGGCCTTCTGTGGAGTTCAGGGCATTCAGAGTTCAGGATGAGCCAGCCGAGAATGAAAGAATTCTCTGAGAGCTTGCAGAGCAGCAGTTGGTGGACCAGTTTGTCTTACCTTGGTCGAGTGGTCAGCAAGTGTTGACTGAGAATTCAGAGAACCTCGCAGTCCTGTTGCAAAGTTCCAGGTCACAGAGAAGTGTTTCTGTTCAAGTGACAGCTCAGCTAAGTAGGCAGTTGAATGTAGGACATTGAATTTTATGACTCGCTAGCAGTGGACCTTCATTCCTTCTAAAAAAATAATGTGGTTGTAGGTAGCAACCACATTAAATTAGGTAGTCCTACCCAGACCATAACATGATTCAATGCTCTGGTGTTTTACTGAGCATTGATTTAAAATATTTGTAAATCTGCCCTTGAACATATTCTCAAATTGTTCAGTCTCCCTTTGATAAAGCTCCATATGATAAATACCTCTCAAAATTTATAAAGAGATTTTTTTTTTTTAAGATTTTTATTTATTTGACACACAGAGAGAGAAATCACAAGTAGGCAGAGAGGCAGGCAGAGAGAGAGGAGGAAGCAGGCTCCCCGCCCAGCAGAGAGCCCGATGCGGGACTTGATCCCAGGACCCCGAGATCACAACCCGAGCTGAAGGCAGAGGATCAACCCACTGAGCCACCCAGGCGCCCCAAGAGATCTTTTTTTTAAATGGGCAGAAGATCTAAGTAGACATTTTTTAAAAGACATACAGATAGCCAACAGGTACATGAAAAACTGCTCAACATCATTAATTTTCAGGGAAATGCAAGTCAAAACCAAAAATGAGATCTCACCTCATGCTGTTATCAAAAAGACGAGAAATAACAAGTGTTGACAAGGATGTAGAGAAGAGGCAACCCTCGTGCACTGCTTGGTGGGAATGTCAATTGGTGCAGCCACAGTGGAAAATATCATGGAGGTTCCTCAAAAAATTAAAAACAGAATTCCCATATGATTCAGGGATTCTACTCCTAGGTGTTTATCTGAAGACAACAAAAATGCTAAGTCAAAAGATATATGCACCCCTATGTTCATTGCGACATTAATTACAGTAGCGAAGACACAGAAACAAGCTGAGAGTTCGCTGATGGATGACTGGATAAAGAGATTGTGGGGGCGCCTGGGTGGCTCTGTGGGTTAAGCCCTCTGTCTTCAGCTTAGGTCATGATCTTGGGGTCCTGGGATCGAGCCCCATACTGGACTGTCTGCTCAGCAGGGAGCCTGCACCCCCCGCCCCCACCCACCTCTCTGCCTACTTGTGATCTCTGTCTGTCAAATAAATAAATAAAATCTTAAAAAAAAAAAAAGAAATTGTAGCATGCAGGTGTGTGTATGCATATACTGGAATATTATTCAGCCAAAAGCAAAGAATGAAATCTTGCTATTTGTGACAACATGGGTAGACCTAAAGGACATTATGCTAAGTGAAATAATTAGAGAAAGACAATTACTGTATGACCTTTCTTATATTTGGAATCTGAAAAAACAATCCCCCCTCCCCCAAAAACCCCCAAATCTCATAGATACAGAAAACAGATCCGTGGTTGCCAGAGGCAAGGGGTAAGGGGATGAGGGAAATACAACAACAAAAAGAGATCCCGATAAACCAGTAGCCGCTTTTTTAAGCAGTTAATGAGAATTACTTAATGCAGGATGTTTTACATTTTGCCTTAGCTATTACCAGGAATCTCAGAGGTGAGTATTCCAATCGATTGATTCATTCTAATTTAGTTTTCTGTTATAAGTTACTTATCTTCATCCTTTACAAAATCCTCCTGTTTTTTTTTCATTATAAGTGATTTCAAATCCATTTTTAGAAACAGTAGGAGTATAGGAGATAAATATGTGCAATGAAGCCATAATAGTATATTAA
Source organism: Mustela erminea (assembly GCF_009829155.1). Taxonomy (NCBI): domain Eukaryota; kingdom Metazoa; phylum Chordata; class Mammalia; order Carnivora; family Mustelidae; genus Mustela; species Mustela erminea. The sequence continues at coordinate 45,008,062 of NC_045626.1, forward strand.
ATAGTATTGTCTTATTTTCTGATGAAACGTATATGCGGCAACTTTTTTGTGTTAAGCACAGTGAGGGTTGTGATTGTGGCTCTTATTCACGTGGAAGTATTATTGACAGGAACATGTTCTCGTTCCTACCGGAATGCTCTGTGGGTCGTTCCTCTGTTAAACCCTCCTAGATTAACTCGCTCCTCTCCAGACACTCCTATCACTCTAAGCACCTCTAAGCACTCATATATATGTGTCTGGGTAGCTGTAACTGTCATTAGTTATGTATTTTGTAGAACATAGAAATTTAGAGCTGGAAGGAATGTAATCACCCAAATCCCATTTAGCTAAAACGATAGATGGCATTTTGCAGCCACTGAGAGATTATAACAGACGTTAGTGTGCTGTGGGTTATTGCATGGGCTCTCTGGGACTCTCTTCCAAATGTGTAGACTGGGCCTAAGAGATTCTGGGTGGTGGTTGCATTGTTCTTCCATGAATAGCAAACGGAAACTTAGCTTTGGGACTTTCTTCTCGAAAATAAATTTTCGTCTCGTTATTTGTTTCTGGTTTCTATTGAGACATGACTGTCTTCCTCCCTAGAAGGGGTAGTCCTTGAGGGCAGGGCCAATGTCTCAGTCATCTCTCTGTCTTTAGCATTATCTCAGGTCCCGGCTCAAAACACACATGGAATAAAAGTTGAGTGAGCGAATGAAAGAATGGCGTACTGCCTCTGGCATACATACTGGTAGGCCTGTGCATGCATTGGAGGAAGGTCTGAACCCTGGCATTTCTTTTCTGTCTTGTAAGATGCACTATCACTGCGGTCAGGTAACTGCTCAGGCAGAGCCCGGCCAGGAGGAAAGAGTCAAATCAGGCAGTGATGAAGAGATCAGTAAGGTAGGGTGAAGGATTTGTTGTTAGGTGACAGAAATAAGAGAGCTAGAGATTATGCCAAAGTTTTAAGTAATATTTTGTCTGGGAGGGTAATAAGACTGCATGTGGAGATTGGGAAAGCCAAGAGGGAGAAAATTTGGGAGGAGATTAAATCATGTGTGGGTGGCTGTGTTGGGTCGTCAGGAGCCCGCTTCCCTAGGGTGTAGTCTTTGTGTAATCCAAAATGGCCCTTTACATTTTGGCTACCGCCGTGGAGTCAGACATCACAGTAGAGAAAGGGCAAAAAGGGGGAAGGAAAAGGCCATGGGCGAAGGCCAGCTTGTAAAGAGGCTTCTGGAAGGCACACTATTATGCTTCAATGTTATTGGCCAGAACTTTGTCACATGACTGTATCTCTCTACTAGGAAGTTTGGGGAAAACAGTGTTTTAATTAGGCATATGCCTTAAATAACATTAGGTCTTTTACTATGGAAAATGTGAGGCCGAATATTGAGTGGTTACGAGTGATCTGTGTAATACAAAGCTAGACATAGACTTGGTCTCTGACTCCTAATCTGGTGCTCTTTTAACGCTCCTACACAACTGGAGATGGGAACTCTATACTGTGAAGGCAGAATGCGGAAGTAGGAAATGCCTGAGGCTTAGCGGTCCATGTCCTGTCTCTTCCATTTACTTTTATCTTGGACACGGAATGTAGTTTCTCTGAATCCTTGCTTCTAAATCTGTAAGATGGTTTGTTGGATAAAATGATCTCTAAATTTCTATATGCTAAAATATCTTAAGAGTAAAAAAATTATGGTAACTAATGCTGAGTGAGTGACTGAACACATCAAAGGAGTCTCTGTAGTTCTTAACAAATGGACATGCTGGTTTGAGATCCATAATGGAGCTTTGAGATTAGGCTGGATTACAAACAAACCTCTTCTCCACAGAGATGATTTTACTAAGTAAAAGCTAAAGTGGTTGTCTACTCAACACCTATTTTTCCACCTTTTCCTTGTCAATGAGATCTAAGCTTTATTTGAATATTGGCCAGAAATCCAGCAGTAACTTGATTCCAAAGATGGCTGCCATGAATTCCTTCCCTCCCTGTACATGCCTATCCCTCACCCACTGAAAAGTTGGAATCATTGAAATCTAGGCTGCACTGATTTGACCTATAGAATATGGCTAGTTCCAGATTTAGTATTAAAAAGGACTGGTGGGGGGGCACCTGGGTGGCTAAGTGGGTTAAGCCTCTGCCTTCGGCTCAGGTCATGATCTCAGGGTCCTGGGACCAAGCCCCACATCGGGCTCTCTGCTCAGCAGGGAGCCTGCTTTCCCCCCTCTCTCTGCCTACTTGTGATCTCTCTCTCTCTGTCAAATAAATAAATTTTTATTTATTTTAACAAAAAAATAAAAATAAAAAGGACTGAGGGTACATGGTGGCTCAGTTGGTTGAGCATTTGACTTTTAGTTTCAACTCAGGCTGTGATCTCAGGGTGGTGAGATGGAGCCTAACTTGGGCTCTGTGCTCAGCAAGGAGTCTGCTTGAGAGATTCTCGCTCTCCCTCTCCTTCTGCCCCTCCCCCAGTTTGTGCATGTGCACGTGTGAGCTCTTGCTCTCTCTCTCAAATAAATAAATAAGTGAATAAATAAATAAAATCTTTACAAACAAAAGGACTGGCAGCTTCTCCTTCCTGTCTTTTGTGGCTGCCACATAAGAAGTTTAGGTTATTCTGTAAGACAGAGAGGCCTGAAGGACCAGATGTGTGCGCAAGGAAGCCATCTTGGAGAACATCCAGCCAGTTGTGCCTTCAGAAGACCCTAGACCCAGTCATTTTCTGACTGTAGCCACAAGAGAGCCCCTAGAAATGACAAGCTGAGTCCAACCAAAACTATGAATGAGATTAATAAATTGTTATTTTAAGCCACTAAGTTTGTGGATAGTGTGTCATGTAAAAAAAATGGGCTCAGGAAGTGGCCCCTTCTTAGTCCCAGCAGGCAGATCATGATTGGTTTAAGCCAATTTTGATAATTCAGTTCCTCTGCGAAAGTATTTTAGGGTGATACATGTGACCAATTCCAAAAGTGTGTTTTTTAGTCGGACATTGTTGTGTCTACGTTTGACTTCTGGAATTATGGCAGCTATATTGTACCCATAAGCAGACAGTTGTAAGGACCAAGCCAGTAAGCTGAGCATGACAGAGAAAAAAAAAGGACTGAGGAGTTTGTGTCTTTGAAGTCAATCCTGAAAAATTCCAAATTCTAGAACTGTTACATGGTATAATAAATCCTTTTTGTTTAAATCATTTTGAATTGGGTTTTCTATTACTTACTGCTGAAATCATCCTAAGTGATATGGGAGGAAAAAAAAATCTTCCACTGATGGAGAAGGAAAAAATTGAAATTACAGTCTCTTCTCTTGTCTTTTATGCTATCCAGAATAGATAGTCCTTCAGTCCTGGATATAATAAGGTAGCAGCTGAATTGTGGGCGAGACCTAAGCTGCTTGGCAAAATGAAATGAAAGGAATTGAGTTTTGGGAGAAGGGAGCCAGAGAACAGAGAAATCAGGGAAGGAGGATGGGGGTCTTGAGCCTGGATATGTGTGTGTGTGTGTGTGTGTGTGTGTGTCTGAACAGGGGAATGGCAAGTAGGACTGGGAAGCTGAATTCCAAGGAGAAAGGTAACCTTCAGTAAAGTCTGGTAACTTGCAGCCTTCGTGAGCATGAGAATGAATTCCAGGTGTAGTTTAGTATGGAGCCAAGGGAAGCAGAAGAGGTAAAGTGCCAGTGAGACAGTGAATTAGAGGAGGGGGATGTCAGAGCCAGAGTAGCTCAAGGGACTGTGAGCCTTCAGGATTTATAGTGAATTTTGGAGCTGCCATGGGGGTGGAAAATGGACATGTCAATTAGAAAGATCCTTAGTTCTGGAAGTGCAGGGTGATCTCTTCTGACATATTGATTTAGAAGTAGCTTAGACAACAATTATGTGCTAAAAACATGTTTTTGGAAGTATTAAGTATTCAAATTCAACACGGAGGTTCATTTTTGAGGTCCTTGCTGCTGTTTAACTCCTGGGCCATATCAAGATGTATTAGGATATGCCAGGATAGCCTGAAGTCATAGTAAACTGTCTGAGTGAACGGAAGTCACATGGCTCAGTGGATAGAAGGCTGAGCTTTACCCAGAGGACTGGGTACTTCTCTCACTAACTTCCTGAGTCACCCTGACTGAGCGAGTTGCTCAATGTTTTTATGCCTCAGTTCATGTATCTGTAAAATAAATTGCTAACCTCTATCAGTTTCTTTTTTTTTTAATTAAAAAATCATTTTAAGATGACCAAATAATTAGTTGTTAGAAAACTTTTTCCAACAACAATAATATGTTACTGTTGTTAGAAAAAAAAAATACCAATATACTGGCAGACCTTGGTTCTAATATTGGCAAGTCCTGACAAGAAAATAAATAGAACTACATATGTATTATGTGTGAATACCTAAAGATTTGAAATTAAGGTAGCAAACTCCTGAATAAAGTATGTCCTATTGTAAGGACAAATATTAAAAATAAGGGGCTTAATTCTTTCTGTTAAAAATAGGGAGGAGATTTCCCTTCTCTCCTTTTTCTTAGAGCATTTATATCACAAAACTTGTGACTAAAGCTCTTTCTCAGTCTCTTTGAAATATACGTAAATCTTTTTGTAAGCTAAATAAGTCTCTTGTGATTCTCTTTATGACCCAGGAATGTCTCTTTGAAATGTAATCATCCAGGAAGATAGCACCCCCATTGTTTCTCCTGGAGGGTGGGGACTTAACTTCCAGTGGCCATCTTGCTCCTGGTTGCAAAGCTGCTTTCTGTCATGAAGATAGAAGTGTATCCTTCCTAAGTATAAAACCATCCAGCTAACGCAGGTGGTCATCCCGTGACCAGGTGAATTTTGGATGAACTGTGTGTCATAAATGGCGTTGTTAAGTCCTCCGACTTGGGGAGTAGATACTGTTTGTCTTGAGAATGTGTAGATGGTGGTCGTGTCTGCCTGGCTATGCAAGCGGGTGAGATTTCTTTCTGTCCTTTAGTCTCTTAGCATGTTGTCCGCCATGCACATCTTGTTCTGATTTAATACTTTACTCAGCTATAACTCTTTTCTTTCTCTCCTACCTTTGTGGAAAGGGTTCTGGGTTGAGAGAAGAGTTGGTTTTAAATGATGTTTCCTGTTGGCAAATAAATCACCCTCACGCATAGAGGATGGGGCTCAAGTGGATGGACTCTTTAGAGCTCTCTGTCAAAACATAGCATGGGGGGAGAGAGCTGGTCCTGACCCATGGCCCCATCTGTCTTCCCCTCCCGCTGCCAGGGGCCCTGGGCTCACATGGCAAAGCCCCATCTGCTTGTCTGACTCCATCCTCAGCTCCCATCTCTCTGCCCCACAAACACCTGCCCCTCACCACATGTTGGGGTAGGAGAGCACTCACTAATGCCATGCATCTGTGCTGGAGAGGGCGAACTCGGGAAAGAGCCCCAGCAGCGGTGTTCCAGAGGCCGAGGTACCTGAAGTGCAGTCTGATGTTGTGGGCAAGGCCTCCGAGTAGGCATCTGTCCTTGGCCCTGAAAACACCTAGCCTTGGAAAAGGTTCAGAGTGTCATTGTCTGTAATATGGGAGCAGGAGCAGGAGGCTTTCCTCCTTACTGGGGGCTCGGGGTGAAGAGCATACACCCATAGAGAAAGCACTAAAAATCCTGCCTGGGTTCCTCTCACTTTTGCTCTTTGCTCCAGAAGTACTCATGTACTATTGGTAGTTTGGTGTGTATCCTCCTTGGATGATTAATTTTGTGTATCAACTTGATTGAGATTTGGTACCCAGATATTTGGTCAAACATTATTCTTAATGTTTTTGTGAAGGTGTTTTATTTTTAATTTTAAAGATTTTATTTATTGAGAGAGAGAAACAGAAAGAGCACATTACTGGGGCGAGGAGCAGAGGAAGAGAGAGAAGCAGACTTCCTGCTAAGCAGGGAGCCCGAGGCAGGGCTTGCTCCCAGAACCCTGGGATACTGACCTGAGCTGGAGGCAGTCTCTTCATGGACCCAGGGGCCCCAGTGAAGGCGTTTTTTGGGTGAGATTAACATTTACATTGGTGGACTTTGAGTAAAGCAGATTACCCTCCTTGATGTGGGTGAGCCTCATCTCATTAGCTGATGGTCTTAATTAGAACAAAGACTGACATCCTCTGAACAAGAAGGAATTTGAGAGCTGCTGATCTTTGGATTTGAACTGCAACTCTTCCTCGAGTGCGCAGCTTGCCAGCTTTCCCTAATCAGATTTTGGAATCACTGTTTCTCAATAGTGTAAGACAATTCCTTAAAAGAAATCTCTCTCTTTCTCTCTATAAATGTACACACATCATGTCAGCTCTGTTTCTCTGGGGAGCCTGACGAATATGCATTCTCTTAATTTTCCTGAACATTTGCAAATATGCACACTTGAACATAAACACACACATGCGATCCTTTGTTTTGTTTATTTTTAATTCAAATGTGATTTTATTGTCCTGTAGTTTATTAACTTGGTATCTTCTTTCTCTGACAGCATCTACAGTTTCAATGAAAAAAATTTCACACTTGAAGAACGTGAATGCATCTGTACATGGAGCTCCGAGGGCTACGTTCAGAAAGCAATTTGTTTGTGGTCTCTTGATCATTTAAACTTTATTCATTGGGGGGTGTTGTTTCCCCTGCTACTAGATGAAAGTTCTGGAAGTCCCACAACTCTTTGATCATCCTTAGGTGATAAAAGATCCCGAAGTCATCTGAAGTTGTAAACACAGTGTCAGCTCAAAAATTAGAACATCAGGACCATGTGAGAAATAAACTTGCTTTACTTCACATACTTAGAGTTTAACCATAAACCCCTCATCAGGCTAGGACCTGTTGTAGGTGGGAAGCCACACCTGTGAAAGATGGGTTGAGTTCAGTTTCTTCTTTCTCCATCTTATCCTCCTACCCCTTTTCTAGCATCGTCTGTGGTCTCTGAGACTGTCAGCATGGAGGCGGGGAGAAGGAGAGGCACTAAGGAGACGGGAAAGCTATTTCATGGTTGGACGAGTCTGTGCTTTCTGAACTGGGCAGCTTTTAACAATGGACTCTTTTTCTTCTGGATGTTTGCATGGGTTCTTTCGGGACATCCCCAGCCACTGGGGGCTCCCACCTGAATTTCCCTTGACAGGAATGATGAACTGGCCTTCCACTGGCTGCTTTTCCATACACAGTCCTGAGAAACACATTGCTATCTTCAGCTTCTCTCTGCTGAGGCCTGGCGGCCCGCCCTCTCAGTTGGCCCCATGGGACAGTGCCCAAGAAGATATTAGGCTGGCTGTTTGTCCCTCATGGTGCACATCTAGCCTGTGGGAATCACTGAAGTCTTCCTGCTTCCATAAACTCTGGGGGTGCATGCAACATAGCCAGTTCTCCTTCAGTTCATCCACCAGAAGCTAGACAACTGCCTCTCCTCCTTGATTTCTCAGATGGGATCAGACCCCATGTCACTGTATTCCCTGTCCTGCTAACCTCAGGAGATGTTTCTTTCTTTCTTGGAGTAGTCTCTCTGGAGTCCTTCGCTTGTAACTTGAGATACACTGGGAGCACCTGAGAGCCTCTGCCTTGGTGCTACTTATTGTACCCCAGTAGTTTTCGGCAAAGAAGTATTCTTCACAGTCCCTTAATTTCCCATAAATTGATCCCTTTGTATCTTTGAGTAGGTGAACTGTTTGGAAGTTCCGTAATAGGTTTGGTTTACTATTTTTATTAAAAGTTCAATTGGTACTGACGTTGGCATGCTATATTTACTACATCTTGGTGCCTTGGTTAAAACTTCCAATTTAACATTACACTATTTCAACCATTACTTTTATTGTTTCTATTATCTACCATTTAAGGAATGATTTCATAGTGTTCCATGGTGAGACTGTTAGGATTTATTTAAATCTCCTTCTATTCTAGGCTATTGCTAAATTTCTTTTATTAAAAATAATACCCAAAAAATAGACAAAGGAAGATAATTGCTGTATGATTTCACTTATATGTGGAATCTAAAAAACAAAACAAATGCACAAACAAAATAGACTCTTAATCACAGAAAGCAAACTGGTGGCTAGCAGAGGGGAGGTCGGTGGATGGATGGGAGATATAGATGAAACAGATTAAGAGGTGTAAACTTCGGGGCGCCTGGGTGGCTCAGTGGTTTAAGCCTCTGCCTTCGGCTCAGGTCATGATCCCAGGGTCCTGGGATCGAGCCCCGTGTTGGGCTCTCTGCTCAGCGGGGAGCCTGCTTCCTTCTCTCTCTCTCTCTCTGCCTGCCTCTCCGCCTATTTGTAATCTCTGTCAAATAAATAAATAAAATCTTAAAAAAAAAAAAAGAGGTATAAACTTCCAGCTATAAAGCAAGTCACAAAGATAAAAAGTACAGCATAGGCAATATAGTCCCTATAATATTGTCCCATACAATAACATTGTATGGTGGCAGATGGTGACTACGCTTATCATGGTGGGCATTGAGTAATGTATAGAATTGTCAAATCACTGTGTTGTACACCTGAAACTAATAACGCATTGTATGTGAACTATACCTCAGTAATAAATTTAAAACGTAAAAAAGAAAGAGTGTTACCAAGTTTGTGTATAACAAAAATGTTTTAAATTAGATGTGAATTATAACTTGGAAATTGTGTTTCATGGCACTGGTGTAATGAACTGTTTAATTTATTTTTGTAAAAATATTTATTTGTGAGAGGGAGAGAGAGAGTGAGTGCATATACGTGCAGTGGGGAGGGGCAAACAGGAGGGACAGAGAATATTAAGTAGACTATGCACTGAGCGTGGAGCCCCAGTGGGTGTTTGATCCCACCACCCTGAGATCACCATCTGAGCAAAAACCATTACGACCTGAGCCGAAATCAAGAGTTGGACGCTTAAGACCTAGGCCCCCCTGAAGAGCCGTTTTAAAACACATTTATGTGACTTGCTTGGAAGATTCTATATCATATATACTTTTTAAGGATTTTATTTATTCATTTGAGGCAGAGAAACACCGAGAGACAGAGCACTCATGACAGGGAGAGGCAGAGGCAGAGGGAGAAGCAGACTTCCTGCTGAGCCAGGAGCTGGACGTGGGGCTCAATCTCAGGACCCTGAGATCATGACCTGAGCCGAAGGCAGATGCTTAACCATCTGAACCACCCAGGTGCCCTGATTTTATATCAAATTAATAGAACATTTGTGAGGTCTAAGTTTTTCTTTTGTTTTAAGTAAGTGTTTATGCACCTGACAAATACCATGACATATTGTTTTGGGGAGAAGTAAGCTGTTACAGGTTTCAATAAATAGATTTTAAGAAAGACTTATTTATTTATTTTAGAGAGAGAGGTAGAGCATGCAAGCACGGGCAAGGACAGAGGAAGAAAGGGAGAAAGAGGAAGAAAGAGAGAAACAGATCCCCGCTGAGCTTGATTTCACAAACTTGAGATCATGACCTGAGCCAAAACCAAGAGTCAGATGCTTAGCCTACTGAGCCACCCAGGCACCCATTAATAAACAGATTTTAATATTCCAGGAAAATAATTGGTTAAATGCAAAAACATACCTTACTTTTAAGTTAGAACTTATTGGCCAAAAGGAAAATGTTGTTTTAAACTTGGCCTTTTGCTTGTATTCCCTTTTGCCTGCATTTTTTGGTTAACTTTTGCAACAAGAAATACAATCAAGGGTTGAAATTTGCACCTAAAAATAAAAGCACAAAGATATATTCAAGGATGTTTATCTTTATGCACATACTTGGAATTTCTGTAGAATCGATTCCTAAAAGTGGTTTTTCTGGGTCAAAGGGCAAATACAATTTTAAATTGGAATTGCTGCTCCATTTTCACCTCCATGACAGTGCTTTTTTGCCTTCTTGATAATATAAGTATTTGCATTTTACTAGTATTATGGGTAAAGTCTTTTTCCTGTTGTTTCAACCTACATTTTCCTGACTAGCAGAGATGTTCATCATCTTTACGTAACTTAACTAGCCATGTGTGTATCTTTTCTAGTACATTTCCTTTTGATAAACTTTGCACTCTTTTTTCATTGGTTAGCATATAATTTTTCTTGTTGCTTTCCAGGTGCTTTTAATATATTGTGGCTATTAATTCAGTCTCATGGTTTTCAGATTGTCATCCAGGGAACCTCAACTTTCTTTGGTGCTGTGTTAGAAGTGTGTGGTGTGTTTCCTGGAAAAAGAGAATAGACAGGCTCTGGTTTCCTCAACTTATGTTTCAATCAGAGCAGCTCTACTTTACCTGACTTAGAAATTAGTTCCTTTATAAGCTTGTGTTTTGAAAAAAAAAAAAAAAAAATCTGTTGCTAAAAACAATTGTTTGTTGGGCACATGGGTGGCTCAGTCGGTTAAGTGTCTGACTCTTGATTTTGGCTCAGGTCATGATCTCAGGGTGGTGAGATTGGGCCCCACAACTGGCTATGAGCTGGGCTTGGGGCCTGCTTAAGATTCTCTTTCTCCTTCTCCCCCTTCTCTAACGATAAGTAGATAAAGAAATAAATAAGAAAAAATAAGCGTTTGAACCAGATCATCTTCAAATATCACTATTACTCTGAAGTACTATGATCTTTGAGTCTAAGAATTAAGAAATAATGCTGTAGTCTCTCTGAAGTAGGAGATAGAACCAGCACTGATATATGGTTACATTTTTTTCAGAGCTTTTTGTATTTATTCATTTACTGAGTATTATTGGACACCTACTTTATGCTAGGCCCTATGCAAAGACAGCCATGGTTCTTAACCTCTTGGACTATTGGTTGGTGGGGAAGACATACAGTAAATAAGTGATTGTGATAAAGGATGTTGAGGATTATGAAAATCTCATACGACATCTTATGCTGACCCATTTTAAAGGACAGTAATGGCAAAGTGATGTGTAGCTGTAACCTGATCATGACCATAAGCTAGATAGGTTCAAGGAAAGGGGCTAGAGATTGGGGATTGGTGAGCACAGGACAATCAACAATGACAGTAAATTTAAGTTTTCTTGGAGTACTGTCTTGGTTAATGACCAAGTCTTCAAATGAACAAATCTAGAGGGAGTTTTATTTACCTTCATGTATATATAAATGAGTTGCCCCTCCTTTGTTCTTCCCATCTTCCTCTCTTTCCCCTTTCTCTACCTTTTTTAAAGATGAAGACAAACTTTTACTTTGTAAGTTACAAATTAAAATTGTATTTCTAAGGTGAAATATACCTAAATTGACAGTCTTCTAAATAACACAAAAATGGGAATTTGAATGAGCAATGAAAATTTTGACAAAATTCCAGTAACACAAAGAACCACTTGACTTTAATTCAACTGAATTCAATTGATCCAGAATTTACAATCACTGAGAGACTTCAAACAGAAGTTAACATGCTGTAGGTTATTATATGGGCTTTGTTGGGCTTGCTCCAAAATGAATAGACAGAGCCCAAGAGAATTAGGTGGTTTTCACATAGTTCTTACCTGGCTAGAGAGCTTGAATTTAGCTGTAGGATTTTGCCATTGAAAATATGTTTTCTGAGCAGGGTTGCATTATCTCCCCAGAACCCTGTGGTCTTTCTCCTTTTTTCATTATTGAGCATTTAAAAGAGGATGGTCTATCCCTTGTGTCTCTGCTTTCTCATCTCCACTCACTACTTACCTTCTTGCAATGTAGCTTCAGTTCCCAGCTCTCTAAAGAGATGTTCTTGGTTCACTGGTAACTCCCCGATTGCAAATCCAGTAGTTTTGGCTTAATTCTTCTGAAACTGGTGTTTCCTAAAGTCTCTGGTCCATTGTTCTGTTTTCTCCAAACTCACTTAGAAGCCTTTGTTTTGGTTGATAATGTCTGATTTTCCTCCTTGTATGTCTCTACCCCTTTGTTGAGTCCTTCATTGACTACCCTTCCTTTTCTCCTCCTACAATAAGTATATTCCTAACACTGTCTTTCTCTGTCTTCTTTTCCCTCCATCTTTATGGAGATGAGTCCCATATTTCTATCTCCTGATCTGGGTAGGTTTTAATCCAGCATTTGTTATTTGCTGGACATCTCCACCTGGTTACCTTCTCTCCTACCCACTACCGATGTGTGTCTAGTTTCTGTTCATGGTGCTGGTATTCTCCAAGTTACCTAGAGCTCAGCATTAAATTTGACTCTTCCTTCCCTCTTGACCTCTTAAGTCGGGTAAATCATGAAGTCTTCTTGCTTGTTTTCTTCACATTTCTCTTTTCTTCCTTTGCCTTCCCACTGGCTCAAGTGACCATACATCCCAGTTTTCTCAGGGCAGTTGAAATTTACACCAAACACCCCCATTTTGCTACCAGTCTCTTTTACTCACAAAAGTATCATGGTTAGAATCATAAATTAGTTGTCCTATAGCTGATACAATACTAGTTCAGATTGAAAGCAGCGCTTGCAATACCTCCTACCTGGTCTCTTACCTCTAGGATCTCCCTGAATGTGTGCTACTGGGAAAGAAGGTCTTCTTCTTCTTCTTTTTTTTTTTTTTTAAAGAGATCCACTCATTTATTTTATTTTGTGGTTTATTTTTACTTTTATTTATTTATTTGAGAGAGAGACTGAGAGAGAGCATGAGAGAGGAGAAGGTCAGAGGGACCTTCTGGAAGGAAGGCTGGGAGCCTGATGCAGGACTCAATCCTGGGACCTCGACCTCCGCCACAGGCAGTCGCTTAACCAACTGAGCCACCCAGGTGCCCTCATCCACTTATTTTAGAGAGAGAGATTTTGAGGCAGGGGAGGGGCAGAGGAAGAAGGAGAGGGAGAGACTCTCTCAGGCAGACTCTGGCTGAGTACGAGCCAGACATGGGGCTTCATCTCAAATCCCTGAGATCATGACATGAACAGAAATCAGCAACAGAGTCCTAACCGAAGGAGCCATCCCAGTGCCCCAAGACTGGTCTTTTTGAAGTGCTTTTTTTTTCCCTTAAATTATTTTTATTTTTATAAATTTACTTGTCTGTTTAAAGTCTTGGCTAATGCCTTTTAAATAAACTAAATGCCCTTTGGTTTTAGTTTCTGGTACTCTGATTTGGCTCCCACATTGTGTTTTCAACCTTTTTCCTACTTCTCTCTGAAAGGAAAATATGGAATATCGAAGTACAAGGCACATCTGGGCCGGTGTCTCGATGTGGTTGTTACTGTGGACGTACAGAAGATACTTTAGGGACTACCAGAATGAGGAGCTAATCCTCTTTCTGTGATTACCCCAACCTTGGTTCTTTCAATAATGAGATAGAAATGTCAGGACTGCAAGATAACCCTTGCTTGGTTTTTACTGTCTTTATTCCTGGTTCAAAGTGATGTGAAGGCACTGTTTGAGACCTCTGCCAAAGGTGGAGTACCAGCAGTCCAGCACCCCTGCCTCCCTCAACTGAAGGGCTGCTCACAGAGTGCTTGCATACAACCCACAGCCACGTATTGTAGGCATAACCAGGCAAATACTTCCAAGGATGGGGATGCCATGATCTCCTGAGGCAGATAGAGAGTCTGAGGTGACATCCAATCACAATGTTCTTTTACCTCATATTAAGGCCACCTTCTAATTCTGTAAAGGAAACATTACCCAGGAAACAAGTATCATTTCAGTACAAGGATGGACTTGGCTTTCTGCCAGGAATTTTGGATACCTTTCCTTGCTGCTGTGCTTGATTTTTTTCATGTCCTGAGTAGGGCTTTTGTGCATAGAAAGAGCTATTGATAACACTTGAGTTTTAGGTAAACAATGCACAACATTTTAAAAAGTTATATCTGTTTATTAAGCTTTTAATTTTAACTTATAAATCTTGTATTCTATATAAAAAGTGATTAAAATAAGAGCAAATAACTCCACTTTTTTCTTAGATCAGTTATTTCTTTTACTCAAATTAAAAGACCAGAAATCCTTAAATAGTAGTCCTATTTACAAATCTAATTTAAATTCCTTAAACATTTAAACATGTACCAATATATTTAATAAATTTTATTTCTTTTATACAGTTTTGGATGCCTGGAAGGGCAAATTATTGACTCTATCAAGGAGAAATTTCCCATGCACTTAAAGATCTCTTGTAAATCTACATTAAGTTTGCAAACATAGCAAAACAAATGACAAACATAAAAAATTGTCTGAATTGTTCCTGTATTATTTACCATGTTTTCTCATAATCCTTTCAAAACAGTTCTGAAATTATTTGCATATTTTATGTTAGAATCATAAAAAATAACGTGTCAGATTCCCTATATGTCAAATTCTCTTAAAAATGCTTCCATACATACTGATTGTCCTAATGATAAAACTTTCTCTTGAATATTACATCAAGTTTTGAGTACTGTAGGCTAGATTTATTTTGTCATATTTATATTTCATTCTCATGATTTGGGAATGAATTTCTCAATCTGGAAAACATACATACCCATTAGAAGATTCCCTCTAGTGGGTGAGTAGGTTGATTATTGGGTGGACAAGTAGTCATGGCCAGGATGTGGTCAGAAGGAGGAGATGGGATGTGGGGCTTGAGGGTTACATGCCTCTGTGATGATTCTATGTTACCGACCCAAGGCTTAGGTAATCTTTCAAGTTTCTAAATGTCATATGGAGAACTCCATATCCGTACCTTGACCTAATCCTGTTATTTGGTGTGACTCTTTGCCTCTGCCCAGATTGTAGTTAAGTTCACTTAATTAATTTCTTTACTGCTCAGTTAAATCAACATCCTTTTCACCCGGGCTTTGAAAGTATCTAGGGCGGCAGCATTGTCCAGTAGAAATAGGATGTGAGCCACAAATGTGAGCCATGCATTAAAATTTTTAAATAACATTAAAAAAATAGAGAAGCAAGTGATATTAATTTTAACAACGTATTTTACTTCACTCACTGTATCCAAGATCTTATCATTTCAACATGTATTTAATATAAAAATTATTTTTGGGGGGTGCCTGGGTGGCTCAGTGGGTTAAGCCTCTGCTTTTGGCTCAGGTCATGATCTCAGGATCCTGGGATCGAGCCCCGCATTGGGAATCTCTGCTCAGTGGGGAGCCTGCTTCCCCTCTCTCTCTGCCTGCTTCTCTGCCAACTTGTGATTTCTCTCTCCATCAAATAAATGAATGAAATCTTTAAAAAAAATTATTTTTGGTCCAAGTCACTTTGTACTTTACTACCGAAATCAAGAGAAATGAAATTAGGATCAGGGCAGGAGCTGGGTAGCTGTAAACAAGTGTGCTTCAGGATATATTTTAATAGAAAGTCCAGAGATTGCTGCCAGGATCTGTGCAGCTAGATACTTCTCCTCTCCTTCTGAAGACCAAGTATCTGGAAGACCATTTTCTTTCTGCCTCCCAATGCCTGGTTCATTTAGCTAGTAAACTCTAAGCAATTATATTTTGAATGAGTGAATGAAAGAAAATAAAAGACAGGTGGCTCTTCTGTCACGGAGTAGACCTCATTAGACCCGAGAGTAAGGATGCCCAAGGGCAGAGAACTTTCCACATTAGTGGTGGGACCTGGGACCTGTGTCTCTTTACTGGGGCTGGAGGCTCAAATTGTGGGTCTTAAGGAAATCCTGGCAAAGCATTCTCCTTTAGCCCATTGACATCTTCTTCCTTTTTAAAAGATTTTGTGTATTTGTTTTAGAGATTTGGAGAGAGAAAGCATGCATGTGAGCAGGATCAGTGGGGAGGGGGAGGGTCAGAGGGAGAGACTTTCATGCTGACTCCCTGCTGAGCCTGGAGTCCGATGGGGGGCTTGATCTCACAACCTTGAGATCATGATTGGAGCGAAAATCAAGAGTCAGATGCTTAGCTGACTAAGCCACACAGGCACCCTTAGCCCATTGACTTCCTAAGGATCACATTCTGGCTCCATGAAGAGGGGTCTTCGAAGACTGTCGGAACCGCTCAGGTGGTAGCAGCAGAATTGGCTAATTCATTCTTGGGGCTACCGGATGTCGAGACGGCTGACTGCTTATCAGTCAGTGAGTAGTCAGTGTGCTTGCCCTTTGACCAAGTGAATTCATTTCTGGGAAAGTAGCCTAAAGAAATACAGGAAAAGTCTGTATTCGTTAGCTTTCAAGCTGTATAACGAACCCCTCCAAAACAAAGTGGCTTGAAATAATAACCATTTCTTTGGCTCATGATTTTATGGATCACTGGCATTTCTTCTTGTCTAGACCAGCTCTGCTGATTTCAACAGGGTTTGCTCCAATCTTTAACTAAAAAAAAAATCAAATCAAATCATGACACATTGTGGGTACTATTTGGTAGCTGTCATGTAGTTCCATTAAAATGCTTCTGTTGTGCTGTTAAATGAAAAAAGGAGGATACACGATTTTATGTACAACTATGTAGTAAGCATTAATTGAAATAAAAAATGTTAGAAAAGAATACACAAAAATTTTAATAACTGTATTGGGGCACGATATCCTGGGTCACTCTGTTCTTTACTAATCACAACTTCTCAATTATTCCACATGTGTATTTATACAATGTACTTAAAATTTTATTCAAAACCAACTTCCCATGTTTATTAAGAAGGAGTCAGTTTGTACACCTTCAGATTATTAATATGTCATACCAGAGGCACTCCAAAATACGTTTCAGCAACATTTTCTCTTGGTATGAAGGAAAATTTTACAATTTCTTCTTCTGAAAGACTAATATGAGCCTGCAAGAGCAAGAAGTAATTTAACTATGTTCAGGGACCATTTTCATCTTCAGAATTAAGGATTATTTTAATTTTACATCATTGCCTTTTCTCTTTTACTTTCCTTTTTAGTTTTATCATTTTAGGATTCCCTATTTTTAATTTTCATACAGAGATTTCTTTAACTGATCATTATAATTAAGCATAAAGTCATAAGTTACAAAGTCATGTTTTTCCTGGATCCTAGAGTTCTAAATTATTCATTTCACTTACTGTTTTTAGATTAGTTTATCTGAAAATTTCTAGCTTATTGCTTTTTTGTTGTTGTTGTACAGATAGGAAGGCAGGAAAAAAGGAAAGGCATTATAAAATAGATCTTCAAGTTTGTTGATCTAAAAGTTTATATTGCTTGATGCTCTCGTGTCCTTCCCAGACATCAGTTTTCTCCCAGAAGCTCCTGATTTTATTTTCTGCAAATGTTGATGTACTCAATGTATTCCAGCAAACCCTCACTGTTTCTTTTTGGACCTTAACTTCTTAACTAACGCCATTTATTGATATACTATTTTTTTTCAGTGAAGTAGCAAATCAATAAATTAAAGATTAGTTCAGTGTGTCAGCTTTTCCTAAGCATTCTGGGACTCATTTACTACTTCGGTGAACATGGAGGCCAGGTGGCAGCCTCATACAGAAATAATGGGTTTTCCTGTCAAACATTTCTGGAAGTTACCTTTCATACTAATTATTGAGCTCCAACCTGTTTTAAACGAGAAACTGGATGTAGATCATAACTTCATAGGTACTAGGATTGCTAGTTAAAAAAATTAGTTTCAGTACATCCCATTTTATATTCCACTCCCAGGCTCAGATCCTGTTTCAGGAGAATTCTTTGGGGAGATAGTTTGTTCATTACATAAAGCAAACCCGCTGCCATGGCCTGACACAGGCTGTATTTTCTTTCTTTCTCTCTTTCTCTCTCCCTCCCCTCATTCCTTCTTTCCTTCCTTCCTCCCCCCTTTCCTTCCTTCCTTCTTCTTTTTAAAATAAAAAAAAAAATTTTCAGGGCACACAGTTCCATAAGCGCTCTTCCACACTCCTATTTATATAACTATGTGGGTGGGATATATTAGCGCTACACTTGATCTCATCAATCTTATCTCTTGGAATCGGTACCGTCTATTTACTCTGATACTGTTCTGTTCACTCCTGCTAGCTTTTACCCCGCTTTCATCCCTCTGAGGTCCGTTCAGGGATCTGAGCTGTTTACTCTTTAGATCTTCCTGTGAGCATCACAGTCATTGACGAGAACGCTCCCCTCAACTGAGAGTTTTACAATTCCAAACCTCATTACATTTTATAGAACCATATTTGGAATCTCTGTCCCCAACTGTTTGAAATTGCCGTTATTTTTACTTACTTATTTTACTTAAGAGCATGTAGATGTCTGATCAGAAACATTTTGTGTGGATGAAGAAAGAACAGATTAAACATAGAAAGTGAAGATGTGGGAGCCACATTAGAACAGTGTTCAGTGATCAGATTTAATGTGCTGATGGCCGGTGTGGCCCGACAGGTTTCCATGTAGGAACATGTTTAACTCTAATCACACCATTCTGTTCGTTCACTGCCTTGAAGACAAGGGTCACAAGAAGTTCCATTCCAAAAAGACAGAATATCAAAAGAATGGGAAAACTAGTTTTGGAAAATGGGGAAAGATGCCCTTTGATATGCTACTGGTTGGGATGAAAATTGGTATAATCTTTCTGAGAAGCAATTTTACAATCTATAGAAAGTCTTAATAATTGCCTACTCCCAATGACTCAGCAACTCAATTTACAAGATTTTACCCAAAGGAAATAATTCTGGATTTAAGCAAAGATAAAAAGGATGTTCAACATAATACGGCTAAGGATAACAAAATGTTGGCAACAACTTAAGTACACAGCAGTGGGGGATGGCTGAGTATCACTAGCTATAGGCATTGTATGCCACATTATGTCGCTTGGAAAAATTATGCTTGGAAGAATACTTAATGATAGAGAAAAAAACGTGTGTGTGACGTATTAAGTAAAAAAAAAGCTGTCTATAAACTAGTATACTATTTTGGAGGCAAAAAGTGTAATTATGTGTAGACTACCAGATGAGAAGTATATGTACCAAAATGATGAGTGTTTATCTCCAGGTGGGGGCTTATGAATGATTTTTATTTTCTTCCCTGTGCTTTCCTTTTCTTTCTAAATTTTCTGTAATAAACATGTACTCCATTTGCAAGTAAGGAAAATATTATTTTGGAAAGTGATGGGAATCAGGAGGGCAAAAATGGCTCAAAAACTGTACATAGTGCATATATCTATACACACCCACTACAAGAATTCCTATTAACGAAGAGACATTACCATTTGCGAGGGAGTGCATACGGGCTGCTCAAATGTGATGTGTGTATGCGTGTGCAGAGCAGTGGTCCGAAAACCCAATGATCTTTATGCAAAAAGGCATAAACAGAATTAATAATCCATATAATTTTCTTTTTCCATAGACAGATCGACTTAAACATTTTTTTAAAAGCAGAATTTGGGGGTTGGCAAAATAAACAACACCAAGCAGTGTGGAACTTCAGAGCTCCCAAATTATGGTTTACTCTACCCACAGCCTTCCTGCTCAGCCTCTCCTTGAGGAGTGCCGTCCCGTCAGGATTTCTGGGTATGTCCTTGGGTATCTCTAGCCTGTGGGGACAGAGGGTGGCCTCAGGGACAGGAGCTGGGAGAGTTGGAGGAACGGAGGCTGTCCCCTGCACAGCCCTGTGTCCTAATAAGCAGAGACAGCAGGAGACAAACACGGACTCACTTCAATGGGTAAAATAACAACAAAGAAAATACTTTTCAGAGTAATTGGTGACATTTTCTTTCTTTCTTTCTTTCTTTCTTTTTTCTTTCTTTCTTTTTTTTTTTTTAGTTTGTTCTGTAACAAGGGACCATCAACTCAGTCAGGGGGCACGTTGGTAGTTCCCTCCTAGCTGCTCTGGCTCCCCTCAGGACTCCCCAGGTGACTTTCCTAAGAGGTCAAATAGGGTAAAATGCTCTCCCCTATCCCCAATTTAGCATTTATTTCGCTTGGTAAACCTATTATCATTGAACGGTGGGCTGAACATGCTCCGTGCCCGGCTGCTCTGTGAGCCGTGGCGTTGGGGCTGCTTCTGTTCCTAAATACCTATTTTCAAACCTGGTTCATTTACAGGAATTAGGATTAACCTTCTAATAGGCAAAGCCAAGAGGCCCTGTGGTAATTTGGAGAGCCCGCAGCTCTCTCTGTAGGCCTCCTCAGCCTAGGCCCTTTACAACATGACCTTGCTCAGTGGTCTGGGGGGAGACACGCTTTGGCAAGTCATGGCAACTGGAGATATCCTCGGGATGGAGGCTGTCCTCAAAGCTTTCGCCCTAGAAATTCAGCAGTAAACTTTCTTCATTTCAAAAACCTGCATCTCTCTCAGTGAAATATTGGAGGGCACTTTTTGAGGAATTTACTGGAAGTCTTTTGCATAACGTACTACATTTTACTTGCTCATTCTCATTCTCCTCTACTTAATTAATTAAAATGTCATCAAGAATTATATCAGTGTGGCCAAGGGGAGGTGGACTGAGGCAGCCTAGCCTTTATTGCTTTTTTAAGTATATATGCACCCTTTCTCATTCTTCCTGTAACTTCCACATACCCACAGCCAGGAAACCCCTCCTCCTCTTCCAGAGGCACCTACAAGGACCAGTCTTTGAAAACCAGGGCTAACTTGCATCTCAGAACTCATTTTATTATCAGGAACATCTGCAATGTTTTGGTAGTAGAGGCAGTCGGTGTGTGTTGCGAAACTCCTTCTAGATTGTTCTTCAGGTCACTCTGGGTGAGGTTTCTCATCTTGACATGATGGAAGACTGTCTTATGTTTCTTATATTCCTGGCCCAGATTGGAATTTCTTATTTTTGTTTCCTTCATCTTCCCCCACTACCTCAACATATTGATGTCATGCCTGAGTCCCTGGTGGTGGGCTTTAGGGGCTCTGGAAAGCCACGGCATTTGTTCTCTCCTTATTACTTCTTATGACGTACTTCCTAGATTCTACTTTATTACTGTATCAACTTATTCATTTTTTCCCCCCCTGTGTCTTTAATTTTCCCCTTTCTCTGGCTCAAATGTTCCCAGATCTCTCCTATTTTAAATAATTCTTTCTTTGGCCAAGACACTGCTATCCCTCGCTGGAGCTTGTTATAGCCCTATTTCTAGAACAGGTATTCGGTCTAGTTTTTGTCTCTTCCTCCCGTTCATTCATTCTTCAAAATCCACAATATTCTGGCTTCTACCCCTACAAAACTACCAAACTGCTTGCATTTGGGTATTCAGGGGCTCCTAATTGTTCATTTTCAGTTTCCATCTTATGAGATCTCTCTGTAGCATAAGCTGAGTTGCTCACTCCTTGTTTCCTGAAACTCTGCTTTCTGGGCGCCTGAGACACCACACCCCCCAGTTCTCTTTTCCCCGACCACTGTCGTCTGCTTCCATTTTGTATCCTCTGATCTTATTCCCTTGTTGCTCTAGTCTACGCCATCTTCCCCTCTAGATCATCTCTTGCAAATCTGGGGCTTTGAATACCATCTTTGCATGCCGTCCAAGTCAATAAACCTAGCTCTGACTTGTCCTGGTGTCCAGAAACATCACGTGCAGCCTCTGCCTTATTATTATTATTATTTTTTAAGATTTTATTTATTTATCAGAGAGAGAGAGGGGGAGAGAGCGAGCACAGGCAGACAGAATGGCAGGCAGAGGCAGAGGGAGAAGCAGGCTCCCTGCTAAGCAAGGAGCCCGATGTGGGACTCTATCCCAGGACGCTGGGATCATGACCTGAGCTGAAGGCAGCTGCTTAACCAACTGAGCCACCCAGGCATCCCTGCCTTATTTTTTTGACTCTAGTTTCTCTCAAGTTAAACCTGCTGCTGTTGTTCCTTTCCTTGTTGTAACATCCAATGACTTCGTGCTGCCCAGAAGTGAAGCCCAGACTCCCTGGGCTGGCCTCCAGGTACTTGATGAGTCATATGCTGTATCCCAAGAGCCGGATCTCTCCTACAGCCTTGAATCGGGTTACCCGTAACTTAGCCAGTCTCCTTGGAGTCAGTCATCTGGTAGTTAAGGCAGCGTGCTTGAGTGTATCTGCCTGCTGTCTCTACCCATGGCATTTTTCAGCACAGGTTACAAATGAATGAATGGAGCGTCTGCTTGCTCCTACACAAGAGTCTCTGTCCTTACTCTTCTCTTCCTCATTCTTGTGTCATCTCCTCCATGAAGTCTTTCCTGATCCTTTCTCTGGAAGCCTTCTCTCCTCCTTTGAGCGCCATTGGCCTTGTTTTATTACACTAGTCCTATGCCACTTCACACCTTTTTATAGCCTCCCCACTGCCTCTCACAGTACCTTATATTCACCAGGTGCTTACTGAATGGACGGAAGACTTAATGCCATCTTCTTAATACTTTGAAACGTGAAGCTCTTGGGATATGAACTTTTGCCCAAACCTTTCAAGAAAGAATTTAAATGAAATTAAAATTGAAGTTAAAAAAGTAAATCTGTTTTTTTATTTTAACCATAGAAATGTTCCTAGATCCTACACAGAGAAGATTGGTATATACATTTGATGAAGGAATTTTAGGATCTAAAAGTGAAACCAAATAGTGTTAAGAGATTGGGGTAGCAAATATCATTTAATATTTCCATATATTAGCAGTTGGTGATTTTCAACATAATCTGCCAATTCAACCATATCTGTCATAATTTCATTTCTAACTCAACAATGGTTGCTCTAATGTGTTAGGCTAATGGAATCCTAATACAGTTAAAGGTATTATGGCCAGATTAACTTAAATATTTAAAAAATCATATTTGATTACTGTGTTATAAGTATGGTTATTAAAAGATGTTAAGCAATCAGGATCATCTGCTCCTGTATTGATATGTGTGTAATTGTGACTTATGCTGACCTTATTTATGTCTAACACATGAACATGGCAGCTATATTGAACAGAGTTCTTGGCTACTTAGCAATAAGACACATTTCTAAGAGTTGATTAACTGTATTTTCAATGCACATGTAATTGATCTTCATGTCAGGTGGTGACTTGGCATAAAGCCGCAGGTAAGCTCTCAAGCACATATGCAAAGTGGGGTTCTTTGTCTGCATTTGTGAACCTGGAGTGGATATAGGACAATTTGGAGAGTAAGCTGTCATGGAGGAATTGGGAAGATGTTTTTTAATCTTGGACTTTAGCTACATTTCTGATGGCCACTAACACAGAAAAACCTGCTAATGAGGAGGCCACTTGTGTAATTTTTTTTTTTTTTTTTTACTTAAAGTAAAATGTAAAATGTCAGGCAGCTATCCATGACTTACTCTAGGGAAAGGGACCAGCTAATGATTAGTCTTCTGTTTACAATTAAAGTCTGATTTCTTTTCCTAATTTTGGTTGACTTGCTATTGGCTCTCCGGACTCCTAATAGGCCTTGTGGATTCTAAATAGATTCTGCTTTGACTCCCAATTACCATGTAATTAAAGGACCTCCAAAGGCTGCCCTTTAATTTTGTTTATGTTCATTTTGTTAAAAATAAGACAACAGATTCAAAATGGAGTCACTTATGCTAAGCCCCATGTCACGAAACCAAGAATTAATCCTTAATTATAATTTTAATCTCTCCCAGGAATAGAATTTTTAACCAGTTAATCAGGAACTATCTGATCAGCAGTAGTGAGGTAATCTGTCTGATAGACCCTCCATCTTTCTATACCTCTGTGCCCTAAAGGAAGGTGATCTGGCCACAGCCAACCCACTTTTCACTAGTATACTTTCCTTGTCCTGCTCCTGTCTGCCTGTAGAAGTCTTCCATTTTGTACAGCTCCTCGGAGCTCTTTTCTATCTGCTCGATGCCCAAGGAATGCATTGTTGAATCAGATCTCTAAAAGTAACTTTGTTGAATTTTGTTTTTTAAACTTTTTTTTTCCTAGGCTTTTATTCTGTAATCTACTTTTAGTTGCCATATTAGTTTTATAAAATTTGTACATGCTTTTTAATAATATCCCACCTCCATTTTCCAATATAGACCTTCTTTATTTTAAAAAAACAAAAACCAAACTGACAAAATCACCAAAATGACAGCATAGACTTTGATGGAAACAAATGTTGTGGAAATGGACTAAATCAGGAGAGGACGGGTTTAAGAATATGGATTTGTTGACTGGCTTCAGCCCTGGAAGGAGGGGGAAAATGCCTCAATCCCCTGTGCTTGGCCTTCAAGGTTCAACTGAGGAGACATTGTGTTCATTTTCTAAAGTAAGGGCCTTTTCTGTACATTCTTGGGAGTCTGTGCATGAACTTGATAGGTGGCTGAAATGTGGATAGTCACCCCTACCCTTTCATCAATAGAAGGAACCCGAGTATAGTCCTGAAGTTATTTACAAATCTCCCCCTACTATGGGGCCAGAGTCTCTGAGCCTTCCCAGGCGATGGTTAGCTAAGGTGATAATGGGATGAAATTAGAGGAGAGTCCCTGTGGCATGTGGGCCACAAACATAACGTTCTACCAGTGACCTTTAAGGGGCCATGCCCCTTCCCCTGCAAAGTCACTCATATAGTGAATAATTAAGAGTTTTTCTAGAAGTAGTGACTTTAATATTGGGGATTTCAGGAGGGTAGAACACTTGATACCTGGTGGGGCTTCACAAACCACACTTGGTCTTCTCCAGCTCCGCAGAGTGGTGGCCCTAGACCTCAAGATCTTCGAAGGTCTGAAGGGCTGCAGTAAGAAGCCAGGCTCCCAGCCCTTAATGAAGGTCTGTTCAGCACAGTAAGCAGTAATCACCATCAGACCTTACAAAAAAGTGCTGAGTTACTTTTCTTTCTGCTTTCTCTCGATGATTCAGGAGGGTAGAGGGGAAAAGTCACTCATATGGGTTACCCCAACCCATAAATAATTGAAAGAATCTGTAATGCAAATTCAAATTCATTTCATTTCATAACAACCCCACTTAAACAGCTCATCCAACTGTGTATGCTGGTAAATGGAGTGGAATCAGAATTGACAGGAGGGGTTTCTCTTGACTGTGCTTGAACACACCATCTGAGATGCAGAAATGCTTTCCGGCACAAAACAAAGAAATCAGCAAACGAAGGCAGTCATTTTCAGCTACCCCACTTCTTTCTTCCCTTTCTGATGAAACACCTGATGAAATGAGAAGTGGTTCAGGAGCGATAGGCAGAAGAATGCCTACGTGGAGTAATGGAGACAGAACCATGGTTGCTAGAAAGATGGGTCCAGGCTTATCAGTGATAGGGTAAAACATACTTCCAGGCTGGAGATAAGCAGGGAGCAAGGCTCATGATCAGTGAACACAGGAAATTAGCCTGCAGGGAAGGCATCTTTCAATCACTAATGTCTTCTGAGATTTAAGAACAAGACGGTTCCAGATCAGGTAATAGCAGAGGAAAATGTGATGGCGTTTTTAAAGTATTAACTGATGTTTGCCTTTTTCTTCCTCTCCTGCTGTGATTCTCCCCTTTCCCTTTACTGCTCCACCCAGTGAAGTAAGCCCTAGGGAGTCATTGCCTCAGGGGAGGGATGTGACTGTGATGAGGCGTCAAAGAGAAAGAGGAAGTAGCTTTCATTTCTAAAAGTCCAAGCCCTGGGTATAACTGAGAAGATTTGGGATCCAGGCTGAGTTTGATAAAATAGGGTTTGAGGGGAGAGGACTTTCTCTTGAACTACGGGAGGATTGCTTTGGCCCAGGGAGTGGAAGGGAGGGCTTGGGAGAGGGACGGGAGAGATTTGCTGGTGGGCGCTGGAGTAAGTGCTCAGTGTCCCGCTTCCCGGGTGATACAGGGGAAGGTGGCAGGACGGCCAGCCCTCAGAGACTGTGAACAGCTCTGTAGATCCCTGAGCCACAGGGTGACACCCTGAGAGCAAAGGATTCCTGTGCCCTACTGCCATGGCAGCTGTGGAGAGAGCCAAGGGCCCAAGGGGGTCACAAACAATGAAAGAACAAACATTTCATGGCTCCCACTGAGGACTCAACATGTTAGTATGGTCTGAGGCCTTAGCATTGAGACACAACTCTGGGGAAAGAGGGTAGTTTTCAAAATGAGTGGGGCTGTTTCTACCACTTCTGGAAGAATGTGCTATCAATACAGAAATTATGTGAGTTGATATAAAAAGAAAGAGTTTATAAAGATAAAGAATTATAAACCCATGATTTGTACCTGCCTTGAATTGGGCCAGATCTAGGATTTTAAACTTCCCAGAAGAGTGTATGGGAGACTGATTATAATCCCTTAAGCTAGAGGACCACAATTTAGAGGCAAAGGCCATGGTCCAGGTGGGGAACTAGTGGGCAGAGATGAGGTGTATTCTTGGAAGTAACTGTGGATGGAGTTTGGAGACGGAGGTGGACTGTGATGAAGAAACCAAGTTTATTTATTTATTTATTTATTTTTAAAATATTTTATTTATTTATTTGACAGACAGAGATCACAAGTAGGCAGAGAAGCAGGCAGAGAGAGAGGAAGGGAAGCAGGCTCCCCGCTGAGCAGAGAGCCTGATGCGGGACTCAATCCCAGGACCCTGGGATCATGACCCAAGCCGAAGGCAGAGGCTTTAACCCACTGAGCCACCCAAGCGCCCCAAGAAACCAAGTTTTAAAGAGGTAGTCAGCTTCACGCCTCGGGGACAGACCCAGAAAAGGTCGTGGGGCAAGAAGGAAAGTAGGAGTTACAGCAGGTAGAAAGCAGAAGGAGGGAACTTTATTTGGATCCAGAAACAAGATAATTCATTTCTTCTTGGGAGAATCTTCTAGAAAGGGAGGGAGGAGTGAACTTAGTGACTCTAGCTCAGTTAGTTCCTGACCGTTCAGGCCAGTAGGGACAACTGGTAAGCCCCAAGGGATTCTTCCCAGGCTTATGGGGAAGGAGGTAGAATCTCTCTTCCCCAGAGCCAGGCCTTCAGACAACACACGCAGAAGCACACATTCTGCTGCAGGGGCCTGGGGCCTGGGAGCTGAGGAGAGTGTGCCATAAAGCAGAATGCACTCTGGAGTAAGTCTGCAGAATGCTGCCCGGCCTCAGGAGAGCAGTGTTTTAAACATAATTTCAAGAAGATGGGAAACACAAATTCCTCTCTTTGTCTTTTTCTTGTAGGAAAAAAAAAAGTGTTAACTTTCCATGGTAGACTGTAGAGAACCATAGCTAACAATGACAAAACTCAGGACTGAGGGAGTCTTGGGAAGGGAGAGAGAGATTCTGATCTTGACTTTTGGTTTCTTGACTTCGGAGACCCAAGAATCAGGTGAGAATTGCTTCACCTCTTGCAGTAGGGATCTACCAGCTCCGCGGCTGAGGAGGGGAGCAGACTGAGCTGGGAACTCGCCACCCACAAGACTCACCATCCTGAAGCCAAACGCTGATGGAAGCCCAGGGAAGCTTACATTGGCCAAAAGTAGTCTTACCTGTGGCCAGACTGACTCCCTCTGGTGGATGGGACCCTAAATGTAGAAGGGAGAAGTTGAGGGTCTCCTAGATAAGGGGAAAATTTTTCTTTCCTAGATAAGGAAAGAAATTTGCTCTGAAAAAGAGCTCCCCCGCTAGAGCCTGGAGAAGCTAGCACCCACACTACAGTGGGACGGTTTGCTTGAGAGAATGACCGTTCCAACACACTAGATTTGGAACAGAGACAGTCAGTTTTCTGAGGGCACGTGAAAGAAGAAAACGTTTCCTTTGCAGGAATGCAAATATTTACTAGCACAAAAAACATGGTGAGGAAATAATTTTATACCAATGTTTCTTTCTTTCTCTGTCTTTACTCAGCCTGGTGGGCCCTCCACATCTGCCATAGACTCTGGTCTCTGGTTTTTGTGTTCCCAAAGCCTGCATCTGTGTTAACCCTATCATGAGCTAGGTTCTTATGATGGAGGTAATGCTGCTGGTTGAGATGGGGGAG
This sequence comes from Mustela erminea, assembly GCF_009829155.1. Lineage (NCBI taxonomy): Eukaryota > Metazoa > Chordata > Mammalia > Carnivora > Mustelidae > Mustela > Mustela erminea. Next base: position 45,035,630 of record NC_045626.1, read on the forward strand.
ACTTTCCTCCAAGAGCAGCAGTAAAGGACTCCCCTGGGTTGGGTAGCAAGGAAGAAAGGGGAATAAAAAAGAGAAAGCCTCATTTTGAGGGGGGAGGGTGTCCTGTGAGGCCCACAAGGAAAAGAATGAAAGATGTCCCTAATATTTTACACATTGTCTTGGATGTAGGAAGTGAGTAACATTGGGCTCCATTTTTCTGGATTTGGACTGGATCCACCTAGCCATGACAGTGAGTCTGGATACTTTCTGATCTCATGATAGAGCTGGTGCTGGTTGATGTTCTGAATGCTCCCCTTTGGCTTAGAACTTCTGAGCTCCCTTACTGTTATAGATTTCGTTTATTTATTGGAGGGAGAGAGAGCGCGTACATGAGCAGGGGGGCAGGGGGAGAGGGAGAAGCAGGCTCCTTGCTGAGCAAGAAGCCTGATATGGGACTTGATCCCAGGACCCTGGGACCATGACCTGAGCTAAAGGCAGACGCTTAACCGGCTGAGCCATCCAGGTGTCCTGTGGAGTTCCCTTACTTTTAGATAGAATAGTTCCCCTTTGTTTTGTCCCACTTAATGGCAAGGTTCTAAGCAGCATCAAAGGGATGTTGAAAAGTGCATGGGCTTCCCCTGATTCTTTCCACTCACTTAGGAGCTAGGAGCGAGTCTTTGTTATGCGTTCATACAAAAGAACAATTATCGAGGGCCTCCAGGAGTACCAGGCACTTGTTTGGAGCTAGAAATCAGATGGGAGCCCCTCTCTGCCTGATTGGAAGCCCATCTTGAGTCACAAGTTAGTGTGACAAGCACTACAGTACATACGGGCTCTGGGGCTATGATTCCGCCTTTAGGGGGCATCCCAGCCGAAAAACGTTTCAGTTGCTTAGGATTTTCTTCTCAAAGAGGCGATTTTTGCAAGAGAATCGTAGAAATAAGGACTTAACAAGTTGACGTCAGTGAGAGGCTAAAACAATCTCTAGAATTTCCTATCACGGACTTCTTATCACATGAAGTAATTAAATGTATTTATTGCTTAGACAGTGTTAGGTGTTTTGTAGCTTTCCAGCAAGAGAAATCTTGACATACCAATGTTCTTTGCCAATTTTCCTATTAAAGCTTGTTCAGGAAGAAGTGGAAACTCTGCATTGTTTTGACTGTTAGCACCATTTTATTTTACTTGCATTGTAATTGTAATTTTCATGCAGGAGGGAAAGAGGTGGTTTAACACGCTAGGAAAATTAGAGCAAACGTTCCTTTTTCTTTTTCTTCTTTTCCGTCTCCTCTGTCTTCTCTCTGTCCCTCCTGCCCTCTCTTGCTTCTTCCCCCACCCCTTCTTCTCCTTCCTCTTCTTCTCCTCCTCCTGCTTCTGTATTTGAAATTTTAAAAATAATGTCAAAGTGAAAATTACTGGGTGAGATATTACATTGTTCAATTAATTTAAATTCATTTTCATATAACAAATGAATAGTGAATAAGGTTTCCTATAAGACAAATAAGCGTACTTGATCTCAAAAGGAAAGGTTATGTGACAATAAAACATTATTTATAAACTAGAACCTCGTAGTTTGCAAATGACCGATCCAGGGTTCAGTTTTATAATGACAGGACACTGATGAAGTATAAAGATGATAAGAAAGAATTTTCACTCAGACCTGGGTAGTATTTATATTCTTAATTTCTTTGAGTTTTAAATATCCTGCAGTTTTTTTTTCCCTTATCTTTATTTGAGTTTTAAATATAAGTATCTGAGTTTTAAATACCCTGCAGTTTCTTCCTTATCTTTATCTGAGTTTTAAATGTAAGTACCTGAGTCTTAAATATAAGTATCTGAGTTTTAAATATAAGTATCTGAATTTTAAATATCCTGCAGTCTCTTCCTTATCTTTATAATAAAATGTTCATGTCTTGCTCAGTGATTTGTTTTCTCAATATTCTTTCAGTAATAATTCTTTCTATTAAAGCCTGTGACCCCTGATTTTAACTTTAATTTTAATTAAAGTGAAGTTTCAGAAATTGGGGCTTATCATTCTTGGGGTCAACTAACCAGCTTTTTCTCTGTGATTTGCAAGGGTGCTTTATACATTAAAACATTAGCTGTCTTTCGTGTATATTGGGAACATTTTCCTCTGTGTATTGTTTGTGTTTTAACCTTTTGACAGTTACTGCTTTCAGATTTTTTTCTGTTGCCCGACATATGATCTTTTAGTTGTAAATAAAATTTTTAGATTTTTATCATTTCTGTCTTAAAATGAAAGTTTAAAGAAGCTTCCTTCAAACCAAAATTATAAAGATGGTCATCCATATTTTCTTCTATTATTTTCATGACTTCATGCATAACTTTTAAATCTTTGATCCATCTGGAATTTATTTTGGTATGAAAATGAGTTAGGAATGCAAGCATATTTATTTGGGAAATTACTAATTTAGTGTTTTAATAAAATGTACGTGTTTTGTCCTGTTGAACTGCTTTTAAATGCCACCTTAATTCTCTACTGCATTTTCCTATCTTGATTCTATTTGTGGCCTTTATATGTGATCTCCCTCCTCAGTCTGTCTCTATACCCATGCCGCCATCTCCTTTTAAAAATGACTGTGGCTTCGAGGACATTATAATAATTGGTGCGACAACTTCTCACACGTTATTCTACTTTTTAAGGACTGTCTTGGCTCTTCTTGCATTTTTATTCTTTTGGATTGATTTTTAAAAATAGCACTTAGTGTACCAGGCATTTTATTTATTTATTTATTTTTTTTCCTGTATTGATTTTTCAGGAAAACAAATTACAAAAGTAACATATGCTCGCTCTAACAAAGTCAAACGATGTAGACATGCAGAGAATAAGCCTGGACAGCCTTCCCTTCTCCCCCTGTAGCAACACATCCCGAAGCTAACTGCTGTTAGCCATTTGCTGGGCATTCATCCCTTTGAACATTCTTCCATTCTTACACATAAACACATTTCACAAGGAAGTGCCCCCCCCCCCCCCCAAATCAGTGATATTTTCACTAGGATGTCCCAATAAATATTTGGAAAGACATATTTGCTTTCACATGTTCAGCTTTCAAATCAGGTAATATGTTTCTTTTTTATTTTATTTTATTTTTTATGTACACTGCTGTCACACGATTCATCTACATCACAGGAATTGCATGAGATGGTGTGATAGTGAAGCACATTTCAAATATACCTTATGCCGTTCCTCTAGGCATGTTCTATACTACGTAAATCTGCAGGATACCCTGCAAAGAAAACAAGGGTTCCCTGGGCAAATGAGTTTGGGCAACACTGGGTGGCATGTTTTCCTCTTGGATATCTGTGATGCAAGGGAACATATTAGAGATACTCTGTTAAGTCCTACGATAAAGGCTTAATTTTGTCTGACAGTGCGTTCTAAACTACCTTGATCAGGGGATCAAGGTTTTCTAAACTAACTTGATCATTCAGAGAAGGCAGTTTGGGAAGTGCTGAGTTCCATGCATTTACCCTGTTACGGGCTGGGGGTGGGAAGGAGGGAGCCTGGAATAGCCCCCAGCTCTCTGGCTTTGATAAATGGGTGGTTGCTGTTGTCACTGACTGAGATAAAGAATAGAAGTGCAGGATCAATTTTGGACATATCGAGTTTCGATGCCTCTGGGAGGTTCAAGTGGAGATGTTTAGTAAGCTGAGAATTTGCAGGTCTAGAATTCAGGTGAGGGGTCAGAGCTAAGGAACGGTGGCTTGGAAAGTTTGCTTTGGATTACAGCGTGTTGTCTAAAAAGGCCCATTTTAAAATGCACATATATTACCTAGGAAGGGTAAGCATTAAATTATTAATACGTATTATATTATCATATTAGCTTACTATCATTTTAAAGCAGAGATCAGGCCCCTGAAGGAATGGAAATCAAGACTGGTGAATTGTGAGTGGAGGGTCAGCAAAGAAATAGTCTGAAGTGGTGATTTCCAACCCTTTAGAATCCGGGGCCTCTTTTGAGTGCCAAGTTTTTTTTTTTTTTTCAAACCTCCCCATTGCCCTTTTCTCTACCCCCTCACCCCTCACCTCCGCCCCCTCATTCTACTTTTAATGTTCTTTGATTGAGAAGCTGGGCCCTGACCAAAACTAGTAGGAGTCAATTTCAAGAGAAATCAGCGCAAATTTAGTGAGACGTTTATTCATTCCCTGTGCAGATGGTGGCCCTGCAGTGCGGTCTTCGGATCTTCCTGCTACCCCTGTGTTTCCAGGCGAAGACGGACTTAAGGACCCTGGCTTTCAGATTTGGGCCTAATACGGGGTACGTTTTCGCCTAACCCGGGCTTGTGTCGCATTAAAACAAGAAGCTGCGGGAGAGGAGGGTGCCGGTCCCATCTCTGGGTCAGTCACCTGCTGTCTTTTCGACCCCAGTCCGTTTTAGCCAAGACTGAACTCTCAGCCCGGTGTCTCCCTTCGCTAACTAGGTGACCTCAGAGAAACCTCGCGGCCTCCTTTGCCTGAACTATCAAAACGGGATAATAGCACTAGCTTTTCTTGCCTCCCGGGGCCCTTGTGCTGAAGTCAGTAAGATAAATAGTTGTGAAAGTGAGTGGGAAGGTTACGAGTGCTCTAAAATGTGAGGTATTTTCATGGCTGCATTTTCATATGACTTACCACCCGGTATCCTGAAGGTAGCGGTTCCCTGGGAGGGGGTTTAATCATGTGCGCGCACCGTGGGGCGGACTCCATTTAACCTGTGTGTTCTGGTTGATTAGGTTATTGTGTGTAGATTGCAGGAATTTCAGGCTCTACTCCATCTTTTTCTTTTTGATATAATTTTAATGAGATTTGCCCCATTCTTTTATTGTATGGCAGGCTACGGCTAGAATAAATATAAAGAAGTTTTAAAAAATGTGGAAAACAGGAGGGCTGGGAAGATGGAAAAATGCAGGGGGTAAGGCCGAGGACGAGAGTGGGAAGGTTGTTCAAGATCTGTATGGCTCTCCTGATGGCTTTAGAATTCCTGGGGGCACTTCCTTCTGTGCCAGGCACTGAAAGATAAGAGAGGAGGCCCGACTTAGGCCGCCGAGAGAAATGTCTTTTTTAATCATTTGAAGGCTACCATATTCCTTCCAGGAAGCTTCACTGCCAGGCCCGGGAACCCAGTGCTTTTCTCTGTACTGTACAAGCAAGGTCTGCACGGTCCCAGGCTCTCCCCACACCGTGGCCTCTGGCGTGCTTCTCTGAGTCGGCAGTTGTGCGGGGGTAAGCCAGGACTTTTAAAATGATGCAGGCTCGGGACACCTGGGTGGCTCAGTTGGTTAAGCGGCTGCCTTCGGGGCTCAGGCCGTGATCCCGGCGACCTGGGATCGAGCCCCGCATCCGGCTCCTTGCTTGGCAGGGAGCCTGCTTCGCCCTCTGCCTCTGCCTGCCACTCTGTCTGCCTGTGCTCTCTCTCTCTCTCTCTCTCTCTCTGACTAATAAATTAAAAAAAAAATCTTAAAAAAATTAGTAAAAAATGATGCAGCCTCATTAGAAGGGCATATTTTTCATTAGACCAATCCAGGTAACACTTAAAGGCCATTTACCCTGTGTTGAGCTTGTTATGTTTCACTAATCGAGTCCCTCTCACTGAATTCTAGTGACTACCTAACTAGTGAGTCATTTCTTTCCTCAAGACCTTGTTCATTTTCCTCTCCTGGGAGGGAGTGTGTGTGTGTGCCTTTGTGAGTGTACGTGCATGTGGGTGTACTCACAGATGTGCGTGCACGTCTTGGGTGTGTCCGCGTGAGCAAGGGCGTGCGAGCACCCGACGTAGGCCTGCCATGCACACTTCAGGGTGCATCACCGAGATTATTTATTCCAATAAGCCAGTGAGGTAGCAGCTGCCACATTACATGACAGGACTCAGAGAGATGCAGTAACTTGTTAAAGTCAATAGCTAGAGAGCACTATGACTCGGTCCCTGATGTTTGAGGCCATCAAGGATGGGGGAATGGGTCACATAAGCCATATATATATGCCCTCCCGTGTTTAGAAGGTCTCCTCCAGCAAGCCGTCCAGTTTTACTGTCCTAGGTTTCTTCTGGGGAGAGTCAGGCATTTCTGAAAGAAGGAAGGAAGGGAGAGAAACACTTGCAGAGCCCAGCAGGACTGCCTACGAGTCTGAACATCCGAGATTAGAAGGAGGACTCACAAATGACCGAGAGAATCCCAACAGTTGATAAATTTTTTCATCACCAATTTTTTTTTTTTTTGGTGATTTATTTTTATGCCATAATGAGTGTTTTTTGCAGAACATTCTGGAAACTAAGTAGAGTCCCTTTTGTTAAAGCACAGCAGCCTGTCCTTGAGACGAAGTCACTGTATTCTCTGGCATCTGGGAATGAATATCTCTGTAAAGGCAGTGCCTGATTGTGTCATGCCAAGAATAGTATGAAGTAGAGTGTGGCCAAAGGAGTGGGCACAGCCTGACCCTGTAGGTGTCACCATGACATGGGGACACACTGAGCCTGGCTTGAGCTCTGTCAATTAGGGGTGATAGTTGGGAGTGTGGAAATTATGTTCACAGTGTCACTGGCTCTTTTTCTCTGTTATTTTCTTATTCTCTGTTATTTGTAAGTTGCCAACAACTTCAGCCATTTCTTTCAGGACAGAAATTAGGTCCCGTAATCTGACTTTGTTCTGCCAGTCTTGCTCACTATTTACTCGGAGCATTTTATAGCTGCCAGCACTGGAACCCCGTCATCTGCTTACCTCCTTTTGAGGTGTTGGGGTACAAAGAATTCAGTTCCCCTAGCTCCAGGCTCTAGATCAGTGGTTCTCAATCCCAACTGTACATTCGACTAGCCCTGAGCGGCTGTTAAAAATACTGATAGCTGGGCCCCATCCTAAGAGAGTCTGATTTAATTGGTCTAGATGGGACCCTCAAGTTGGTGTTTTTCAACAGCTCCCCAAGTGATCCTAATGAACAGTCAAAATTGGGAACTACTGCTCTGGATGGTTGACTCATCCTACATAACCCGTCAGCTGAAGTCTCTGCAGCTTCTGGGGCTGTGCGAGGGAATTAGGAAAAGATGGCCCTCTGCCTGCACGCATGAGGAAAATGTGCTCCCTCTTGTGGGTTGACACGGCTTCATGAGCGTGTGTGAGGCTTGGTGAGCAGTTCTTGTCTTCAAGTTCTGCAGGTCAGTCCTGGTGGTTTCCAGCCTGGTTTGGCAGTTTCTCCTCTAGGGTCTCTTGGCCTGAGGCAGATCTCATCTGTTTGAAGAAATACAGAAGGAACACTTCTAAAATGGCAGTTTGAGAGACTCCACTGATCTCAGCTGCACAACTCTAAGTCAGGCAAAATGTGAAAAACAGCCATTTAAAGTTTCTGAAAATTGTCCTCAGGGCATATAGGATATGGGGACATATTTATTTAAGGAAATCTACTAAGTATCTGTAAGAAGGATTCTGAGGCATTTGAGCCTCAGGACATCTCTCTGCCCGCAGCTCATTGTGATAGAAGCTCTACTTTGGGTGAGTGTGGTCAAGAAGGGCTTCCACTTGTCCCACCTCTCAGTCTAGGGCTATCATTTCTTCCTTGGAGGAGCAAGCTATCAAAATTTCTCATTGGTCACCCCTAGCTTCAGGTTACAGAATCTCTATCCCAGGCAGGTGTAGGATACTGGAACCTTTGTTCATAAGGTCAGGGTTCTAGGTCAGGAGAGAAGCAAATCAAGAAAACCAGGGTCAGTGTTCTCTAATGCCCCACTCACAGAACAGGATGTCACTTCAAGAGAAGCAGGGCCTTGTCCCTGCCCTCAGCTCCAGAGCAGTGGCACAGAAGTTTTCCCAGAGAGACATGCAGGCTATAAGAACAGAGAGCTCAATAGCTCTTCCTAAGGTTATTGGTTTTATTTGGAATAGAGTGTGGTAAAGTGAATAGAGTGTGGTGAAGTAAATAGTATGTAGTAAAGGGTGCTATCAAAAGCAAAGGAAATTTGGTAGTAAACAATTCTGAGGAGGTTGTTATCTCCATGACTGACAGCAACAAGCTAAACTGAAGGACAGCCAGAAGTATAACGGAAAGATTTAGAGAAAAGGACAGCTACGAAGAGCTCTTCTGGGACTGGAACAGTCTTCAGACTGGGCTCAAAGACTGTCTCTGCAAAGAGGCCTGATTTAATTGGATTGGATTGTGGAACAATCTGTGGCAAAGGACGTTGCTGAGAACAATACAGACCTTAGCCGGCAGTTTGTGAAGGCTAATAGCTGAGTGTGAGTAGTAGAGGCAGATGAACAGGGAGCTAAAAAAGAGATCAAGGAATGACACAAAGACAATGCTGATAAACCAGTTGTCACTTCAGGGTGACTGTCAGTGTCTCCAATAGTGTGCTTGCTGAGAAGTGACATCAGAGACTCTGCATGGTGGTGGGATAAGCCTCACAGAAACAGTCCAGTCAAGTTGCTAAACAAATAAACACATAAACAACAACAAAAACAAGAGAAGACCCAGAGAGGTGGTGCTGGGAAGTCAATATGCAGAGTTGCTGCAGTCTGTTGTCCAAAACGTCCAGTTTTCAACAAAAAAATCATGAAATGTACAGAGAAACAGGCAAAAGTGATTTGTATGAAGGAAAAAGGGCAGGCAACAGAAATAGCCTTTGAGAGGACCCAGATGTTGGACTTAGCAATGACTTCGAATCAACTACTATAAATATGTCTAAAGAATGCAAGGAAATGTTACTTAAAGAAGTAATGGAAGGTATGATGACAAGGTCTTAGCAAACAAGATATCTACCTTGTAGTATATATAGGTGCTTACATCTATATTTATGTTTATATCTATATCTATATGTCTATATTTGCATGTATGTTTGTATATATGCAAATATGTAAAGCAAAACCTGACAGAAGCAAAGGGAGAATTGGCAGTTCAACAGTAATAATTGGAGACTTCAGTTCCCTACTTCTCTTAGTGGGCAGAATGGCAAGCAGAAGATGAGTAATGAAATGGAAGACTGGAACAACCCCGGAAGCCAGCTCCCCACTGGATATCTGTAGACGACTCTGCTCACCAACAGCAGGATACACATTTTTCTCAAGTGCACATGAATAATTTTTAAGGTAGACTATATGCTAAGCCTCAAGACAAATCACAACAAATTTAGAAGGAATAAATCAGAGAGAGCATGTTTCCTAAACTCAGTGGAGTGAAATTAGAAATCAATAACAGAAAAAAAATTGGGGAATTCACAGATACGTGGAAATTTGAACAACACACTTCTAAACAACAAATGGAAATTAGAAAATACTTTGAGAGAAATGAAAACACAAAATACCAAACCTTACGAGATGCACCCAAAACAGTGCATCGAGGGAAATTTATAGTCTGAAATGCCTACAGTACAAAGGACCTCAAATCAATAGCATAACTTTATACCTGAAGGAGAATAAAAAGAAGAGTAAATTAACCCAAAGGTAGCAGAAGGGGAAAATAAAGACTTAGAGTGGAGATAAGTGAAACAGAGAATAGAAAGTCAATAGAGAACAATCAGTGCAAACCAAAGGTTGGTTCTTAGGGATCGACAAAATTGGCAAAGCTAGAGTGGCCAGGAAAAAGAGAGAAGACTCAAATTATTAAATCTGGAATGAAAGAGAGAATATCACTTCCACTTTAAAGAATAAAAAAAGATTATAAAGGAAAGCTTTGAACAACTATATGTCAGTAAATTAGGTAACTTAGATGAAACATATTCCTGGAAAGACATACACTATTGAAACCAGCCAGAGAAATAAATAGATCATCTGAATACAAGGATGGAAAGTAATGAAATATGGCAAGTAGAACTGTGGCAGAAACTTCCTCCAAATTTCCAAGCAGTAAACCCTGATATAAAAACCAAACAGAGACATCATAAGAAAAAGAAAATTCTTATTTTTATTGAATATAGGCACAAAAAAATCTCAAAATGCTAGCAACCCAAATTCCGGTTTATAAAAAAAGAATTATATACAATGACCAAGTGGCATCAGTTCTGGGAAAGGAAGATCAGTTTACCATCCAAAAATCAATTAATGTAATACACTATATAAATAGAAGAAAGGGAAAAAACCACATGGTTATCTTATTAGATGCATAAAAATTTGGCAGAATTTGACACCTTTTCATGACAAAAAGACTGAACAACTGGCAATGAAAGGGAATTTCCTCAGTGTGATAAAGAGTACCTATGAAAAACTAACAGCTAACATCATCATTTTTAGTGATGAAAGACTGAAGACCAGGATGTCCACTCTTGCCATTTATATGTGTATGTATATATGTATGTACATACATATATATGTGTGCGTGTATAGAGAGTGGGGGAGGGGAGCACGCTTGCTCTGTAGTGTTTATCTCATGAGGACATTAATCTTACTGAATCAGGGTACTACTCTTATGACCTCATTTAACATTATTCTCATGCTCCAAACATAGCCACTAAAAAAACCCTCTTGGGGGTTAGGGCTTCAACATGGGGGTTTTGTGGGAGCAGAAATGCTCAGTCCGTATGGCGGCCAAACAAATGGTCACAACATTATTTTACAACATTAAGATGCACCCCTTTATTACCTGGCAGTTCTTTAGGTAAGAAGTACAAGTTCAACTGGGTTCTCAGCTCAGCGCCTCACAAGGCTGGAGTCAAGGTATTGTCCGGTTGGGCTCTCAGGGGACCTGTGGGGTCGAGTCTCTTCAGATTCAGATCTGTGTGGCTATAAAGTGGAGGGCTTCACTTTCTGGTTGTTGCATGAGAGCGTTTCTCAGCTTCTAGAGGACACTCATATTCCTTGATATGTGCCCTCCTTATCCCCCCATATTCAAAGCCAGCAGTCACTCTTGGGCTTCCTTGGCTGCTACCAGCCAGAGAAAACTTAAAGGTCTTATGCAATTAGACCAGGCCCACTCAGATCGTCTCCCCTTCGTGAGGATAACATTGCATTGTCATGGGAGAGATATCTCTTCCCATTCACAGATTCCCCACGTCCTCAAAAGGGAAGTGATTATACGAGGGAGAAGGTCATTCTTAGAATTCTGCCTACCACACTCTCACAGAAGAAATTCTGCCTGTGGATGAAGCTGCAGCCCATGGGGTCCAATCTCTTGTGATCCATTCTTCCCACCTGCCAGTTGATGAGAACTTCTGTCTGTGCTCTGAACTTGGACCTCCCATGATCTTCCCTTCCAGACAGCCTGTAGATTATCCAGCCTCACATTTGTGAAAGTCAGTTTCTTGTAATAAATCTCTTATGAGCTACATCTCCTATTGGTTGTACGTCTCTGTTTGAACCCTGGCTGATGGTTGGCCTTTTAGGGTTGTGACAATGTAATGGGTTAATATATAGAAGTGTATTAGAAAAGTCCCCGATTCCTGGGGCTCCTAGTGAGTTCCATGTAAATGTTACTTGATACTATTATTATTATCCTTCAAATATGTTAAGATTTATCCATTCTGTGGCACATATATACATCTAGACTGTAGCTTCTATCTGCTGCACGGTATTTTAGAACACATATTCTCCACAATGTGCTTATCTGTTCCATTAGTGAGTGTCCAGATCGTCTCTAAGGTCCCACTACTACCTATGTCTGTGTACGTATCTTTCAGGCTGACAGGTTTTGTCGGGCTTTCTGGGGTTTTCTTGAGCATGTGTGTGTTAGCAGCCAGCCAATGATGAGGGGAGACTTTTTCTCTGTCTTTCTAGGTTTCTCTCACTTCTAACAGTGCCTTTTGTTCTAGCTGGTTCGCTGCCCATCCTGAACCCAGACCACCATTTCCAGCATGTGCAGCTGAGCTGGGGGCGGGAGGGCCGAGGCAGGAATGCCAGCCACTGCGTCACCAAACTTGCCCAGTGTAAGTGGAGTTTCCATGAGTAAACCCTTCTCAAGTTTCTGTCTACCTTTGGTCATTTTCCAGTGACTTGAAATGGTTATTTTCATAAGGTGGTTCAGTTTTACACTGTGCTAGGATCTCTCCTGATCTTCTCACACCGCCATGACTGGAAGGTGAGACTTGGGACATTTGCTCCTGGAGCCCAGTCTCCATGCCGTAAAGAAGCATAGGGGCCATCTAGCGAGGCTGCATATAGGTGCTCTGGCCAACACCCCAGCTGGGGTCGCAGGGGACAGGCAGCATCTGCTTCCCTATGTGCGAGTGAGCATGCCTTTCTTTCGATGGTTCTGGCTTTGCTGCTAAATCACGGAATCACTCCCCCACCCCCCGACCCCGTTCGGAGTCTTGCGGGCAGAGGCCCCAGACGCTGTGGAGCAGAGACAAAAACAAAAGCAAAAACAAAACAAAAAAACAACCCTTGATGTACCCTTTCCAAACGTCTGACCCTCTGAAATCGGGATGTAAAAAAATGGTCTCTGTGGCTAACTCTGAGGTGATTGGTCGTGCAGCAGAGGACTGAGTAGGTTGGTATGGCAGCTGGAAAATTTTTCATGAGACAATGGGCACCCGAAGAGAGGACTGCAGACTCCTTTTCTAACATCACTTAAGGAAATCAGATTCTGTTTACGTGTGTCTCTGGCAGCGGTGTCCACAGTATAGAACCCACTTGTTCGAGTGCTTTGTCGAGTTCTATTTCCACTCTGCCTGATTTGTAAAATAAATCCTAACTGTTCTCAATACTACTGAAAAATCCAAAGGAGGAAAACATGGTTTCAATTATTTGTAAAACATCTTCATTTTGCTGGAAAGAATTACTCCAAAATTCAAGTCTAATTTTTGCCCCAGAAGATCTGTTGTATTAAAAGTGTACTGGGATGGGAAACCAAAAAGCCTGGACTGGAGTTTGACTGCATGACCCTGGACCAGTCAGATCAATTCTTTAAGGCTCCGTACTGTACCAAAAGACACAGGTGTTTGGGCAATTTTAAGAACCTTCCAGTGCTAGCATTTAAGATTGGTTCTCAGAGATTTGACAATTTAAAAAATATTCTTACCTTTTTGACAGAATTTGTCACTATCTTCCAAATTTGTCACTATCTTCCAAAATTTAACATTAGCCCAATCTTTGACCCAGGAGTTTCACTTTTAGGTAGTGAGCCAACAGAAATTCTTGCATATGTTCACTGAGATAGTTCACGGTGTTCATTAAAGGATTGTTTATAGTAAGAAAATGTTAAAAACAACCTTAAATCAATAGGGAAATGACCCAGTAAATGGTGATACATCCAATTGTTCAATTCCGTGAAACAATTTAAAAAGGTCAGCAGAGGTCTACGGATTCCAACACAGAAGTCTTTTCAGTACATAATGGGGAAAAAAAAAAAAAAAAAAAAAAGAATTTCAGGGCAACACATTTAGGATGGTTTCATTTTTGTAAAGTGAAGCAAACCCAAACCATTTATTTGTGTATATAATGAAGAATTAGAAGGAAACATAACAAATGTCCTGAGTTTTTTGTCTTTGGTTGTTTTCCAGCGATTGGAAGTAGTTGTTTTTAATAAGGCTGTCCCACTTGATACTTAATTCTGTGAAGAGGATGCCCCCGATTTCTCCAGGCTTTGGGGAGGGGGAGAGTAAGATGGGTGGGGAAGGGGAGAAAAAGGGAGTTGATGATTTAGACATTTCTGTATTGTTTAAATTTTTTAGGGTTGTATTCATGTGTTTCTTACGGAATTAAACACATACACAAAAGTTTATCATCTGTTGTGAATTTCATTGTTACTTTCTGAAACCAAAGTTTTGGTTCAGAAAAAAAGAATTTCTAAACATTCATGAAGTTCCTATTTGCCTGGAAGGAAAAACAAAGCAGGAGCAGCTGCCAGGGTCGAGAGCATGTTGCCAGCTGAGTAAAACAGCAGGGGGACCGGCTGGTGACCAGATTTGCCCACCCCAGTGCAGGTGCCACTGCCGTTAATAAGAATTACTCTTTACTTTTTTTTTTTTTTTTTTTTTTTTAAAGAAAGTTGGGAGATGGGGGACTAATATAGTTCATCTGTCAGTAATAAAAAGGAAATGAATATGACCCAGTTATTGAAATGGAACGTACAACACTCTTCCTTTCACTATCACTTTTGTTGTTTGGATTCAAGGTCCAAGACCTAAACATTGCTGGGTGGAAAAAAGGAGCGATCCCAATGAAGCTCCTGTCTGCTGTTTAATTAAACTGTAATAATGTAGTAAAATAAATTAAACATCAGTGAAATTACAAGTAACATTGAGTGTGAATTGGGATGTTTTAAAATGATGGATTCATGAGAGTATTTCATCCAGACAAACCGAAAATGTCCCAACCTCACCATTTTTAATCCTTTCTTGAAAGCACTCTAGTGCAAGCTATCTTTGTTGAAGATGTGTTGTCAAAGACTGAGAGAATTTAATTAAGAGTTGTGGAAGCCAAAGGTGGTAAATGAAAGAAAACAGAAAAACCGGCTTTAGAATTGGTTCCTGGATATAATATTTTAATAGTGTATTAAGATATTTAACATATTATATTGAAAACTATTAGTATATAGAATTATATAGTAGTGTATAGAATTATATAGTAGTGTATAGAATTATATCCTTAATTAATACAGCTGTAATTACAATAGGTTGAGTTATTTTTCCATCCGCCTACTAATAACACACTATTGTATTTGTCTTGGTACTCAGCTCTAGAATACTTACCATTGGTACCCACTAGGGGTCATGCTGCTTACACCGGGAAGTACCGATTGTAGTACGGGTATTGTTACTGTGGCTGGAAGCAGAAAGCACGCTTCGGAATCCCTGTCATTCACATCACCCCACAGAAGAAAAAGGTAGCATGGTTTTTCCTCGAGTGGTTCTCAGGGCTTCTGTCCTCTAAGGAGGGGAAATTGTTTGAGGAATCATGAAAATACAGATTTGAGAAAGATGTCACTGGAGCAAAGGGGGCCTCTGTTGTAGGGAAGCAGAGGGAAAACTGGGTCCTGTTGGAGAGCGAATATTAAGTAGGGCAGTAGCAGCAAAGGTGAGAGAGTGCAGTGTTCAAGAGCGCGAGCTTTTGTGTTGAAATCCTGGCTCTTCTCCTGGCTAACCCTTGTCTCCCTCTGGGTCCTCCTGTGTAGGACAGGAATCATACTGCCTCCTTCACCAGCAGGTATAAGAATTAAATGCTTGTCTAGTGTCTGGCACATAATCAGGATTCAAATAATGCAAGCTGTTGTTATTCCCAAAAATAATCGCCTTCTTTTTGTTATTTTAAAGTAGCCAATTTTCTTTCTTTTTTTAAAAGTAGCCACATTTCTAAGGAAGATTTCTTATTTTTTGGTTTCTTTTTGGTGTTAAGATGAACAGTTAGAGACATTCAGCTTTATCCTTCTCTTTTGAAAAATTTTCCCTTTGAAAGATAGTGTCTTAATTCAACAAATATTTGAGCAAGAAATTTACTGTGCAAGGGGCCGGGGAACAAAGGTGAAATCCAGATGGTTTCTTTTCTTCTCTTACAACAACATGACAACACAAACATCTGCTCCAGTCAGGAAGAAAAGACATGTTTGCAAAAACCTAGATTCAAGGCAATATGTGATCAATATTCTAAGAGGTATTTAAATATGAGGAATGTGACATAGACTTGTTGGTGGAAAGCATGTGTTTTAAGTCTGACGGGCAAAGGTTTCATTCAAAGAAGCTCTCTGAGGAAGGAACCCTTGTGCACTGTTGGTGGAAATGCAACCCGGTGCAGCCACTTTGCAAAACAGTGTGGAGGGTCCTCAAAAAGTGAAGACTTGAACTACCTTATGCTCCGATAATCCAACTTCTGGGTATTTATCCGGAGGAAATGAAGTCACTATCTTGAAGAGATACGTGTACCTCCCACATTTATTGCATCATTCTCCACTCTAGCCAAGATATGAAACACCTAAATGTCTGCTGATGGATAAATGGATTAAAAAGATGTGAGATATATATATATATATATGTATAAATATATAATGGAATATTATTCAGCCATGAAAAAGAAAGGATTCCTGCTACTTGTGACAACGTAGATGGACAGGGAGGACATTAAGCTGAGTGAAATAAGCCAGACACAAAAGAACAAATGCTGTATGATCTCACTTATGTGACACCTAAAAAAATCAGACTCATAGACCCAGAGAGTAGAATCATGGTTAACAGAGGCTGGGGGCGGGGCAGGCAGAGCAAAGAGGGAGATATTGGCCAAAGGGTGCAAATGCTCAGTTAGAAGATGGCTAGGTTCCAGAGACCTAATGTACAGCATGGTGGCTGTAGTTAGTAATAATGTATTATATGCTTGAAATTTGCCAAGAAAGTAGATTGCAGGCATTCTTACCACAAACTCAAAAAATAATAGGTGACGAATATGTTAATTAGCTTGGTCGTGGTAATCATTACACAAGGTACATAAAAATCAACATATTATGTTGTCAGCCATACCTCAGTAAAGCTGCGGGGAGGAAATTTTCTCAGCATCAGTTTTCTCATCTTGTTAAATGAGAATAATAACGCGTGCCTTGTAGGATTGGGTGAGGATTGAATGAAATGGTTGTAAAGCAACAGAAAGAGCTATGGTTTGTTGCTTTTCTTCATCTGAACGGCAAGGGTGTTTTTTTCTGACTTTCTTCAAAGAGAAGGAAATGTATTTGAGAAAAGTGTTTTTTTCACTATGGGAGTTTAGAAAGAAAATTCTTTTTTTCTTTTTAAAGATTTTCTTTATTAGAGAGAGAGAGAGAGAGAGAACCAGAGCAAGCCTATGTGGGAGGAGCAGAGGGGGAGGGAGAGGGACAAGCAGACTCTGCCCTGAGCATGGAGGCTGACATGGGGCTCGATCCCGGGACCCCAGGATTGCAACCTGAACTGAAATCAAGCGCTGGACCCTCAACTGACTGAGCCACCCCGATACCCCTGGAAAGAAAATTCCCAAGTCAGGAAATTAGGAAATTCTTCACTAAGTAGATGTTCTTTGAATTGTGCCTTAAAGTTGTGTTAGGGTTTTAACAGGAAGAGCTAGAAGGAAGAATATTGTTGGTGTGCTTGTGACATGGAAAGACTTTGAAGCATCTTGGTTTTTCTTGAGAGCCCTGAATAGTGCAATTTGACTGGAATTATAGGGCAAGGGTTGGATGAGTTGGATTGAAACTTAGGGACAAATCACAGAAGGCCTTATGTGCCAGGCTGGGGTGTTTGACCTCTTGGTGAGGAGAGGAGAGCTGACGGACATCAACTCTAGAGAGCAAAACTTTGGAATTTTGAAAGAAAATTTTTTCCTTGGAGTTGAGATTAGGGGGAGAATAAAATCACTCATGTGCATGCATGTATAATATATAATAGATTTAAGTTTCATATATATTTCTGTACTTTTCTCTTCGGTTACACAGAAGATCTTTCACCTAAGTCTGACCCTATGGGATCCCAGGGAACTAGACTCTACCACCTATATGTAGTTTATATGCCAACCTGTTGCCTTGTTGGGATACAGATGATATGTTCTGGGGAGTCAGAGGAGTCGGAGGTCACACCAGTGAAAACAGCAAGCCGTTCTGCTGTCCAAACTGGAAACTAATCAGCTGTTCTGTCCCAGAGCAGGCGTAACCCCGGTAGCACAGGTTCTTACTGTGATATAATGACTACCTCATCATAAATTACTATTCTTTTCATCCTGTCAAATGAGATCAAGTTAAAATGACATTTCAAGTGAGAGGGGGAAAAAATGCACACACAGCCCTTAAGTCGCTCTGATGTGAAAGACTGTTGTTTACCAAAGGCAAAAAAAAGGAGGCCTTCCTGTTCATGTGGTTTGGGGATGAATTTCAAAATCCTATTTGCACTTATTCTGCACTGCACTTTATTTATTCTGGAGACAAAGGAGAATGAAATTCTTGGAAGAAACTTTAAAAAATCCCACTATGGGTAGCTGGTAGATCACAGCGCTAGAAATACCAACAAAAGTAATATGTTGATTCATAATGATTTATTCTCTGTAGTTTTGGGGGCCTCTTCTGTCATCTCAAACGTCGAGAACGGAGCAGCAGAAGTTTGTTATAAGACGAGGAATTCCCATCCTCATTACATCTGCCCACGGCTTTCCGCTGTATTTATTGGGACAACTTTGCTAGGTAAAGCCGTGCAATCAAAGTGGAAAACAGCTTTGGAGGCAATTAAAGCAGAGACCAGGTAAAAATAAAGACTTCTTCTTCTTCTTCTTTTTTTTTTTTTTAAGAAACACCGGATAGTGAATGCCTGCTTTCAAATTATTAGGAGTTTCTTCTTGAAAAAAGGTATGCACTTGTTTGTCTCTGCCTACAGGTGCGTGTTCTTCAAGGTAAATGAATATCACCTCAGATGGGTATGTTATTACTTTAAAACCCCCAGTGAATATTACCCAGACAGGCTAGATTCCGTTGATACAGGTATGAATGTAGTCTTGTGGTTGGGGGTGATGTCCAAGAAGGTGAAGCTGATGGGCTTGAAAGGCCCCTTAATGTGAGCAGCTCTTGCTGGAGATTGGGTGACATTTGGGACTGAGCATATTGCGAAGCAGGAGTAATTAACAACAGCATCACGGCTATTTTAAGTCTTGGTGGAGTTTACAACAGCCTTTCACAATGCATTATCTTAAGGCTGCACCCAGGCAGGAAACAAAGATGTTACGGCACCTTGCAAGGATCCTAGGAAACTGATGGCCCCCTGGGGATTTAACAGGAGCTGAAGCTGTTCTCTAACTTTGAAAAAGGGCCAAAAGGATTGGTTGAGATCGGCAGAACCTATCCTCTAGAGTGTGTAATTTACAATTTACTTAATAGTTAATTTAAAATTAAGTACATGTACCACAGATGAAAATGACAATAGAGTGCCCATGGGATCGACTCCAACCACGTCTCTTCACTAGGGAACCGGCAAAGCCCTTCACAGAATCAGACCCTGCCTGGCCAGACGCCCTCCTTTGCCCTAGCCTTGTATCGTTTGCTCATCCTCTGGTCTACCATTTCCTGCATCCAGACCCACTCATCTACTCGAATGTTGGCATATGTAGAAAGGAAATCCACAGAGCTCAGATTTTCCGATGGCAACTACTCAAAGTGTGGAACAAGTTCAGAGTTTTTATAATTTTGTAATTATGGGTCTAGCGATTGTACGTTCTAATTGGCTGGAGGGTTGGTTCATGCGACACCTCGGTAAATTCACAGAACGTCTTAACTAGACATCTGGCAGTCAAGGTTTCCCATCTTCTTTCCCTTTCCAGAGTACTGAAGCTGTTCTCTACCTGACTGTCATGGTACTCCAGTCACCCAAAGCCGGACGATGTCTTTTGCAGGAATATTAAGAGGGTGGTCTAAAGCCATGGCATTCTGCAATAGCAGTTTTACTGTCTTCTTAAGAGTTTCCAGATAATACAGTAATCGCATTTTGTATCTCTATACCAAATAACCTGTATGTCCCGGGCCCCTGGTCTACAGTAGGAAGTAACCGAGTATTGCCGCCGTCCGTCAACTGAGAAGTCCTGTGCCTGTTGCTGTTGACAACGAATTTTGTTTGCCTCGAGGAAGACTTGGCCTGGCTGGCACTTTACATTCAATAAAAATATTAACAGTTGTCTTGAGCCTTATGAATTTAGGAAACTTGCTTTAATAATTTGACTTTTAGCAAGGGAGAGTTTTAGATTATCTAGTCTTAGATATTTTTTTTTTTAAAGTGAAAGTGCAGAGAAAAATCTTATTTGTTTCTGAGAGTTAAATGCATTATTGAGAACAAAGATGCCTCTGAACGCCAGTGGGTTTACTTTCCTTCTTGGGCAATAGACTAATCCCTCAACTCCACTAACTATTTGCTATAGAAAACTAATTTCACTTCTGCCAATAAAGTTCTTAGACAAGTTTGATTTTCTCTTGATGAAAATTAATTTTCGCTCTGTTTGCCCCCGTTCTTCTCTTTGCTAAGACACAGTAGCGGCTTATATTCTGTCACCCAGCTCATGATCAGGCCATATTTGTCCACAAAGAAGCTGGAAACTCCAGGTGGGCTGACCTTTCTGTGGTATTATGCTTTAAACTATGTATTTTGAATGCCTTATATTTAGTAGGTGAGATGTTTTGAAGATGGGTTTTTATAGACACGTAAAGATGCATTGAACAACAAAATACCAACCTTTGCTTCATTTCTTTTCTCCCTAGTCTTTGCACTAGAATTTTTTTTTTTTTTTTGCCCTTGGCATAAGGAAAATATATTTTAACAGACTCCTAAAAAAGGAAGGAGGAGGGATGTCTCAAGAGACTGAGGTCTACATTGTATTCACATTTTGTTTTCTCTTTTACAAGATTGGAAATTGATGTTGCCTGTACTTGGTGGAGTCTGGCGTCCCCAAAATTTCAGGGGATTGTTATTCCAGTTCATTTATGGGCTGAGGTTTCTGGTTTTGTTTTTGACAGCCGTCACAATTGAAGAAGCTTTCAATTCACGCACAAGCAAAATCCAATCACGTTAAACAATTGCTGGTAAACAGATTTTACTTGACTCCCAGGAGACTCCCAGTTGTTGACCAAGGGCTTACCAGAGGCTGATCCGTTGGGGTATCTGGGGGTCATTGGCAGAGTATCACAGGGCAGGGTTGTCAGAGAGGGTGTGCCTTCTAGGGAGGCAGAACCTCACAGGGGAGCAGCACGAGGGGAGAGCAGACCCGAGTTCAGTCTGAGCTCGGGCTCTTGCTGGCTGAATGATCTTGACATATTTTCTATTGCCTCTCACTTGCTATCCCCTTTCTCAGCTTTAATTTTCTTCTTAGTACTTACCACCATCTGCTGTACTGTGTATTCATTTTTTTAAATTTGTGTTGTCAGTCTCCCCCACGTATCCTGAATTAGCTCCTCAAGAGCAGGCACTTTGCTTGTGTTGATTTTTGCAGTATTTCCTGGAACTACGAGAGTGCCGAGGGTACATAGCACATGCTCAATAAACATTTGTTCATTGACTACTGACTAACTGAATGAACGAATAATAATAGCAGTTAGCAATAATAATCCTGCCTTGTTGGGGTGGTGGGATTCAACATGGTGTACACATAGCAACTCACTACCTTGGTGGTCAGTGAAATATTTGTGTCTACCTCAAGACTTGCTCCCGAGTCTACCCCTCTGGATTCCCTTGTTTTGAAAAATCCCTAACTTGCAGGTATCTAGCTTTCAGGTGACCCTTTCAAATCCCTTTCTCAGGAAAGTGTTTGATAAGAGATCGTACACCTTCGGTGAATTTAAACCAAGGGATTACCTCTCCCAGGGGGATATGCTTTTTAAGCTTTATTTCTAATTGTGGAATAAAACAAACCAATCCTTGTCTAAAAAATCCTGAGTATTAGCTAAACAGGTGGAAGAGGGCAGAGGATGGATGGAAATGTTAGGTGTCCCTGAAATCATACAGCATTGGTGGTCTCCTCCTCCGCCTGTGAGCAAGGATGGCCCGGAGGGATTCTGGAAATTGTTGGCTGGTCTCAGCATTTGCGATGAGATCAGAGGAGCATGCCTTGTGTGGAGATGGAATCAGTACCCGTGGGAAAAGTGCTTGCCTGTGAATCAGGAGGCTTGAATTCTAGTCTTAAGTCTTCCATGAATTAGCCTGGAAACATACACATATTTTATTTGGCAAGACTTGTGTCCACAAGTGAAAAAAGCAGTGATAATCCTCAAGGCCTTCAGCCAAGGCATGAAAGCAAGACTGTGTGCTCTACCTATTTCCATTGGGTTATGGGGTTTATTCATGACTTGACCCAAATCTAGATGGTGCCTTGCTGCAGATCAATTGATTGTTTTTAATGACTTCTTGGTGTGATGTTAAAGGAACTTTGAAATGTAAAGAAAAGTATAGAGGAGTCAATAAAAATCACTTATAATCCCACCATCAAGATATAACAGTTGTGAGCATTTCAGTTCCTTTCATTCCACTCTTTTCCCTTCTATCTCTATCTCTAATCTGTGTCTCTATTTATACCTGTATTTGTGTAGATCATAAACAACAGCGTGTTTATTCCCCCATTTAACATCATGAACATTTTCTTATATAATACTTATTCTTCAAAACCAGGATTTTCACAGAGGGCACAATTTATGTTTATACCATTAGTTATTTGACCATCACAGTTTCTGAATATTTAGTTCGTTTCTGATTTTACTGTTAGAAATAATGGTGATATGGCTTACCGCCACACTGAGACTTCCATATCTCCGCAAACGCGATCATCATTTATTTGGCAGCTCCCACCAGACATCCTTTCCCTTCTTTAAACTCCAGTCATCACTAAGCTGAGTTTATCACTTAAACTGAGTTTAAACCGAGTTATCACTTTAAACTCACCAGTTCTCACTAGTTCCAGCTCCAAAATACATCATCAGCCTGTCCCTCCTCCCTGTCTCCACAGACCCAACCCTGGGCTTGCACCTGCTGTACTGTAGCAATTGCTTAATGGCTCTTTCGACGGCTCCCCATGTCCCCTCCTGTCCATTTTCCATGTGACCTTTTAAACACATAAATTAGGTCATGCTGCTTCCCTGCCTGGGAACCTTCAGTGGCTTCCTACTGCACTTGCATAAAATTCAAAGTCCGCCAAGCCTCTAGGCCCTTCGTGACCTGACTCCTGGCCCCCTTTCGAATCGGACTGCATGCCATCCTGTTTCTTTCGACTGTTTGCTAACCAGCATGGCCTTGTGTCCTTTCCCAGGCACGCCACGCGCTGCTCTTCGTTCTGCAAGGGTGTTGCACCTGCTCCCCACACCCCCACCCCCGCCGGGAAGGCCCTCAGCCCTCTCTTCCCT
The DNA here is from genome assembly GCF_009829155.1 of Mustela erminea. Lineage (NCBI taxonomy): Eukaryota > Metazoa > Chordata > Mammalia > Carnivora > Mustelidae > Mustela > Mustela erminea. Next base: position 45,058,329 of record NC_045626.1, read on the forward strand.
TGACTGGCTCCTTAGATGTCATGTTTTGACTCCACTGTCATTTCCTAAGGCGGAACTCTGGTAACTCACACATTGTCTGAAGCACCACACTTCATCACAACACAGTGTTACTCTCCTTCATCGACCTTTTGGCAAATCATATTTACTTATTTTTTTTTATCATTGGAGCCTTCAGAAGAATTAATAAACTGTACAAGGACAGGGATGTATCTATTTTAAATGCTTTTATGGCCCTAGGTCATTGCATGATGGCAGAGGAATGATAAGCTTTCAGATACTTACAAATGCAAAATCTCGTTAATAATCTCCAAACTGGAAGTTGAAATATATTCTCCCCCAAAATATTGGAACAGGTAATGACAGACACTCCCAGTGTTGGTAAGAGTGTGGGAAAATAATGCATGTTTTTAGTGAATTGGTATGAAGTGAAAATTGGTACATTTCTGGAAGGTAATCTTGCAATATGTACCAAAATGTTTAAAATTCACAATTACATGCATGAGGATAGTTACTACAGTATTACTTCTGATAATGAAGAAAGGGAAATGATCGGTAGCTCCAGAAAAAAGAACAAATCCATTATGGTGTTTCCACGTAAGAGATTGAAAATAATGATATAACTCTCTCCTCGCCAACACTGCAAGATCTCCTCATCATCTTGTTAAGGGGGAGAAGGAGGGGACTAAACAGGAGTTAAATTCCATTTAGGCACCTGATTGAATATGCATTATAGCTAGACATAGCTAGTCTTCAAAACACTAACCGTAGACATGCGTGGCTGGTGAACTTCCTGGCAGTTCTGATTTTTGTTCTTTAAACTTTTCTTGTTTTTTTTTTTTTTAAAACTATGAGAATGCATGGGAATAAGGTATGAATATAAAAAGAAAAAGATAAAGCTATTTTTGTTGGGGGGGAGGAAAGAAAAAGAAAAAAATCTTTACAGCACATCTCCATTTCCAATTCTGAACTGTGTGCTAAGGATAGAGGCAAGAGAGCCACCATTCTGGCTTCCTGTGAGCTCAGGCTTGAGGCAGTAGAGAAATAAGGATCATGCAACAGGGTGGGGGTAATGATGGAGACCAGGGGGGTCTCGCCCACCTGGCCACCGTCATGGCCACGCTGTGGGACTTTGGGCCCATGGCTTCTTCCTTGGGTTGCTATTTTCCTGGCTGAGAAATAGGAGTAGACCTCTGGGTGATCTCTAAGTGGCTTCAGGCTTTAAAATTCTTCCGTCATTTTAAGGTTTAAACTTGCTGAGCAGCTATAAATTTTCAAAGCGTGTGTACTCCTGCTCCCAGCAAACTTCCAGGCCACCCTGAAGCCATTGTTCTGTTCACTTGAAACTAAAACTGTAGACGCCACCTCAAGCCAGCCTTCCTCCCCACCAATGGGGCGGTGGTGGTGGGGAGCTGATAAAATAAGATCTACCTGATAAAAATGAAAAATCCTGGGAAGAACCAACCACGTGACCCCCGTTGCTGCCCTGGTGCTCACGTGAAGCAGTTCGAGGGCGTTTACGTGTGTGAGTTCTGTGGCTGAGACCAGACTGGGGAGGTGAAGTTTTTACTAACAAGGTTTTATGAAATCTATGAGATAATTGCAAGACTCAGGATGTTTTGAACCTAATGGGACATCAGTGCAATTGAACTCCCAAACAGCTGTCATTCATTTTGGGGTAAAACTTGTGAATTAATCCCTTGATGTCTTTTTCTTCACTCAGTTTCCTTTTGGACTAGAGGAAGCGTGCCTCAGCTAAAGGTTAAACTTTTATAACTGTTCAGGAGGCAAGTCCTTTCAACGCTTTGCATGGAAAATATTCTTTTAATTCAGATTTGGTGAGAGTTGCCAGGGTAGCAAATTAAAGATTTATTGTCTGGGAATTTTTGGATCACAACCTAACATGGGTCTGGTGGGTTTATTCTATAACGTTTGGAGGTTTTCCAGCCCCTGAGCTTTCTACTTAGGCCAGGTATTGGAAGTGTAGCCAATGTATTGATTGATTAATCAAAGCAATGCATGTCGTGAATTCTGTTTCTGTGGCACACAGTCATAAAAAAGAAGCCATAGATGTAGCTGTTTAGTGACTTTTCTTGCCAGATCATTGCATGTTGGCGACAGTTTTGTATCACGATAACCCCCATGAAGTCACTTCTGAGTCATACAAATAAAGCGTTGGAATAGCAATACAGCTTTTCAAGAGTATGAACTCATCAAGCAATGGGCCATCCAGATCACAAACCAAAACAAAAATGCAGCTCAGGGTGACTGTGGCATGTAGCTGGTGAACCCAGATCAAATGCAATAAAGGGAAAAGGTATTTTAAACTTCGGAAACTTCAGGAGAAATGGAATGTTACTGATCTGAACTCCCACAAGGCAGCCAAATGGATGCACTTTTACTCTGTTTTGAAATTAATTCCAAGTCCAGGGAGCAGAATACATAATGTCTGTAATAATTTCAGAGTGAATCCCAGGGAAATTAAACATTAAATCTGGCTGAGATTTCACATTATAGGAATTATCGAATGTGTGCCATTAGCAAACATCATTCAGCAACTTACTGTATCTGGAGCTGCGAGGTTTAAACAAAGACTCCAGTGTAACATTTCACTTATTAGGAGGCGTGACCAAACAATCAAATTGCCACGAAGAAAATGGGAGTTCTAAACAGCCTGCTGGTGTAAATAAAACTACTCTCTGCTGTGCCTTAGGTGTTGCCCTCTTTTGGGTACCTTTCCGTCCGAAAGCCAGGAGAACGTGTAAAAAGTTAAGTTTAACAGTCTCTTTCCGTGGAAATAAAGATTTCTTTTAAAAACTGTGTCTTCCTTTCCTCCTGTTGCCACTATCCCATTCTGTTTCCAAGTGCTCAGTCTCTCTCTCTTTCTCGTTCTCTCCCTCGCTCCTTACAAATCTTCCTTGAAATCCTTATTCTAGAACAGAAGAAACCGGTAACTTGTAGCTTGCCGGCTGAGATGGTTACTTACTTGTAAGTCAGCTTTATGAACTTGGATGACTGACAGATGGCCAGTTCTTTGTTTAAACTCCGACTGAATTAATTTCGCCCAGCTCCCCTCATTTTAACGCCACTGTGTCTCCACATAGTGGTGGAGGACCTGCTTCGTGCACACGATCCCCCATCCTTGACATCTCTGACAGACCTCCAAGGTTGAGGGTACCCAGAGGCTTCCAGAAGTCCATGCTGGGCACCAGCTCTGACCGGTCATACATTGCTGGTGAAGGAGTGGGTTCTGGCTTCCATGACGTTTCTGGGGGTCAGTGTTCTCTGGCCTTCCACAGAGCTTCTTGTCCCCGGCACCCCACCCACCGCACCCCCTCCCTCCCGGAGCTAACCATATAGCTAGTGTAAGGCTGGGAATAATCAAAACCTGTCCAGACCCAGGTCACATCTGGTCCAGTCCCAGGCATGCCACGTTTCTGTGGACCCATTCAGGTGGTGAGCATATGGTGAGCTTTAGGGCTTTGGTCTGGGGTTGGGTAGCACCCGTCTCTGTGGCTGGCAGACAAGTCTGCCATTGGCTTCATGGGGAACCAGCCCACTGAGGATGGACTGTGGTGGTCCTGAAAGGGGACACAGAGCAGCTCAAAGTTTACAGACACCTAATACTAAATGTGACGAGTATGTCTTTGGAATGCACCCCAAATCAGTCCATGCCATTGGATGAAAACTTTCTTAGTTGTGTTTTTAATAAGTGGCCTTTTTCTGGGGAGAGGAATGTAGTGACAGGCAATTGAACAGTTGCCAAAATCTGGGATGTGTGGTTCATGGAGGTGGGAAGGCGGTGGTTGTTTCCAGCTCTTCCCTCCTGGGCTGTAGCTCTCTTTGTATGGCGTGTGAAGGGATCCTTTCCCTTTTTAAAGCCCCCGAGTCTTTAATGCACACAGGTATATTGTAACTTGCAGTCTGACAGCAAAATAAAAGTCACGATGTACGGCGCACTGCCTCGGTATATTTTTTCCATGTGTGACAATGTGGAGATGGAAACCCTTTTAAACTAAGCAGAGAGCACCCAGGAGCTAAATCCAAAGCACATAAAACAAAAATCCCAATTTAACAAGTGGAAGGAAATACCACATTCTAGCTACACGATACATAGCATTCAGAATTTTATTTTCTGCTTTTCAGAGAAAACCTCCCTGAACTTTAACCCTCTGTGACTCGCGGAACCATGAACTCGGTCTTTGCCCCCAACCTCGGGCCCCTTTCCCCGGATGCAGCCTGAGCCCTGCGCCTCGTGTGACGACCTGCCAGCCATACCCGCTCCGTAATCACCAGCCCTTCTTTCCCTTTCCCCGGGATGGAATGTTTTTTCAGCTGCTGTCATTCCTCTCCAGGGTCTAGCAAGAGGAGGGCGTGTGCAACGTCGAGAAAAGGGCTTCAGGAAAACAAACTATCTGGGTTGCCTGAAGGAGTAAGTTAGTTGGAAATAATGACACCACTTGGAGATAAAATTCAACAGCATCTTTTCCTTTTCATTTAACACATCGCTGGGTTACCCGGAGTCTGACTTCAGTGCATTGCAGATTAATCTTCTCCCCCTGTTGTACTTCACCTTTAAGGAAGTGTCCACATCTGGACGCACTGACTGCTTTGCTGACACTCCTCCAGGGCAGAGCTCTTGGTGCATAGAGCAGCCTAATTAACAGAAGGGGGGAGGGGCAGAACTTCCAAGACGCTTTCTAAGAGTGTCTAGCCAGATGGAAAGGATCAGCATTTGCTTAAATGCAAATATCCCTTATATATCATTGCACTTTTCCTAGGAGATTTTCCTAGGAGAGTGGATTGCTTGGAAACTATTTGTGACCTTTCTTGTGGGACATAAAGAGTTGGAATGGCTAACATTTTGCATCTGCCTCTCAGAACCCTATAATGAGTCTTATTTCAGCTTGCCCTCTTTTCAGGTTTGGTTAATATGCATCCAGTTTTTCCATAATAAGGATCAAGAGCCAAAGCTCTTCAGGACGCTTCTACCTTATATCCAGATCAGAATATTCCCCTTAAGGGCAAGTGAAGGCAAAGGCTTTGTTTGGATTCAAAGCAGAGTGTAAGCTTTGGCCATTCTTCTTGTTACTCTGTTTCTAGCTTGGCCTAGTCCAAGTCCCTAGAGCTATAATTAACTTGGCCCCTTGCCATTTATATGTTTAATTGGGCCAAGTGACATTAGGGCTTGAGAAGCTCTTTTGTGGAAATGAGTAAAAGCAAGTACCTTTCCTTTATAGCTACCCTGAACCAATAACTAATGATCCCTTTTTTATTTGCAGGATGCATTCATTTCAAGAGCGTCCAAGCTCAGGTATAGAACAATGTAAAATGCATAACCGTAGCTACAGCAGTTACTCCGGAGTTCTGAAGAGCAGCCAACAGAAATTGGTAAAGGTACCTTTGGACATCTGACCACTTTTTGAAGCATTACTTCGACGACCAGTTTCCAAATGAATCTGGTCCGCGAGACACTCTGTGGGTGGAGGAATGGAGAGTGTACCAAGCCTACAGTCTACTTCCTCTTTGCCCCCGAATGACCCACCAAAAGTTAAATCTCTTGGGAATTAATGACGAAACCAGTAGCATAGATGGTCTATCAAAATAATATTGATGTACCTCCTTTGATAAGGTGGAGATGTCACTGTCCAGCTTTTCTGGCTTCCACAAGGGGTGGTGTGACTTGTTTTCTCTAATAAAACATGAGTAAAGGGGATATATAAATATATAGTAAAGAGTAGATCAATGTATATGTAGATATATCTATATGAATCTATATATAGATATATGTAGATATGTATAGTCTCCTTCAGGCTAAGACTTTGAAGTAGATAGGTTTTCACAATTATCTTTTCTTCCTCCATTGGCTGGAAGCAGAGGCCTCCAAAGACCTAGGGGATGGTAGCAAGATAGATGAAGGACCTGAATCCCTAAATCCTACGTGGAAGAAAACCCCTGAAAGACCAAGAAAATGCTCATCGGATTGTTAGGTGGGTGGGAAATAAGGTTTACTGTGTCAAGCCACTAAAATTTGGGGGCTTATTCATCATTTTGGCCAACATCCCCCTAATACACTAATAGGATGGTGTCCGAGTTTTATTTATATATATATATATATATATATATATATATATTTTTTTTTTTTTTTTTTTTTTTTTTTTAAGTGAACTTCACACACACAGCATGGAGGCCAACACGGGGCTTGAATTCATGACCCTGAGCTGAGATTAAGAGCCTGATGCCCAAAAGACTGAGCCATCCAGCCACCCCTGGTTTTTAAAATGAATTAATCATTCATCTGAGAAAAGAGCATAGATATTTTTCTATGAATAATCATGGCCCAAGATGGTCGAGAACCTCCTAGATGGCCACTGAGACCACCAGAGCATGATTCAAGGGCCTGTGGTCATTTTCATGTTTGTACTGATTTACCTTTGCCTCATCTTGCCATTAAAATGGCGTATAAATTCTTCTTCTACCCACTTAAACCCCCATGTTGCATCACCATTTCCTCATATCAGGGAGATCATATGATAGTTGTCTTTCTCTGCTTGACTTATTTCGCTAAGCATGATACGCTCTAGTTCCATCCATGTTGTCGCAAATGGCAAGATTTTATTTCTTCTGATGGCTGCATAGTATTCCATTGTGTATATATACCACATCTTCTTGATCCATTCATCTGTTGATGGACATATTGGGAGGGAGACAAACCATAAGTGACTCTTAATCTCACAAAACAAACTGAGGGTTGCTGGGGGGAGGGGGTTTGGGAGAAGGGGGTCAGATTATGGACATTGGGGAGGGTATGTGCTTTGGTGAGTGCTGTGAAGTGTATAAACCTGGTGATTCACAGATCTGTACCCCTGGGGATAAAAATATCTGTTTATAAAAAATAAAAAATTTAAAAAAATGGTGTATAAAAATTGGCAAATGGGAGTCCCTCTTTGGGATATGAATCTGCTTTTTCAAATCTGAGAGCACCAGTGTGTCTTCTCTGATGTTCGTCTTGTTGTAGAGGTAGAGGTAAATGCGGTGAGTCTATGTGCTGCACGTTCATCCGGAGTGAGTAGAGCATGAGTCTCAGCTTTATGAACTGAGGCATTTGCTTGTGTCCAATGAAGGGCTGCTACAAATTCCAGTGAATCTGGATCTTGTACACTTTCCGGGTTTAGCCAGGATCTACAGAAGAGGCCTGATATCTGTCACGGGAATTTGCTTTTGTGAGGAAAATCCTAACCTAGGTCTAAGACAGTAAAAATTATAGTTAAAGTAAGTCACGTGGGTTACTAATAGAAACCCATGTGTGGTCACTGATGTGGTTTCCACAATAACTCTAATTTTCAGGAGCACAGATGTTAAACTGCTCTACCTCTCCAGATGTGCTCACACAGGGGTCCGTCAGAATGGAGTAGTCTGTGGTCTAAAACACACTGGCCTCTCCGGGAACAGAGAGGTACTTACTTATTCCGGCTGTCCGGCATCTTTGTGTTTCCTCCAACAAAGATCAAAGCAGAGCTCTTAATAGGTGTTTGGTTTAAATTTAGAGACATGCGGTATTTACTCCCATTGGCACTTGCTCTCACCTGTGGAGATAAACTGTGTTATTCCGCTCCCAGCTCACACGGTTTCTATCTGCGTCTTGCCCACCTTGGTGTAATACCTGTTTACTGTGTGATGGTCCCCAAGTCCTGGGAACACCTCACGCGGAGTGGTAATAGACTGAATTTTATATTTGCTCTTTTTTGTCCAGCTTGTGTTAACACCATCTGAAAATGAACACAAATCCATTGAAAAATATTCTTGACCAGACCACTTATATATTGTCAAACCAGCTGAGATGGGAAAGTTTCATGGTAATTGCTTAGAATATCTATTTTTCCACACTTAAGTTTTTTTTTCCTCAAAATTAACTCTAATATAAAAAATGTATTTTTTCAGGGAACCATTCTGACTTTTTTAAAAAAAGGCTTTATTTAGTTGACAGAGAAGGATCACAAGCAGGCAGAGAGCAGGCAGAGAGAGGGGAGAAGAGGCTCCCCACTGAGCAGAGAGCCTGATGTGGGGCTTGATCCCAGCACCCTGAGATCATGACCTGAGCTGAACGCAGAGGCTTAACCCACCAATCCACCCAGACACTCCCCATTCTGATTTTAATTAAAAAAAAAAATTTTTTTTTATTAACATATAATGTATTATTAGCCCCAGGGGAACAGGTCTGTGAATCACCAGGTTTACACACTTCATAGCACTCACCATAGCACATACCCTCCCCAATGTCCATAACCCAACCACCCTCTCCCTACCCCTCTCCCCCTGGCAACCCTCGTTTTGTTGTTGAGATTAAGAGTCTCTTATGGTTTATCTCCCTCCATCCTGACTTTTATACAAAATATATTTTGAGTGGTCTCTCTCTCTCTCTCTCTCTTTTTTTTTTTTGGTTTATGAGGGGTAATAATTCTTGTGATGGAGATTTTTATGGGATGATGGGCTCAGAGCTCAGATTCCCTTTTATGAAAGAAAAAGAAGAAAAGTCAACATTCATTCATTGACTTAATTCAATTAATAAAGGCTTATGGGGCCGGTTGAAAGTGCCAAACATAATGTGAAGAGGCCCAGTCCCTCTAGGAGTAGATAAAAACTGACATGGTATGTGTTATAATAGGAATTAACAGGAAGTAAGAGCAAATCATTGTTAATGCGTTATAAAAGGAAGAGTACAGAACTCTAGAGGCTTCTAGGGTATCTGTTGCTCCTTCCTTTGGAGATGTATTCCTCAGATTAGGAGAACCCAGGAATATTACAAAATTTACATGCCATTTGAGTACAGTATTTTTAAAGTGCACTGAGTTATAAACCAAATATCATACATAGAGTAACTTGCCTTTCAGACATTAAAGAATCTGAGATTGGGATCAAGAGTGAAGTTCCTTCCTGACTTGGCGGATTCGGGTGAAATGTGCAACAAAAGTGGTACAACACCACACCAAAATTATGATAATGTTGAAGTCATGATAATGATAATATTCTGCTAGAAAAAGCTTGCTGCGGGTTGGATGGATTTTGCTCTTTATCAGGTATCCTTCTTCTCTCCCTTTCTCTCTCCCTGCCTCTTTTTGTAGAAAACAACAGGACTTAGAAAGGGAAGAATAAGTTTAATTATGCTGCTGCCACTTAACACAAAACAAAATAAAAGAAGGAAAACAAAACGAAGGGGGGAAATAACTTGCACTTGCCTTCTACCACGGTTTTAAACTGGACAACACAGATGGTGATTATTTGAGTGTGAAAATTGGGTTGTAAAATGAATATCTCCAAAAATGTCAAGAGTAAATGCCCTTCTGCAGGCAAACATGGTACTGAATGGGTTCCAACAGCACGTTGCCCAGGGCGCTTCCTTCCATGTAAATGAAGCTTAAAAGAAAATTTGTCTCTAAGAGAGAGTTTCTGACGGTGCTAAGGTACACTTCACTGAAAAGCAAAGATGCTCACGGGTTCTTGAGTATTTTATGGTTTACGATTGAGGAAAAGGTACCAGGTTCTGGGTTTTGAGGTGTAAAGAATCGGCCAAAACAATTAGTGGGATTGGGTATTTCAACAGCCAAGCTGATCTCATTCAGCTTCTTCTTCTAATGGAGACTGAGGAAAAGGTAGGAAACTTGGTAAGAAAAATGGATTCATCTCTAAGAATGCAACGATCTCCTTTTAAAATAGCCATGCAATCTGGTTATGAGGTACAAATTTTATGAGTAAAACCTTGAAAGCGATGGCCTTCATTTATATACACGAGAGATGGAGGTAATGTAGGGGATGGAATTTTGTAATGAAACGTGGTGCAGATGCCACGCGAAGCTGTTACTTTCTCGTGTGCGCTGCTGCAGGAGCAGCTCTGGAGAGGCTAATAGGCACGTGATGGGAAAGGACCCAGAAGAAAAACTTTCAGTCAAAATCCAGAAGGAAAAGAGTCAGTTTCTTCCTTGCCCTAATGGCCTTTCCTTCTTGGGAATTGACAGAGAAAACTGGATAAGGAAGCAAGGGCTAAATAATACTCTTCTTTTTAATGGCATTCTGGGGTGGTTCACTCACTTTAAGCTATCTTCATGGCCCTTAGGGTTTCTAAATAGATTTTTGCCCCTGGAATGGTGCGGCGTTTCCCTTCTAGGCCATGTAGAAGTGGAGGAGTCTAGAATTGCTGGAACCCGCACAGGCGGGAAGCCAGGGGAAATTTCCATAGAGCCAGTCCCAGCTTTCTTCCCAGGGAAGGACTGACTGTCCAGCATCCTGGATCCCAGTGGGCTAAACATACTTATGTCTTGGCAGATGTGCATAAAAATCCAAGGCCAGGGAGAGGCTATAATGGGAAAAGAAAGACTTCTGGGAGATGGCAGCTCTTACCATCTGATGGGAGCTCACTTAGGTCATGCAAAAGTAAATCGGAGATAATGTGTAAGAGTAAAGTTAAGACCAGCTCCAGGCCTCAAGAGCCCAGTAAGGGGCCGGGCTTCAGCCTCCTAGCTGTGCTGCATGCAGGGTTAGACTATAGTTCCTCCCTGAGAGCTGGAGGAAAAACTGGACACCAGAAACCAGGGAAAAGGGCTAGTGAGAGCATACACAGGGGATAAACAGGGAATCCCTGACCAGATGCTCCCAGAAGTGCTTGGTTGCCTAAATCCATCTCCAAGGTACACTGGACAATGAGCCCAGAGCTACTGACTATGCTACACTTCATTTGCTGGTGAGGAAGACCTCCCACTACACCACCAGAACTGGCTCCTCTAATCAGGCTGGGACCAGGGCAAGCTTGGTCTGCAGGTGACAGATGCCGCTGAATGTGTGTGTGTGTGTGTGTGTGTGTGTGTTGTGCGGGGTGGATGTTAGAATTCTGGGCACATCCTGAATTAATAATTGCTTAAGAAACATTGGAATTTCAAAGAAAGACTTTTTCTAAGACCTACTATCTGAAAACACTACTGCTGTTCATTCCACCAAAGAGAGGTTGCAAGACTGATCTTATAGGTGGGGAAAATAAGAGGAAAAAGCTACAACTGATCTCTTCTAAATTTGCTTTTCTATATGACCTCTGTTTATTATGCAGCAGAATATTTTATTTTCTTGATTCCTATATCTACAGATCTTTTAAGAGTCTATTATATTGTGGAAAAATATTTTAAAGGCTTTGTATTTCTGAGAAATGCTTTGGTGTATAGTCTTTTCCAGAATTTCTCATTATTAGTAGTTCATCACCAGATTAATGCTTCAAACAGCTCGAGATTATTTGGGTTATAGGCTTTTTACTTTCAATAATCAGTTATTCATTCTGTTAAGCATAGGGAAAGATCGTGAAAAGAAGTAGGTTATAGGGTTGACTCTTATGTTGCAGTTGACATTGTTTCTCTTCTGATTTGTTCAACCCATTAGAGTTTATTTCAGGGAGTTCTGTCAAAAACAAACAAAACACTAACAAAGGGCCCAAAAAAAAAAAAAAAAAAAAGAAACCCCCAAAACCAAGCTAAGAAGGCAAAGGCTCAGGGAGATAAAGACAGCCTCACTAATGAGTCCCCAACTGATTAAAAGTAAATACATTTCTATTCCTAGAAAAGTATAAGTAACATTTGTTGCCACAAACTGTTTAACTTTAGCAAAAATAAAGAGTTGCCCTCAAATTTGTTATGGGAGGACAGCAACACTGCAGCTAATTATTTCCCAGGTGCCTCTGGTCTGAATTTAGAAATGAGCTACTAATGGCAACATGTGGGATGGGCCCATCTTGACAGATAATTCATTATTATTGTTATCTTTAAGGGGACACTGTATCACTATTGAGCACTGACTCTGCCCATGGTACTGACTAGATTCATGGTAGTTCCACAGTATAACATGGGGTTATGCACTTGGGCTCTAGAGTAAAGACCTAGGTTTGATTTTTAGTCCTGCCTGTGTGACTTTGGGCAAACTGCTTGTGTTGTTTAGCTTTGACTGTATAACAAAATATCCAGATTTAGTGGCTTAAAAAATCACCATGCATTTGTTCATGATTTGATGGCTTGACAATTCAGCTGAGTTGAGCTGGGATGACTTGTTTTTGTTCTTCATAGTATCGGCTAATCTCACACATACATCTGGGGCCTTAGGTGGGACACTCCCCACCCCCCATGTTATTTCTTTTCACCTAACAAACTATTCTGAGTTTCTTTACACAGTGGCCAAAAGTTCCCAGCAGCAAGAGAAAGTTAAGATCTGACGAGAAAGTATCTTTCAAACCTTGACCTCTATCACAGTTGATACTGTCTCATTGAATAAAGCAAGTCATCTGACCAAGCCTAGATTGAAGATTTAGAGATGCAGACTGTACTTCTTGAACAGACAGGCATATAGGGAGTTGTGACCAAATTTGGGACCATAACAACAATTTGTCACATGACCTCCAGATTCTTATTGGTGACATGAGGGTATCATAGTATCTACACACAGAGTTTTTGGAACTAAAGGAAATAATTCATGTAAAGTGCCTAGCACAAGGTTCAATAAATGTCAATTGTAATTATATTATTATCAATTAAGAAAGGAAGACAGAAGGAGAAATTGGGGAGAAGGAATAGAACAGAAGAAAGGGCTAGGGGTGGACCTTGAAGGCTGAGGTAGGAGAGGGCTTTATGGAGGGCATGTTGATAATACTAAGAGGAACTAATACTTAGTTGGGTCTTGGTTACCTGTTATCACTGACCTTTGAGGTGTTATTAGCTCTTCAACAATTTATTATTTTTTTAAGGATTTTATTTATTTATTTCTTAGTAAGAGAGAGGAAGAGAGAAAGAGAGAGGACACACACAAGCAGGGGGAGGAGCAGGCAGAGGCAGAAGGAGAAGCAGGCCTACTTGCTGAGCAAGGAGCTGGGTGCGGAACTTGATCCCAGGACCCTGGGATCATGACCTGAGCTGAAGGCAGATGCTTAATCCACTGAGCCACCCAGGCGCCCCCTGGTTTTTTCTTTTTAGTAACAGTGATTGTGTTAGGATGATGGGATCACGGGTAGGTTTTCTTTACTGTTTTGGGTATTTTCTATAATATGGTTATGTGGCTTTTACAATAAGAAGAAAACATTAAAAATACCTTCGTTTTAGAACAGAAGTTCTTTTTAGACAAATTCTGGAATTCTAAACGATTTTGCATTTGTTTATAAAGTTGACAGTTTTTGAAATTTCCTTTGTTACCATAGAGGTATCAGTCATTTTTTTTTAATATACCCTGAAAATTCCCTTGACATGTGCAAGCCATCTGCCCATCTGCATTTTTGAGAGATTAGAACTTCCTAATTCCAAAATTCCTAAAGGTTTCATTTGGAATAAAGATTTTTTTTTTTATGCAGTGGTATAAGTTAAAACTCCATTTAGCTTTCTGGTCTTTTGGAAGTTGGGTTCTATAAATTTAAAATTATCTTTATAACTATGGCGTTGGAATATTAGCAGTGTAAATTTAGAGAAGTATGTTAAATGAGAAATCACACACATTCTAGGCTAAAGTAATTGAACTAGCCTAGAAGTTTACATTTATCCTTCCACCCCTGGGCCAAATTTGTTAGAAAGTACAGAAAAGTCACAGCTGCAATTGTGGGGATTTAGACCAGATTTTTATTTGGTGAGCTTTATAAGAACACCAGGGTATGCTTCTATCTTTGTACTTCTTAATGGTCAGGTCATTCCGCATTTCCCAAAGTGTGGTCCGTGGACTAGTTCGTGCAGAATCATCAGAAGGACTTTCTATAAGTCAGATGGTCCTTTGGGGGCCCTGTACCTGTTTCTGCATTCAGACCTGGGGTTCCTGGACACCAGCACACTGTGCTCTCCCCACAGAGGCTCCTCCACTCTCGTCCATGAAGTCCCCACTCCTTCCAGCTCAGGACCCCCTCCCTGCCGGCTCTTGTTCTGAGCTCCTATTCAGTGTGGGCTGGTTATGCATCTAGTCAGGTGTCCAAAAATGTCTTCTGAAAAAAGTCAAAGAGTAAATTTTTTAAATTTTATTTATTTATTGGACAGAGATCACAAGTAAGCAGAGAGGCAGGCAGAGAGAGTGAGAGGGAAGCAGGCTCCCTGCTGAGCAGAGAGCGTGATGCGGGGCTCCATCCCAGGACCCTGGGATCATGACCTGAGCCGAAGGCAGTGACTTAACCCACTGAGCCACCCAGGTGCCCCCAAAGAGTAAATATTTGATGCTTCGCTGGTCTCTGGGTCTCTGTCACAAGTCTTCGACCTTGCTGGTGTAGTTTGAAAGTTGACCTTAGATAGTATGCAATGAGTGGGCGTGGCTGTGCTTCAATAAAACTTTATTTACAAAAATAGGCAGGCAGCTGGATTTGGCCAACCCCTGATCTAGATGCACTGTCATCCCTTCTACTTTTGTCCACCCCCAAGCCCAGGGCAAATTAAAAAACAAAACCGAATGAGAGAGCTGAAGATTAAAAAAAAATGAAAACAAAAACAAAAAAACAAAACAGAACAAAACAACTGTTCTCTGTAGGATGTAGATTTATATAAAATGAGGTCAGAGTACGGAGAAGAAACGGGGTGCTCAGCACAGGTTGTTCTGATTATCTGGGCAGGAGCATGGGCGAGGCAGCGGGATTGGGACCAGAGTGGTTGAAATGACAGCCCTTTTCTAGATGGAATAGGATGGAAGGACAGTGAGGTGGCAAGGCTTCCCTGAGGTGGCCAGTTGAGTGGGGGCTGAATTAGCAGCTGTCTGTGAACAGCCCTCCTGTCCCGCAGAGCAGTGGTTGGCTGACTTGAGCCAGCTTCAGAATCACCCAGAGTCTCAAACACAGATTGCTGGGCCATCCGGCCAGAGTATCGGGGTCAGGAGGTCTCGGTGGGGGCCCGCGACTCTACATTTCTAACACGTCCATGGGGCTTGTGGCTGCTGCTGGCCTGACCACACCTTGAGAACCACCCCCCGGGGCAAGCCCCTCTTACCGCATGTGGCAACATGAGCATGCTTGTTTCATGAAGCTTTCCAGCAGCTTTTGTTTCTCATTCTGAGACATTTAAAGTGCTTTCCAGATTCAAGACTATAGAATTGTTATTTTCCTTCTGGGGTAGCAAGCCTTAGCTCACCTCAGACTGGCAGTCCACATTGGCATTATTAATTTTTGACACGGAGTGAGTCCGAACAGGGTAAATACACCAGTAATTGGTAAGGTAGACAACCGAACGGTAATGAGGCTCTGGCCCCGATGGTTTTGCTCCCGAGAATGAATGCCCGGCCGCCTGGCCATTTTCTGGAGCGAGTTCTTTGCCAGCTCCCCACGGCGTCCCCACATGAAGCTTCAACCCCTCCTGCTTTCCTGATCTGTCCAGTCACATTTTAATGGCTGAAATGGCTTTGAAGCTTTCCCCCACGGAACCAATTTTCACCCTCAGCGCAGGGCAGCTCCTGTCCCTCAGCAAGGAGTCTACTTCAGTGATAAGTTTTCACACGGGTCCAGAACTCAAATGTATTTTGATTGTGGTCCTCATGGCGGTGCTTTCACACTGACGCCAGAAGTAGATTTGTCATGGAGCTTTCCTGATGAGACAGGCTCTCCGGACTAATCGAGGCCGATGGCAGATTTTGTCAGCGAGATGAGATGTTGCCCACAGCTAGTTAGTCTGCTGGAATTTTTGGTGCTAATGGCAGGGTTTCATTGAGAGACGTGTTTAGGAGAGTCACAGCGAATACGATTCTAGATTCTCTCAGGAAGATGGTGAGCGTATAAACCACAGGGCACCAATGCAAAGGCAGCTGTTTTACACTAGCCCCTGATTCCGAAGACTCCTTAATGAATTCTTCGGGACAGGGGGGAATAAAAGCCAGGCAGCCACACCGTTCAACTGAAGTATCAACAGCTTGACAAATTTTTTTTAGAAGTCTTTAAATGTATTACACTTATCTCCGGAATTCTGAACAATACGACATCAGTTTAAGTGCTTCTGTTGATTGTAATCCAAAAGAAATATCATACCTCTTGGCTTTGCCCCGGGCCAACTTTTCACTGAAGTCATTCGTTTTGCTTTTTGTTATGGTTACCTAACCTCAGTCAGAATGCAGCAAGCCACCAGAAATTCAAGGTAGAGACTTTTCCAGTACCCAAGACTTCTCTGCTTTGGAAATAGGATGGACTCCACCGGCTTTTTCTGAATTTGGCCATTTTATTTTAAAGCTGTAAGACAGGCATGATCAGACATGGGAGGGGCCTTGAATGTCAGCCCGAGAGAGGCCAGTCAGTCTCACGACACACACACACAGGCCTGGGATTACTAACTTGGCCGGCCGCCTGGAAATATTTGCACCACTGTCTACATCTCCCATTTTCTCAGAGGAAAGCCCACGGACAGCACATCTCAGCAACAATGCCTGTTCCCAACTGGAAACTCTTCAAGTCTTCCACTTCCAGAATCAAAATATTATGTCGTTTCAAACTTTTCGGGGTACCCTTTGATCCTGTGGCTCTTTTAGATGTTTTCCACTTTAATATATTTAGTCCAGGCATCATCATTTCCTGAGAGCTCCTTTACCATAAGTAGTTTCATCCTTAACTAATAACTCAGAACCGTGATAAGGGCACACGAGAAAGTCGATCCTCTTTGTTTTTTTGCTTTCATGGGCAAATCCTTCCATAACTCTTGCTGGTGAACACATTTCCTTCATTGACGTGACAGATATGTACTCGTGCGTATAGGAGCCAGGCATGGTGCTGGGAGGTGAGAAGTCACTGATGAGGAAGATATTCTTCTTGGGTTCTGAATTTGGAGTTAGGCATACAGGCAAATTATTGTAAAGGGGGATAATATGTAGACAGTAGATATTTATGTTAAAACTTAAGGCAGCATAGGGGAGGGGAGATACTATCTAAGAAGTGAGGAAGGTGACATTTGATCAGAGTCTGGAAGATGATAAGGTGTTCCCTAGGAAAGGAAGTAGACAGGTAAGAGGAGAAGTGGAAAGAGAAGCAAGGAGCACAGTGTACGTGGCAGAGATTTTGGACTCACTAATTGTTCAAGTGCACCCCTCCATTTCTCAGTTCTCTTGCAGTTGGAATGATCTAAGTGACGGAGTCTTAGTGGACGGGATTGCTTAATATCCCAGTCACTTAAATGTTAGTGTGCCTTGCCCATTTCTCTCTTCTCCTGCTGCCACATACAGGCGTACCTCATTTTATGGCATTTGCTTCACTGCACTTTGCAGATACTGTGTTTTTTTTTTTATTTTTAACGAATTGAAGGTCTGTAGCAGCGCTGCATCAAACAAATGTATTGGCACAATTTTTCCAATAGCATTTGCTCACTTCGTCTTTCTGTGTTGCATTTTGGTAATTCTTGCAATATTTCAAGATTTTCATTATTATTATGTTTGGTAGGGTGATCTGTGATCAGTGACTTTTTAAAAAAATAATCAAATTCTCACATTTATTAAAATTCTCACAGCTCTTGGATAGGTCACCAAAAGCAGTCAAGTCATTCCATTATTACTAAGGAGATTTCTTTTTTCTTTCTTTCTTTTTTTTTTTTAATTTATTTATTTGAGAGAGAGAGCATAAGCAGGCAACTGGGAAGAGAAGCAGACTCCCCACCGAGCAGGGAGCCTGATGTTCATGACTGGAGCTTGATCCCAGGACCCTGGGTTCATGACCAGAGCCGAAGGCAGATGCTTAACAGACTGAGCCACCCAGGCACCCCATTACTAAAGAGATTTCTTAATTAAATTAATTGATTAAAGTAATTATTGAAAGAATCTTGTAGAAAATTAGAAAATATAGATCATAAGAATGATAAAAACACATTTACACTAAACATTGTGTATTTTTACAGATCTTTTTATGCATTATTATATTTATATGCATACACCTAAACATACATATATGTGTGTGTTAAAATGCTTGTGCATTTTAATTTAAAATCAGATCATATTACACATGTTGCTTTGTAATCTACTTTTTCATTTATCAATCTCTGCCTTTTGATACCAGCAAAATGTTTATCTAATTCCTAATCTAGTTTGTTTGCCCAATTGTGCCAAAACATGTATATACACACATACACACATACATACATATATATATATATATATATATATATATATATATATATATTTATTATTGAAGTAGAGTTGACGTGTAACATTATATTAGCTTCAGGTGTACGACACAGTGACTTGAAAAGTCCACACATTACTCAGTGCTTCTCAAGATTAGTGACCATCTGATCAATGATCTTTAATACTATAATTGTTTTAGGGTACCATGAACCATGCTCTTATAAGATGGCAGACTTAATCTGTTTCTCTGAGACACAACTGATACTGAAGTTAGGTCATTTAATAGTCTACAGTGACCTCTAAGTATTCAAGTGATAGGAAGAGTTATACATCCGTCATTTTAAATCACAACCTAACAATGATTAAGCTTAGTGAGAAAAGCTTGTCAAAGGCAGAGAGAAGCCAGGAACAAGGCCTCTTGCACCAGTTAGCCCCGTTGTGAATGTAAAGGAACAGTACTTGAAGGAAGTTTAAAGTGCTACTCCAGTGAACACACCAATGACAGGAAAGCAAAATAGCCTTACTGCTGAGATGGAGAAAGTCTGAGTGGTCTGGATAGAAGATCAAATGAACCACAACATTCCCTTAAGCCAAAGCCTAGTCCAGAGCCAGGCCCTGACTCTCTCCAGTTCTGGGAAGGCTGAGAGAGGTAAGGAAGCTGCAGGAGAGAAGTCTGAAGCTGGGGGATGGTGGTTCATGAGGTTTAAGGGAAGAAGCTGCCTTTGTGACATCACAGTGCAAGGTGAAGCAGCACGTGTTGATGGAGAAGCTGCAGCAAGTGACCCAGAAGCTCTAGACGTTAATTAATGAAGGTGGTTACACTAAACAGATTTTCATTGTAAAGACAAAACAGCTGCCTTTTGGAAGAAGACACCATCTAAGACTTTCACAGTTAGAGAGGAGAAGTCAATGCCTGCTTTTAAAGCTGCAGAGGACAGGCAGACTCTCTTGTTAGGGACTAACACAGCTGGTGACTTTAAGTTGAAACCAATACTCATTTGCCATCCTCCAAATTCTAATGTTGCTGTATTTACAAGGCCTGTGCTCTATAGATGGAACAGTGGGCCTTGATGACAGCACATCGGTCTACAGTGTCGTTTACTGAACATTTTAAGCTCACTGTTGAGACCCACTGCTCAGAAAAAAAGACTCCTTTCAAAACATTACTGCTCCTTGACAATGCCCCTGCTTACCCAAGGGTACTGATGTGTAATGAGAGGAATGTTGTTTTCATGTCTGCCCACACAACATCCTTTCTGCAGCCCATGAATCAAGAGTAATTTTGACTTTCAAGTCTTATTATTTAAATAATTAAGTATTAATTATTGAATAATAAGTAATTATATTATTAATAATGGCACTTGAAAATCTTATTATTTAAAGGTTTACTATTTTGTAAGGCTTTAGTTGCTATAGTAGTGATTCCTCTGATGGATCAGGGCAACCTGAAAAACTGTGGAAAACCTTCTGGAAAGGATTCACCATTCTAGATGACGTTAAGAACATCTGTGATTCATGGGAAGAGGTCAGAATGTCAACATTAACAGGAATTTGGAAGAAGTTGATCCCAGCCCTCATGGATGTCTTTGAGGTATTCAAGACTTCAATGGAGGAAGTCACTGCAGGTGTGGGAACAGTGTTAGAATTAGAAGTGGAGCCTGAAGAAGGGACCGAATTGCAATCTCCTGATAAAACTTGAATGGATGAGGATTTGCTTCTTGTGGATGAGCAGAGAAAATAGTTTCTTGAGATATAAACTACTTCTGGTGAAGATGCTGTGAAGATTATTGAAATGGCAATAAAGGATTTAGAATATTCCATATATATGGTTGATAAAGCAGAGGCAGAGTTTGAGAGGGTTGACTCCTGTATTGAAAGAAGTTCTATGGGCGAAATACTATCAAACAGCACTACATGCTACAGAAAAAACCCTCATCATTGTCTTATTTTAGGAAATTGCCAAAGCCACCCCAACCTTCAGCAACCACCACCCCAATCAGTCAGCAGCCATCAACATGGAGGCAAGACCCTCCACCGGTGAAAAGATTATGACTCGCTGAAAGCTCAGATGATGCTTAGCATTTTTTGCAGTAAAGTCTTTTAAATTATGGTATTTGCATTTTTTAGACCTAATGCTATACTATAGTACAGTGTAAACATAACTTTTGTATGCACTGGGAAACCATAAATTCCTCTGACTCTCTTTATTGCGATACTTGCCTCTTTGGTGTGGTTTGGTACTGAACCTGCATTATGTCCAAGGTATGCCTCTACTTGGTAGTAATATTTTGAAATGGATGAATCACAAGATGGGGGGAATGTGGATTTCTAAGTCACTAGATGGAGGAGAGGCCCTCTGACCAGCATCATATTTCACACGAAAGAGAAATAGATGTTTATTGTGTTAAGCTTGTTTTTTTTGGCAGTGGGCATTAATAACTCTGACTGATGTAGTATGTGAAAAGATTTGAAGACATAGAAGAGGATAGCCTATTTGGAAAATATTCGACACTTTAGTTGAGCTGGAGGCTGGTATATGAAGGAATGACTTCACGAGTAATTTGGAACCAGATAGAGAATGGTCTGTAAGCCATGATGAAGAGATTAGATTTCCTTCTTGAAACAATTAGGAGACATGGGAAGTCTTTTATGTAGGGTAGTTAGGGAATCAAGACTGAATTGTGGAGGTACAGCTATGGTGGAGTGCAGGAGATGAATCAGTGGGAAGTAGCTTCTACCGGAAATCAGTTGGAAGTTCACTATGATGGTCTGAGTAAAGGATGTTGAAGTCCCAGGCCATGGAAATATTTCTTGCAATTTGCACCAAATTACTTAGATAAAGAAGGGGCGTTGTCCTGTTAACAGGTTAGACAATGGGTCAGCAAATTATGGTCTTCTGTTTTTGTAAATGAAGTTCGATTGGAATGGAGCCACAGTCATCCATGTACGTATTGTCTCTGGCTGCTTTCTCCCTGAAACAAGAGAGTTGATTAATTGCGACAAGGACTATATGGCCCCCGGAGTTTAAAATATTTGGTATCTGACCTTTTAAGAAGTTTGCTGATCCCAGAGTTAGGCCGTATAGATAGGCATAGGTTGAAGTCCTGTGCATCGTGATCAGAGATAACCGTAACCTGGCTACTTGGATTTAGGACCAGTTTGTACCAACAAAATTCCAGTCTGTTGTTATACATCTGTTAAGCTACCCTTTGTAGGAACATACTATTATTGGAAAACAACTTTCTCTGCTCTCCACACCTCTCACTGGTGGGTTGCAATGGAAATGGGAGATATATGTGAATGGTGAGCTAGCAAGAAACCTCTCCCACTGTTTCTCTAGTGGGAGAGGTTAATAGCTTATCCATGGTTACCTGTGTATGTTGTTTTTTACTTAGTACTCTGTGCCCAGCCAGGGAGGAGTTGAGCCATAATCTTTTAAAGTGACTGCCTAGTTAGTTATCTACTCTGTTTTTCCAAATTTCCCATGTGTAGAGGCTAAAATCCAGACTTGGTGGGTTGATGTAAAAAGGCTGCCCTCGTGTCCAGTCATGTATGCATACGTGCACGCATACATACATACATAAAGATGACATGAATCACATACAGTTATGCACTAGAGTTTGTTCCTTATCAGTAGATACTGAGATGTCTCATTCTTTGTGTTGGTGATAAAATCATTGTTTTGATCTTTGACTCTTAAATTGATTCTTTGACTCTTAAATTGAAGTAGAATTCAGAATGGAGAGGATGTGAAAATTTAGTAGCCTTCTCAAATTCCTTTGTATAATATAAAGTCTGGAAACCTCAGGACTGGACACAGGACATCCATTTGGGGACCTAAACATTATGCAAGGAAATTAAGGCGCTGCTGGTGTGGTTTTGAAGAAGGTTTTACAAAGGGTTGGTCACTCAGCTTTTCTTTCATTATTTGTGACATCTTTATTGCTTTATTGCAATATGTGCTTTATGTGCATGTCCATTTTTATTGGGCACAGGCTATGAGAGTGGGGTTGCTGTTTTTGAACTTAGCAGGTGCACTGGATATAAAATAAAAGCATCTTTTGGTTGTACAGGTTTTTTGGCATTGGTAAAACATACTTGTTTTCTTTGCATGTTTCTCTGTAAGCCAAGACTTAGGAACATTGATGTATAGGGTTCCAGTCTTTAAATTGTAAAGTGATTGGTAGCAGTTACTGATTGGCTGCCTCAAATCCTGTTCTTTAACTTGTTTTGACTTGTAACCAGTTCTGTGGTCAAAGTGGAGCCAGTGGCAATACCGTTCTCCTGGTATCATGTGGTTTGTTCATGGGCTATTGAAGTCAGTGTCCTCCCTTACCCACCATGGTCTCAAGTTGACTTTCCCCTTTTAATTATGCAACCTGCTATCATGATTGTGGACTGCAAGGGACCAACCTGGAGTTCAGACACAGGTGGAATTTTGTTAATGAATTTGTAAAGAAGGATGAGTCTTTGCAATACATAGATGTCATCCTCTTAAGTTAGGTGGAAGGAAAACTCAATGGAATCATGGCAATCTCATCTTTTTAATAAAAGAAAATTAAAAAGCCTATGTAGGTCTCTGGGAATCAGGTTTGTTAAGACTCTCCAGGAGTAACTGGGTAGATTTAAAAAAGCAGGCTTTCATTGAGAAAGTAGGTACAGGAGCAGTGGGAGATTGAAAGAAAAATAAAGTCATTTTTATGAGACTGAAGGAAGAGAAGAATTTTCTTGAGAAAAATTTGAGATTGAATTGCCAAAACTAGACAGATAGGAAGGAAAATGAGATCCATTAGATCGTAAGGAAAGATTGGGTCTTGGAGGCTGAATAAGAGGGATCTTGAAAGGAAGACATAGGCTGAGATCCTGGAGTCCAGGTGTTCTAGAAGGCTCTTGGTCAAATTCTCTGCAAGCCTGACACCCTGTGAAATCCCAGTGTATATTTGATGATTCAGTCATGCCTTCTCTCCAGAGAAAGAAGGAAGTAATATGTTGGGACAGTTACTGTTCTTAAGTCACATTTAAAATTTGAATGTATTTTTCCCAGAGGATAAATTTTATCTCATTACAACATATGGCTAATACAGTGCTTGCCAACTATTCAAAAATTGTGGTAGCTTGATCTTTGAGGTCAGTTGATAAAACTTACCTCTCATGATTGGATATCTCTAATCATTTCAAACCTACCATTTCTAGCTCAGGAAATTTGTAGAGAAGACCAGGGCACATCCACCAGCTGCTACCCTTGGCAGCGGTGGTTCAGTTGTGGACCAGACCTCCATGCCTGCTGCCTTCAAGGCACAGGGAGTCCAGGGTGTGTGGGTGTTTGAAAGCACACATCTCACAAGCAGAAGCTTAGGGCCCATGAATAATGTCTAAATGTTAAGTAGTAGTCTTTGCAGAGTCTAGGACAAAGTGGTGGTGAGAAACGATGTACTTGAGTGACCTTGGAGTCAGTCAATGGTTAATGTAAAGACTGGTCTGTGGCCTCTGAGTCTCTTCATGTCCTGGAATGTCTGCCTCCTGAACTGTTTTGGAAGAAGTACAGTTCGATCTTGCTCCAAAGGGGTTGATAAGCCCCTCTGCTAGACTGGTGGGAAAAGGAAAGGAAATACGGCCAGGCATTTTGCTTGTCACAGGGGGATCTAGGAAAGCTCTTAAATCTGGGGAGTTCCTAGGATACAAAGAGATTCAACAGAGAAGGACCGCAAGATCTCAGAGGGTCACCAGGGACTTAAGAAGCCCCTAATGTGAAGGTCTTCTTAGTGCTATGGGTGAGGAATGGAAAAAAAAAAAAGCTTGGAGATGGGCATGGCGATGATAGACTTATTCATTTATTTATTTTAAGGATAGACTTTTAGGACAGATTTGAGAAAGGAAATCTAAAGAGATGAGCATTGAAAAATGTAATCAGAATTAGATGAGTTTCAGGGCAGCCAGGGATTGGAGGTGGGGATACAGCTGTTGTTTATCCCCCCATGGGAAGCTCCTGGGAAATTTATGGAAGGAAAGGAGATAAGAGATAGGGAGGGGAGATGGACGCACCAATTGGGAATAGGGACAGAAACAACAGATTGTGTGTATTCCCGGGTTAATTGTTGTCTGGTGGGGAGGTATTTCCTGCTGCAGGATTATCCAGTTTAGGGAATAGAGGGTAGATGAGCCTTGTTTGAGCAATGGATGCCTTTTTCAGACCCACCAAGAAATCCTTGACTTTATTTCTTTCCTTATGGGGGGCTCCAAGAGAATATGCAAGAATCAGTAAAAAAGATAAATGTCTGGGCTGGAAAGAGAAGGGGAAACAAAGGGAAGGAAGGCCCTGGGATTTAGCCTTAAACACACAAGAGAGGAAGAATGCACTCCGTTTAAAAAGGAGGTTAAGATTGGAAAGACTCAGCTCGAATGCCAAATGCAGTGAGTAGCAGAACAACAAAGGGAAATGGAACATTTTAGGAGCCTATCTCGCTATGGCTAATGGATGGAGGAGAAAGGTCCGTTTGTGTGTTCCTGAAGTAGTAGATGTTATTCTCCCTTTGTGGATCTCAGGGTGTCAGGTGGCTTGGAGCTAGGAGGATGGAAAACCCACAGCAACCTCAACTCAAGCAGGCTTCTCCCATCCACTTTCACCATTTGCAAAACTAAGGTTTGAATGCATTTGGAGGTCCAAGTCTTTTTCTCACTTTGCTCAGAACTCAGTATAGAGAGTGATCAATTAGAATTTCTGTGTGAGAGGCTCTGTCCTAAGTTCTCTACATGCATATTTTTATTTAAATTTCCCCAAAGCCCTGTGCAGTGAATTAAAGTACCCTTAGCACACTATATTAAGGGATACGTGGGATCGGCACGACTTACTCCTGGTGATGTTGACCTTGACCACTTGATTATGGTGGAGCCTGTCAGATGACTCCACTGCAGTGTTACTATTTTTCCCTTTTCCTACTCCATTCATTAGGGACTGAATGTTTCTGTCTCCCCCAAATTCCTGTGTTCAAATCCTAACCCCCATGGGGCTGATACTAAGTGGGATCTTTGTGAGGTGAATGGATTATGAGGGCAGAGCCTTCGTGGTTGGGAATAGTGCCCTCGTAAAAAAAGTTCTGGAGAGCTAGCCGTGTGAGGATATAGTGAGAAGTCAATAAGCAGTCTGCAGCCCAGAAGTGGTCTCTTATCAGACAGAACTTGATTGTGCCAGGACTGTGATCAGGACTTCCAGCTTCCAGAACTGTGAGAAATCAATTTCTCGTCCATAGAAGCCACCCAGTCTCTGGTGCTTGGCTAGTCTAATGGTTATTAACCATAAGGGACCTTATATATATATTTTTTTAAAAAGCCTCTCCATTCTCTATTTCCGAAAATATACTTGTTCATTGATTTTTTTTTTCATATTAGTCTACTCTTTATAAATCCCTCAAAGATAAATACAATATCCTTACTGTTTTTCACCATTTACAAAGCTGTGTGACTTTGGGCGAGTGAACACCCACGCTGTGCATCAAGTCGGGATAATACTAATGCATCTGAAATCTCTTAACACACGGGCTTGGTAGAAAATAAGCCTCCAATAAATATTAGCTGCTGTGGTTCTTATTACTGCCTCTGTTTTTTATTCATTCTTATCTTTTATCCTTAGAATCTAACACAGTGTCTGATACACAGAAGATGCTTAGAACCAGTTCATGACCAGCTGATTGACTGACCGACTGAGCGAGTGGCTGGCTGTTTTTGGTGGTAGGCAGCTTGGTCTCCTGAGCTGCTGTCCCAATCATCATTCTCCCGTTGGCAGGAGATAAGAAGGTCTTGTTCACGTTATTTCATCTGCTACATTCTGGACCTTATAAGTCAATGTCAGCTACCAAGCACAGCCTCTGAAAAAGAATAAGCAATGGGAAGTTCGATTTTTTTTTTTTTTTGGTCTCTTTTCCAACCTCACAAGCCTGAGAATTTGAAGGGAACAACCATGCCAAGCAGCCCTGATGGTGATTTTCAAGAAAGCCTATGTGGGGATGGAGGTTTGGGGCAGAGAGAATACATATGAGCAGCGCTACTTGTGACTCCTCCCAAAGCTCTACAAGAAGAAAAGAAATTGATAGAAAGTTGGGTATCTATATAGAAGGTCTCATCTCAGAATAGATCCCCGAGTTCAAGCTAATAACACCTCAGCAAAATGATTTAACAGAGGCAGGAAGAGTAGAGACTCAGGCGTTCGACCAGCATTGTAATTCCAGCTCCAGTACGTACCCTGCGGATAGATTACTGAAGCTCTTTGAGACTCACGTTCTTCATCTGTCAAATGGGGCTTTGTGAACCATGAAAACAGGTAAGAACCTTACTCATCCTTGAGGAATTCCTAAAGGATAGATTAATGTGGAAAAAATCACAGTGTACAGGTATTTTGGAAAGAAAGAGAACGGAAAGACTTAAAAAAAAAAATAACAAGCGCTTTAGGTTCACTGTCCATCAGGTTTGCCAAGAGTCAACATGCTTGGGCTTCTTGCTTGGACTCTGCATGATAAGCATTTCCACCGCCACGCTGTGCACCCCACCCCCAATTTCTCCTGGGGATTCCTGGTGTCACAGGTGATGTGGTGGCTTGAATTGCCCATTGAGCTCCAGGCTCACACCAGACTGTCCTCCCTAGCCCATGGGGGGGCCCCAGCCCAACACACCTTAGTCATCTGGAGCAGGCAGCCTGGCTGCATGAAGGCAAGGGATGGAGTGACTGTCCACTGGGTCCCCTGTGGCGGGAACATCCGTTACTGCGTCTGCCTGCAGAGCTGGAGACGCCACTGCTGCCGAGGGGACTGCAGATGGCTCAGTGTAACCTCTCCTCCTTGGCACAAAAGCATTTTGCTCGTTCTTTCCAGGTTTGCCTGGTTTGATGGGGTCAAGGCACAAGTGGCATCCTTCCTGCTGGTTCTCTTTTAATTAATTGCTTCCTAGCCATCGTTCCTTCTTCTCGTCACCGTGCTGCCTTCAGGAGCCTTGATCCCTGCAAAGCAGCACATACCGAGTTCAGCCTCAGTGGTAGGCGTACCCCAGTATGCTTCTATGTCCCAGGGCGGGGGGCAAACCAGCCTCCTCTTCGCACACACCGGGTGGCTGTACTTGCACACCGACTGCTAAGTGCCCGTGTACCCACGGTGGGTCTCTGAAATTGCAAATATGGAGTATGGGGGTGGGGGGGTGGTGTGCGCCCCCTGTGACAGGGGCCCCCATTGTTTCTGCTTTTCCCTGTGCGGTGGTGGAGCTAATGACACCTCTCAATTCAATTGCAGTTTGGCTCTCCTTCACTCTGCCCTATTGTCCTGGCCACTTGACCTGTGGGGGAGGGGGGAGAAGGGGGGTGTGTGAGAAAGGAAAATCCCTCCCGCTCTCTGGGAGAGCAGCCTGTCGGCATTCTGAGGGGCCCCCCGACGTTTCAGAGCTGGCTTAGCCTATCTCTAGACGCGATCAGACACAAATAAAACCAAGCCTGGGAGCTGCGCCCCGAGTCCCCGCGCCCGTCGTAATGGCTCGCCTTGGAAGCCGCTATCAGGTGTGCGCGTGTTTTTCTTTTTGAGAGATGACAGTTCCCCAGTGAAAGGACACTTCAGCTCTGATAAAACTTTCCTTCTATTGTCTGAGTTTTGTGTTTGTTTTCTGGCAAAGCCCACTGCTGCCTGAGCATTGTGTGCCGTGGAACATTTTCCATTTCTGTACAGCGAGGCCAGCCCGGGTCTTTGGGGGGTTCTTACTAGTATTGCCTGAAGCGAATACCACAGCTCAATAGCAATTTAATATTGTAATCAGGGAGCAAACTGTGCAGTTTTGGCACATTGTGATAATTATTAACTACATCTATTAGTGTTACGGTTTTAGTAACTAATATTTACAAAAGGTTCCCTGTGTAGGGGAGACCTTGCCCAGACACAAATGTCTGAGCTATTCCTAAGTGATTGTCAGGGCCCTTTGAGCCCATATGCATGTTCACTGTTTAAAGATAAAGCATCAATCCTGAGAAATCAGACTTCAAAGGCCTGCTTCATGAATAACAAATTCTCAGGGTGTAAACCTACACTGAGGTTTGGAACATTTGTTTTGAGTTTTTGAGGAAGTTTTCCTGGGGAAAAAAAAAAATCCAAAAGATGAGTTAAGAGTGACTGAGAGGGGGAGGGGAATCAGAAGATAAAATAAAAAAGGAAATACTGTTTAATTGGTGTCACCCAGAAAAAGTAAAAGCATGTTTCCCCTTTCCGTGCAGTAGTGTGATTTCCAATGATCAATGTCGCGAGTCTCCTGGTGCATAAACGGCATGGTGGGCATCAGCGGGTGGCTTTTGAGGTCGGGTTGCAGCTGCCCGCTGCCGCTAGTATCCTTTAGCACAGAGCTTCAGCAAATTCAGTTACTTGGGGCCCATGAAACTGACCAAAGGCAGAGCCTTCTCTAAGCCTCGTAATTCTGCCACTGTGATGGCAGACATTGTGACGTTCCCAGACAACATCCGTGCCTTGTATCTGTCAGTTACAAAACAGTATCACGTTTTCTCCCACTCGGTCTTCTTAAATAGAAAAAGTGAATAGACTTTTTCTATTAGTGAATACTTTTTCTATTAGTGAATAGACTTTTTCAGTAAGCAGGATTCTGGGTAAAAAACTGAATGATTTTATGAACTTCAGAGAATTGTTCATTCACAAATGTGTTCACTTTTTGATCATTCATTTACTGTGCATCTACTATGGTGGTGTCCTAGGTTATGGGGAGACAACCATGGAAAGGTAACAAACCCCTGCTCCC
The DNA here is from genome assembly GCF_009829155.1 of Mustela erminea. Taxonomy (NCBI): domain Eukaryota; kingdom Metazoa; phylum Chordata; class Mammalia; order Carnivora; family Mustelidae; genus Mustela; species Mustela erminea. The sequence goes on from NC_045626.1 coordinate 45,087,162, forward strand.
ATAAGACTTCCATTGCTTGGAGAGAAGACCCTACATCTGTACAGTTGATCCTTGAACAACGTGTTTGAAGTGCTCAAGTCCATTTGTATGCAGATTGTTTCAGTAAATACAGTATGGTACTATAAATGGATTCTCTTCCTTACAATTTTCTTAATAACATTTTATTGTCTCTGGCCTACTTTATTGTAAGAATACAGTATATAATATATATAACACAAAATATGTGTTAATCGACTATAGTACAATAAGGCTTCTAGTCAGCACTAAGCTACTAGGAGTTAAGTTTTTAGAGAGTCAAAAGTTACACACAGATTTTTGACTCTGTGATGGTGGGATTAGGGGCAGTTTTGCTTCCTCTAACCTCTGCATTGTTCAAGGGTCCACTGTAATTGAACGAATAAATACATATATAATAACTACAGAGGGTTAGCAATTGTAAAGGGATAAAGCAGCACAGGAGAGTGACGAGTTGATCATGGAAGTCCCCTGTGAGCAGATGACATTTGACCAGAAACCCGGAATGAGGATGGGAAGAGCCGTGCCCCTCATTAAAAAGTGCTACTTGAAAAACAGCCGTTTGTCATTCCCATGGCCTTGGGTTTTTAATCTGTTGTCTGTGAAACTCTTGGGCAATGTTTCTCAAGTGTTTTAAAAACGATCTGCATTGTTCCCTGGGTGGCTCAGTCTGTTAAGCATCTGCCTTTGGCTTAGGTCATGATCCCAGGGCCTTGGGATCGAACCCCACCTTGTCATGCTCCCTACTCAGCAGGGAATCTTTTTCCCCTCTTCCTCTGTCCCTCTCCCTCAGCTTGTATTCTCCCTCGGATGCTCTGCTCTCTCTCGCAGATAGATAAATTAAAATATCTTTAAAAAATGATCTGCAATGGAATAACCCTGGGTTTTGCCTTAAAATGCAAATTCCTGGACTCTATTCCAGACCTACTTAGAATTTCTGAGATGAGACCTTGGGGTCTGCATTTTAAAGTGTTGTGATGGACTTGATGATCTCTCTAACCATACGCAAAGTGTTGTGTATGTCTATATATTGTCTATATATCAGATCTCAGAGAATTCTGTCATCCCTTCCCTCCTTACCAAAAAAAAAAAAAAAAAAAAAAAAAAAAAGTAAGGAGCAAAAGAGTTGTCAAAGCCTTTCCTGTATATCTCATTCCATTTCCAGGGAGAAGAATTTGGATAGGAGTCAGGGGAAACAGATTCTCTAAGAAAACATGGTGATTTGCTATAGTAGGAGTGTAATTTTTATGGGAGGAGGGAGGTTGTTCACAGTTTCAGTGCCATGCAGAGTTGGAACAGGAGGATCCAGAAAGATAAATCTGAAGGTTGTGTTCGGGTCAGAAGTAATGGGCTCAGGGCCAATCTTATGTCTGGACCTTAGGAGAGAAGAACACTATCTTCCCTTCCTAGTGGTTGGATGTAAGAGAGAGCTTGGATGCCTTCTGCTGTGGAGGTAACTTCTCCTTCCCTGGTAAGGACAAGCAAAACCAAGTGAGGTCTAGAAGTGGAACAGCACAGAAGGAATGGCTGGGGTTGTCTTAGTCTTGACTAGGGATGGAAAATCCCTACAGGTTATGTCATCCTTTCTCTTTCAAATCCCTTGGCAGCCATTGGTCATCAGTCATAGTAGTTTTCTGCCTCATAACCAATCTAAATGTAATGAAGGATAGTTGGAAGAAAGGCAGGCTGGGACAAGGGGCCCCCACTCGAAGAGGAAACCACCCTTAAAATGATTTTATACCACCCTAGAAGGAGCCCTCCACCCTTTGCCACTTGATAGGTAGATGACAAAAACCTGATTGGATGACAGGCACATGGAGGGTTAATCAGATTAAAACAGCCCACCTACAAAGCCCATAAAACCCCTTTAAATGCCGAATCAGCAATACTCTGGGGTCTCCTTCCTCGTGGCTCTCTCAATAAACTTTGTTTTACTATCACTCAATAAACTTTGCTTTGTTGCCCACCACTCCTGATCAGGTCTACCTCTTTATTCTTCAAAGTGGACTGATCAAGAACCATAGGCACTAAAGGAAATGAAATCCTGTAACAAATGGATGATCAGGGCATCCATTTTACAAATAAATTAACATGAAACTAATTGCTGTCTCTGGTTTTCAAGGAGAAAGGCAACGGGAGTCTTTGAGGGTTAGCCATAGCCAGTTCTGGTCTTCATTTATTCAGCAAGTACTTACTGGGATTTACTCTGTGGCAGGCATTGTATTAGGTGCTGGGGATACAGTGGTGAATAAAATCGACAACATCTGTGCTGTCTTAAAGTTCTAGTAGAGTGTGAGAGACAGTAAACAAAGAAGGAAATGTATATGGATAATGTTAGCTAGTGGTGAGGCTATGGAGGAAAACAATAGTGTAAGCAGGTTTTCGTTTTTGTTTTTGTTTTTTTGAGACAACTTCTTCATGTAAGGGACATTTAAGCAGAGACCTGAATAAAATGAGGCAGTGAGCCATGTGGCTCTTTCCAAGGCAGGAGACTGGAAAGGGTTTCTATTTGAAATGCAAACCAGTAATAAGAGTGTGAAATTGCCTAGAGAGACTTCTGGACCATACATTTCTTAGAAACCAAGCATCAAAGAGGTAGGCAGCGGAATGCAGGGCAGCTTAGTGGGGATATGGAGCTCCAAGATGAGGATCAGCCAGTCTTCAAGCAGGATCAGATCATGGGAGTAGTGAGACAGGCTCCAGACTGTAGATGCTGTGTGATTAAGGGAATACGAACTAGTCACAGGTTATTTTAAATTATTTCATAATGGCTAGTATTGCAGCTTTTGCTCCATGTCCGGCATTATTCTGAGTACTTACCACGTGTCGACTTTATTTAATTACCATAACAATACTTGAGGTCAATCATTATCAGCTCCACTTTACAGATAAGGGAAGAGAGGCACAGCAAGGTTGAGTAACTTGCCCAGAATTTCCTTTTAATACATGGCAGAGTCGGCATTTTAAATCCAGGTAGTCTGGCTCCAGAACTCTACGTTTTTCTTGCCTCTCAGCTTTTACTGTGTAGGTGTGATCATACCTTTGAGTTTTAATCTTTATGTTTTTACGTCTACATTTTATGATCTCTGACTCATCCTCTGCTTTGTCTCCTTGAGGAGATTGGGGATTGTGATGGAAGAAGACAGACTTAATAGTCTCTTTGACTTTCCGTATGGGCTTTCTTAAGAATCACTAGAGGAGGAAAGCTGAGGACAGATTTTAGAGCATCACAATAGATCGGATAAAGGGTGCAGGGAAAACCAGTTCACCTTGGAGGAATTGTGGGGGGCAGGGCAAGGACACCAATTAAATAGTATTTCCTTTTTGTTTTGTCTTCTGATTCTTTCTCTTTCTCTCCTTTTCTCTCTCTCTCTCTCCTCTCTTGGATTTCTTTCCCCCAAGAAAACGTTCCTCAGACCTCACAGAATGTTCCAAACCTCAGCATAGGTTTACACCCTGAAGGAAGGGAGGGGAAGGCCACTTTTATTTTATTTTATTTATGAGTTTATTGAGATTCTGTTGAGCACCATCAGTGGTATTACCAGAGAAGCCTCTGGAATAGAGCCAATCTTATAAGAAGTTTCGTTGGATATAAGAAAGTGCAGCCAAATGACCTGAGTAGGGCAACTGGGAAGAAAAGGATTTGCAGTCCTTGGGTCTGTCGGGTGAGGGTCATCCACTGCCAGCTGCCCACACATTGCTTGTGGATCATCCAGTAAAAGGAGGTGTACCTGTGCCCAGAGAGTTCGTGACTTGCACTTGAGTAGCCCTGATGGGATAGTCTCCCTGTCCCCTATTTTTCAGTAAGCCAGAGGCAATGCTGACATAGAAGAGAAAGCCCAAGTCCTAGTACTTGGCGAGGTATGGACTGGTGTGGGTATGTGAGGGCTGGTCTGGTGAAAAGCAGTGTGTGACAGTTACATAAACCAGTATTATCTATGACAGAGTGGAGGTGTGATTTCCTAGAGTGACATGCCATGGCAGAAAGAAGCAAATGTGGATCCTTGTGTGTGGAAAATTCAGAGGAAATGTCGGACTTCTAAGAGCTATAGAACTTGTGCAGTCAGAGAAAATGGATTCTCACTAAATATAAAAGAGATCTCATTTCTCATTTCACTTTTCGTTTGTTTGCTTTTTTGTTTGTTTTTCGTTTGTTTGTTTGTTTTATGGTGTGCCATTATATTGTCTGATGGGCCAAGAGCTGCAGGCATTGCCTGTCTTATTCTCACCAGAGTTGTCCCATTGTTAAACACACTGCCTAAGACCCAGTAGACGTTAAATAATATTTGTTGAATGAATGAAAGCTGAGCCCCGTATTAGCAAATGAAAATACCATAAAGTATTTGAAACTGTTTTCCTCACTAGATGTTTTTCTGGATTGTTTGTTGAAAAGCCTATTTCCTTTTGGAGAATTATTAACTGCACAAAAATCAGTAGAATTTCTGAATACCAGCAACAGTATTTCTACCTTTCAAATAGATAATATAATAGTACAAGATGTTTCACTCATATGATCAACAAAACTCTAAAACATCTTAGAATTCATATGAATATATAAGCAACACCTTTTGGAAAAATCTTAAAAAGTACTGAAGGACATGAATGAAGACTGAATGGAATGGAATTCCAAACTTAAACAGTAAGATATAGAAGAATTGGCAAAAATCAGACTGTCTTAACAGCACCAGGTCTGGATGAAGGAAGAGCGAAATAGGAGTTTGCATATACAACTTGTGGGAAAGGAAAGTGGTCCAGCCACTTTGGGGAGCAATTGGTGGTATATAAATTGGAAAAACCAAAATGTCCACTTGTGAATAGGAAAATGGATAAATAAACTCTGGTTGTATTTATACGATGGATTAAAACAACATAGCAATTACAGATGAATAAACTAGATCTGTATGTCCCACATGGAATCTATACCAACGTATCCCAACAATTAAGTTATATAGAGATACATACAATGCCATTCATGTAAGCTACAATGTAGTCTTTGTGATCTATACACACACACACACATACATATTATATCTATGTCTATATCTATACACACACACACACACATATGTAGTTAAAGTATAAAAGGGTAGACGGGCTCTACTATAAAAGGGTAGACACCTCAGACAGGCGAGTAAAGGAAATGAGAGCAGAGTGGAGAACAGAGGGGCCTGGACCATGGACCATCATGTCTGTTTCTTGTATATATCAAGGAGTGTGTGCATTTAAAAATATTGGGTGATAGATAAAAGGTATTTGTTATATTACTATTTCTATGGAGCACTGTTACAGAACCTTTTCAAATTAGAACACACACATATACCTAACTCCCTATAATTCTCTAGAACTCAAAAATTTTGATCTTGTCATTTTCTTCTTTATGCAGCACCTGATGGATGAAGGTCCTTGGGCAAGGTCTCCTCAAGTGAATTAACAATACACACGAATATACGAAAGAGTGTGACTGATTAGCAAGGATAAAATAAAAAAAAATATACATATACATATACATATACATATACACACATAGACACACACACAAACACACACACATACACAGACACACACACACACTTAGGAAAGATAATAGAAAATTAGAAAAGATATTCTTTAAATATTTCAGTAGTCCGAAGGGGACATTCAGGCAAAATTTTGTTGTTTAAATGACAAAAAAATATCCCCTGTATGATCTCAAAAGGCAGAACTCAGGGGCACCTGGGTGGCTCGGCTGGTTGAACAACTGCCTTCAGCTCAGGTCATGATCCTGGAGTCCTGGGATGGACTCAACTCATTGGGTTCCCTGCTCAGCAGGGGATCTGCTTCTCCCTCTGACCTTCCTCCTCTCACACTCACTGGTTCTCATTTTTTCTCTCTCTCTTTCAAATAAACAAAATCTTAAAAAAAAAAAAAAAAGAAAGGCAAAACTCAGGTCAGTGTGAGAAGACTATAGGGAGGGAGACTTTGCATAAGTGTGAACGCACATAGACATGACTTCCTGTAGTTAATGGTTTCACAGCACCAGAATGCATCTCTTTGTGTCAGTTACCCAAAACAGCTCTCCCAGGCGGCACTCCTGTGTGGTCATTCCGGTGTCCAGTCTTTGCTTTTGTGTTGCTACCTCATTGCCATGCCATGCCCATGGGTGTCAGCAAAGGGGAAGAGAAAGCAAAGAGGGTCATGCAGACAATTTCATGTCCAGGCCAGAATATGGCAGTCATCTTCCTTCCATCATTGGATTGGTCCAGTCCCAATCCTGTGACACCAGTTTAACTGCAGAGGAGGCTGGGAAATGCAGTCTTCCAGTATGGCCAACAAGAGGAAAAGGACATGGGGTTCAGACGCATGGCACTGTCTCTGTCCGACATGCTAAAGCAGAAGAGAATGTGAAAAGGTAGAGCTTTTTATGTTATTTGTTTTATTTTTTATGATGTCCTCTTTACTCCCGTTTTCTAGGGGAAAGATAATATCAGCTGTAAATTGCTGCCTAGGACAAGTCCCAGTTGTAATAGGAGGCTAGAAAACCAAAGGGATGACATAGTTAGAAAACTTAGAAAAACCTAATACGCTTGAGTCAGCAGGACCTGATGGCTTGCCCTGTAGGATACTGAATGAATTTTCAACTTTCATCTTAGGACTATTAGCCAGTGTTTCCCCCCAAATCACAGAGGATTGGAAAAGCCCCTCAGGATAGCAAAAGGGTAAATGAGGTGCCCATCTCTGAGAGAAAGATAGGATGACCCTGAAAATTTCAGACCTGTGAGCTCAACATCAATACCTGGGATGATCCTGGAATAAATCATCAAATAATCAATTGGATAGCACCTGAAAGAACATAAAATACTAAGCAGCAATCAGCAAAGCTTTGTAAAGAGCAAATAGTGCCAGACCAATTTAATTTCCTCCCATGATTGTGAAAGGCTACATACACCAGGGGAATCGATAGATGGGATCTATCTCAATTTTAGTAAAGATTTTGATTTTTTAAATTAGGCATTGTCTTGGGCAGGTTAGAAAAGTAGGTTCCTGCCTTCACTTTTGCTAGAGGCTGGAAGGCTTCAGCCCGGGGGGGGGGGGGGTAGTCATCAATGGCTTGGTATCAATCTGGGGGGACATATTGAGTGCCGTCCCAGAGGTATTGGGGTCAGGATCTATCCTACTCAATAACTATATTGATGGCCTGGATGAAGGAATTAAGACTATGCTCATTAAATTTGCAGCTGGCACTAAATTAGGTGGGGTTGTTATTGCTCTGCAAGACAGAAATAAAATTCAAAATGGCTTTGACTCATTGAGAAAATGGCTCCTCAAAACTGGGATAAATTTCAGCAGGGACAAGTGTAAAGTGGCACAGGTGCCCCCACAGCCCTAGAACAGTGCCTTGGGCATACTTGGCGCTCAGCAAATATCTGCAGTACCTTCCTTGTGGGGTTGTTGGAAGGATCAAAGTGGGATAATGATGTGGAAGCACTCTGTAAACTGCAAAGCGCCCTATAAATGGAAAGGTCTGCACCAGTGCAAGGGAAGTTATTATTAAAGGCAAGGAAATACGTCCTGTGAGGCCATGTTAAAGGAACTGGAGCTGTTTAATCAAGAGGAGAGAAGAATAAGGGATGATTTCATGAGTGTAACTGTTTTATGAAGATTTTCACTAAAGATTTTCACTAAAGATTATTGCTTCCCGATGTCAAGGAAAAATGGGCTGGGATGATACAAGATGGAGATCAGATATGAGGAAGAACTTGTTGTCTAGATGGGGTTCAACTATAGGAGGCACCCATACTTCTCTTGCTTCATAGGTATTAATTATATTTGTTCAATGTCAGCCTTTCTAGCTCATTGTGACTCCCTGATAGTAAGTCTTTGCAGGTCTCTGTTGTATCCCTGGTGTCTAGAACAGGGCTTGACATGTGATATATGACAATATATGCACTATGTGATATATTAAGAAATGTTTGTTCAATGAGTGAATGTCAGGGATATAAGATATTGGCTCAGAACTTGGGGAGTCATCATTCTTAGATTTTATAAAATAGTGGTGATTTATTTCTAAAAGATAATCTCCCAACACTGATTTTATGATTCTATGTATGTAAAAAAGAAGTGGTAATATCTATGATATATTTTCATCCCAGTCTTAGCTTTGATTCTATAACTACTAATGTATGGTATTATTGGTAGGAATGGAAAGGAGGCAAAATCTCATTGATCTCAGTCCTATCCTCAGCACTTCCCTAGCCATAAAAACCCAAAAAGGAAGAGGAAAGGAAGTGCTGCTCTTCAGAATGGCTTCTTTGCAGCAACTGATGTTACCATCTGTGGTTTGGAGCTCTAGGTATCCTCTTCCCTTTTCAGCAGCTGGATGAGCAAGATGAACTTAGCATGTGTCGAATCATACTTGGAGGCAGGGTTTCTTAATCTAAGGCCCATGCTTTGGCCTCTGGTGGGTCAGCAAACCCCCTGTGGCTGAAATATATTTTCCCGTATATATGAACATATGCTTTTTTTTTTTTTTTTTTTTCCTAGGGAGAGGATCCATCAGTTAAGAAATACTATCCCCGGGTTTTAGGAAAAGTGAAGTAGCAAGAGGGGGTTGGATTATCCTTACCAAGATGGGAATCATGGCAGAGAAAGTGCTTTGGTGGCTATTCAAACAGGGGGTCAGATAGGTAGTCATTTGTCATCTGAGTGGTCTGTCCATTGGAGCAGAATGCCAGCCAGCTGGCAGACATGTAAGCCAGACCCAGGAGAAAGGATGCTGGCAGTAGGGTGTGTGTGTCAGGGATGACAGTTGGGGGGGCAGGAAGGACCTCAGCCCCAAACTTAGAGGTATATGTAAAATTATTTTATTTTCTAAAATTATGTAATTCTATTAGAATTACCATCTCACTGAGCTAGTAGGAAACAATCTCAATTATTTCAGAGCTACCTCTACCCCCTTTTCTAGAGCCATGACAAGATTGTAGGCATAGAGAGAGACTATGGAGGCTATGGAGCCTATGGAGGCTGGTCATGTGTCTCCATAAGTTACTGATGAGACGTCCATTGTCCATTTTCATCTGGATGACTAGGCAAGATAGCTGGTTAGAATCTTGGGATTTATGGATTGTAGCCACGTGAGGTAGGCTTAGGGGCTTGATGGGAGAGTCACAATTCAGACAGAGCTGACTTTAAGGTGTTTTGGGGGAGCTGAGGACTGGGATTTGACTAACAAATAACAAGGCATTTGGGGAGAATGTGTGAACCCAGCAGTTATTGACAGTCTATGGCTAATTCAAGGTGATTCTGGAATAGTAGGATATGCTAAGACAGTTGATACACTTTTAGCCTTAGGAGGAATTGGCTTAGGAAACGGGGTGGAAATGAAGGACATTATTAGCCTTCCTGGGAAGGGTTGGGGAGGCCGAGGCCAGAGACACAACAACACACACTAGGAAGAACCCACAGGGGCTTGACATGTTTGGTCATCTATCAAATGATGGGTCTACCTTGAACTGTGGTGCCTCCATTTAAGAGAAAAATCATGTGGCAGCCTGCCTCAAACAGGACTTCTCTCTTTCTTCCAGCTCTTGGAGATTTCTCGAAAGATTTCACTTTGCAGCCCTTTAAAATATCAACTGCAAGGTTATGGCTAAAGTAGGGAGGTTTTTTGACAGTAAATACATTAGTGTCCGCCGGCACAACCAATGGTGGCAAAATGCAGAGCGGCAAGTGGCAAAAGCATTGAGAGTGATGATGGTGTTTGTAGTGTACCTTGAGCTCCTTGGATAGGCCATTAGTGCTGATTCTTGCTGCCTTCATCATTATTATATTAAAATGAGAAGCAGCTGAATGAACATGATGCCTTTACTCAAGTCACCTATCACTTAAAGAACCTAGGAGATCAGATATTAGGGAACTCTCACGAGATCTAGAGTAAGCTAAGTCATGGAAATATTAAGCAAGTTGTTTCAAGTCAAATTGTGGCTCAGTTGTGAAGACACAAAGGTCAGTGTTCCCAATTCCCAACTTCTTCCTTGTATGAAGTATTTAGATGCCACAATTCCTCCCTTCCCACAATCTAATAATGTGTAATAGTTTCTAAATATGTGTTCTCTTTTTTCTTTATTCGCTCTCTTTCCCTTGTTCCTTTTCTCTCAAATATAATTCCTATTAGAGTAATATTTATATTTTTAGCTTAACTTTGCGGTTGGGAAAATGGTGACTGAGAGCTTTGGCAATGCCCTTGTCGGAGGCAGGATAAGGGGCAAATGTTCCTAGGATTTATTTTCATCCTTAGATGCCCCAATTATATAATATTCAGAGCAGCAATGTCCTTTGGAATGTGTCTCCCTTGGAGGCTTCTGCATTTAAAGCGATGTTTCTCTGCTTAAAAAATGATTTTACAGTCCCCTTCCAACCAGTAAGTATCCCAAATGAAATTTCATTTCCATTTAAATAAACTAGGGTTGGAAATTTTAGGGTGGATCTGTTACGAGGCCTGGACCCATGAGGGTAGCTAGGGGGATATTAGTAGGAGGGCAGGGGAGAGGAGAGGGGAGCTTCATACCCTGATGGGGAATATGACTTACCATTAAATGGTAAAAATGACTTACAGTAATATATTCCAGTTCCGAGTTTATCTCCCTGTTCTCACCAGAGCAATTTCTGAAGGGATTTGTTTTTATCCCTACTGCTTTTAGTCTTGATTTCTCTGTAACAACAATAGCACTAGAGCAGCATCGAAACTTGTTCCTGTTTTCTGGGTGCCAGGCACTATTCTCGATGTTTTGCCTATTTTAGCTCATTTGATATCGCAACGACCTGATGAAGAAGCTATTCTTATCATCCTCATTTCACAGAGGATGCAGCTAAAGCACAGACAAGCTAAGTAATTTCCCTAAAGTCACACAGCTCGTGGGAGAGACAGAAGAAGGGAAAGTTGACTCCAGACTATTGAATCTTCTCTTTAGGTTGTGTGGCTATTCTCGTGGTTCCTTGGGAGGCCTTCTTGTCTCCTATTTTGCTCCACAACCTCTCTGTGCGTAAGTCCTGTTCATTTTTCCTTCACAGCACCTTCTCACATACCCCTTCCTTTCTGTTCAGATGATTAAGGTAAAATCTCTACTACTTTCTTCTGCTCTCTAAGTTCTGCTCCTCTAATCCAGGCAGCATGTTTCTGCTTTCTAAGATATTGCTCCCAACATGTCCTTCCCCTGAACACAGATCATGCGTGGTTTCCATTCCCACATTTACAGAGGAAAATCTCTTTCTTGGTGCTGCGAACCTTCTCCATATGCCATCAGCCCGACTCTCTAATCACATCTCCCATTGCTCTTCCACGCAGCGTCTGCTTCAGTGAGTCTAGAAATGAATCAAGGCTGCCATGTACATTTCTGCCCGTGCCTTTGCTCTCCCTGCTCAGAATATCTGTTCCCCCTCTCTTCACCGTTTTAAATCAGCTTATTTTTCAAAGCTAAACTGAAGTCTCAACTTCTCTTTAAACTTCCCTTCTCTCAAGTCCTACAGCACTTTTTTTTTTTTTAATCAACGTGTAGAGTATTTTTCTTAAAATTCTCTTTGCACGATTGAGACTTGAGGGCTGAGATGAAAAGGAATGCTTGTATGTGAATAGCTCCCTTTTTGGAGGTACTTTGTCCCTCTACTTGGAAAAGACAGATGTTACAGTCATAATATTAAAGACTTAGACAGGAATTGTGTGTTGGTTCAAAAGATCGTATAAGTCAAAAGATAGTTTTGTAATGGTGAATAGGACTGACCCAACTGGACCAGTGGGCCCACCTGGAAGATTGTTCTGATTTATCAAACTTTTTCCTTCTAAGTTAGATAAGGTATTTAAGCAAATAGTAACTAGTCACCCTCCCCTCTACCTACATTCTAAGGAAAGAATTAGCCAATACGAGACAAGTTCCTTGTTTCTGAGGCAGTGGGAAAGAACTAGAATGTAAAGCCCGGTCTTTGATGGCTAGACTGGGCCTGGGGGACATGTTTTAAGTTCTGAACCTTGGTCACAGACCTGGGCTCTTGCAGTCAGTGTTTCCCCTGTTATGTCAAGATGATGCCCTGGGACCTGACATTACTGTCTAGCATCCCCTGAGAAGGGAGAGATGAGGATCTTTGAAATTGAACTTTATGCTTTTTTTTTTTTTTTTTTTTTTGCAGTGTCAGCCAACTTTTTAAAGGGATATCGGTGGTCTCTAGATTTCTCTTTCTCTCAGGGTAGAACCAGTGCTAAACCTTTGTACATATACTACAATTTTAGCACAATGCTTTGTATATATGCACGCATTTGGTTAAATTAAAAATTAAAGTTAAATTTACTGATTTTAGTTATATCAATGAATCTTATATTTTCTCCAGTCCAACCCATACTTAACCATCTCCTTCCTCAAGGAAACTTTGCTTAAATCTAGACACTATCTAGCTTCTATTATGGCTTTTTTTCCTCCTAGGCAGTGTGTGAACAAAAGCATAGAAAGCCACGTCATTGACATTCCAATGAGAGTGCAAATTCTGATAATTAATAGAGACGTTTTATTGTGTAGTTACTGAAGTAGTCTCACTGTCAGAAGGGAGACCCAGATCATGAGGACGCCCAGGTCGATGGCGGTACACTAAAACTTCACACGAGAAGTTTGGTGAAAGACGCCATGGAAAAGGAGTTTGACTCTGCGAGCAGGTGAGAAAGCCATTTGGTTGACTTGGGAGAATCTGGAAAGGTCTGTAACTTCAAGGTATGGATTTGACTGAAAAATGTCTTTGCTTTTATTTTAATTCTGTTCTATTCTATTCTATTCTTTATTTAAAGGCTCTGTATTTAAAGGAAGCCCAGTGTGGCTCTGTGTGGGGCTGTTTTAATTGAGCTGACTGAGTAACTGGAAATGGGGGAGGTCCGGAGGTGAGCTCCCGGGCTGGGTCCTCCATGAGGTGGGCTTGTTTGTGGAAGGCCTTGACTCTCCACCAGGATGTCTGCTGACCTCAAGATGAACTTTGAGGGGGTGCCTGGGTAGCTCAGTCAGTGCTTGTCTTCGGCTAGGGTTGTGATCTCAGGGTCTTGGGATCGAGCCCCCGCAGTGGGCTCCCTGCTTGGCGGGGTATCTATTCCTCCTTCTCCCTCTGCCCCTCTCCTTCACTTGTTCCCTCTCTCTTGCTCTCAAATAAATAAATAAAATCTTTAAAAAAGGATGGATTTTGAGAATGGACGTAGGTATTCCTTTTTCTTGTCTTTTTTAAAAATTTTTTTAAAGAGGATTTATTTATTTATTATGAGAGAGAGAGAAGGAGACAGAGCACATGCAGGAGGTGAGGGAAGGGGAGAGGCACAAGGAGAGGGAGAAACAACTCACCGCTGAGTAAGGAGCCTGATGCAGGGCTTAATCCCATGACCCCAGGATCACTATTTGAGCTGAAGGCAGACGCTTAACCAGCTGAGCCACCTAGGAACCACAGATTAGTATGTATTCCTATAAAGCATTTGAGATTTAGAGTGAAAATTTTGTTCAAACTTGTCTGCAAAGCTAAGAAGAATTTACACATCTATCATTTCTAGTCAAAAGATTTCTAGGGTGAGTTTGTTCATTACTCCTTAATAATTTTATTTTTTTCATTCATTAATTCATCCAATATGTATAATGCATATGCTAAACTCCAAGGCTATAAAAGATGAATAAGATCATGCTTCCCTCAAGAATTCTTTACCTTAGGAGAGGAAGACACAGTCGTTTAAGGAAATGCACTAAAATATTATAGATGCTGATAAATGTAGGTATGGGATTCCTGGTGTCCATGAAAGAGAAAGGGAGGGAGAGAAAGACTGCCTACTGGATGGAGGGGATAGTCAGAAGAAAAGTCCAGTGAGGAAGAAATTCTTGGGCTGAACTTTAAAAAATGGTAATTATCAGGGGCCCCTGGGTGGCTCAGTTGGTTAAGTATCTGCCTTTGGCTCAGGTCGTGATCCTGGAGTCCTGGGGTCGAGTCCCACCTCGGGCTCCTTGCTTAGTGGGGCGTCTTCGTCTCCCTCTGCCTCTGCTCCTCCCCACACTCATGCTTTCTCTCACCTCTCTGTCAAATAAATAAATAAATAAAATATTAAAAAATAAAAATATTAAAAAATTAAAAACTAATGATCAGATAAATGGATGAGAAGTTGTGTGGAGCAGGAGGGAGAAGGCATTCCAGGGAGGCTGCACTAAGAGAAAAGGTGAGAAGGTCTGACTAGCTCAGCCTTCTCAGGGGCTTCCCCCAGTTTGGTGAGTTGTAGAGATCAGGATGGGAGGTGGCAAGAGAAGGCAAAGGGGCGTCTGAGTTACATCTTGTGCCCAGCTCCAGCACTTTGTATGCTCTTTAAACACTACAAGGTGTTTTGCTTGTTTTTAAAACTAAATCACAGATTTTTATTCACATTTTACCAGTTGCTCCACTAATATACTTTTTCTGTATGAGGATTGAGTTCAGGACCCAACACGGCATTTAGCTGTTATATCCTCCAACTGTGAGAGTTTCTTAGTCTTTTCCTTGTGCTTCATGACCTTGACACTCTTGAAAATAGTGTGGGTCAGGTCTTTACAGAATAACCTTGGTTTGAGTTCATCTGGTATCTTCTCATGATTCGGCTGGGGTTATGGATTTGGGGAAGAATACCATAGAGGTAAAGTGCTCTCTCCGTGCGTCTCATCAGGGGATACATGAGATCAGCATGACTTATGACTGGTGATGATGACCTTGACCACTATCTGTTAGATGACTCCATTGAAATGTACTGTTTTTCCCTTTCATTTGTTATGGAATGAATGTTCACGTCCCCCAGAATTCATTATGTTGAACTCCTAACCCACAGTGTGGTGGTATTAGGAGATGGGACCTTTAGGAGGTGATTAGGTCAAGAGGCTAGGGACTCCATGAATGAAATTGTGTCCTTGAAAAACAGACCCCAGAGAGCTCTCTTGCCCATTCTGTCATGTGAGGACATAGTGAGAACACAGCCATCTATGGACCAGGAAGTGGGCTCCCACCGGGCACCAAAATTGCTCGGCACTTTGATCTTAGACTTCCGGCTTCTAGAATTGTTGAGAAGTAAGATCCTCTTGTTTATAATCTACCTTATCTGTGATATTCTGTTCTAGCAGCCCAAACTTAATCTGACCACTGATTAAGACACCATTCTTTAGAAGTGACTAAGTCCAGACCACACTCATAGTGAGGGGAACTAAACTGCACTTTCTGGAGAGAGGAGTACCAAAGAATTTATGCACATATGTTAAAACCACCAAAGTAATTAATAAATATTATAGGGAAGATAATTTGAGGTTACACAAAATATTGTTTCTCCTTAATGTTTCACCTTTTAATTTTAATGTTCATCAGAGGATCTTGCCTGCAGCAACAGTTACTGTGGTATTCTAGTGGAGATTTCTATTTCGCTCATTTCTTTTAGATTTATTATTTGGAAATTCTTCTGTAAGGAAATTTATTTGTCCCTTCTACCCCTTTTTACTTATTCAGCCATATATATATATTTATATTTACATAAATATACATATATAAACATATATAAATATATGTGTATAATATATAAACATATGCATATACACATACATATATTATACATATATAAATATATACATATTTATATGGATATTATTTCAGTAATTTTTTGGTCATAACCAATGCTATTGTTATTTACTTAATTTTTAAAAATTACTCTAGCTTTGGCCATTGGAAAGGCTTTCAGGTAGTCTCCTTTGTTGTTTTGACATGGCCTCATCATTGTGTGTGTGTGTTTCTGTGTGCGCTCTGTGCACTTCCACACTTTCTGGCTTACGGGATGCTCCCAACTCTGCTGTACCTTACCTTATCTTTTACCCTGTCTCAGCTCTAGAATCAGCCATTTCTTCACAGAAGCTTGGTTTCTTTTATTGAAGAATGGTATTTGTTGGCATTTATTTTGGTATAATGCTATTTATTTAGTGGTATTTATTTTATTGAAGAATGGTATTTAGAAACCATTATCTGACCACTGGGTGAGCTTGTTGGTGCCATGTCACAGCTTCAGAGTTTTTAAGCTAAGCAATACCACCAGTCTAATTACAATGTGCTCTGCAAACAGTTGACAGTGAGTAGCACAGGACCCAGGAGGAAGAGTGAGGATGTCCTGCCAGTTTCCTAGTGAGAGATGAGGACGTGCTGAACCTCCGCGGTGGCGGCATTGACAGAAAGGTGGGTGAAGAGTTTTGTGGATTATCTGGATATTGGTCTCCAGCAGACCTCGCCTGAGCTCTGCTCTGCTATTCACTGTCTGTGTAACTTTGTACAAGCCAGTTAACATCCCTTGGCCTTGTTTCCTCATCTAGAAAATGAGGCTAACATCACCTGTTGAGGATCCCATGGAAACAAAAGGAGATAGTCCCTGGGGGAGGCCACACCACTGTCCCAATGTGAGAATTGAAGTTTGTTGATAAATACCCTTCAGCTTTTCCATTGGTTCTTTTGACAGTGAAGGACCCAACACCAAAGAGAGGCAAGGATGCATGAGAGCAGCCATGATGGGCAGGAGAAAGAGCTAGAGAAAGGCTGATAGATGCGCAGCCAGTCTGGGTGCTGGGACTGGACGTTTGTGTCCTCCCCGAATTCGTATGTTGGCTTACCCAAGGTGACTATATCTGGCGATAGAGTCCTCAGGAGGGACTGAGGTCATAAGAGTGGAGCCCTGAGCTGGTGGAACTGTGGTTTTATAAGAAGAAGAAGAAGAGAGAGAGAGAACTGACACGTGAGGACACAGTGAGAAGGCACTGTCTGCAGGCTGGAGAGGCCTCCCCAGGACCTGAATTGGCTGGCACCCTGATCTGGACCTTCCAGCCTCTACAGCTGTGAGAAAATAAATTTCTGTTACTCAAACTCCCCAGTCTATGGTATTTTGTTATGAAAGCATGAGCCGACTAATACACTGCTTTTAAAGCAGAAATCTACAGACTATGCAGAAGCTGAGTCATGTCACAGTGACCAGCTGACGCCAGCAGCTGAGGGGACCAGCCCCAACTACTCCATCGTTCTTGTGGGCAGGATTTCCCCTGAGCAGAGCTGGCCGGAAGCTGGGAAATGACTGAGAACACCAGGCTGGAATGGAAGCAAGAAGGCACCTCCTGACGAACTGCTGGCTTTTTAGCAAGACAGCACGAGGCTGGAGAAGAGTGTTTATCAGGAATGTCTGACTCCTTTGGGGCAAATAAAGTCAGTGAGTCTATTTCTCATTTCCTCTCCAAATTTTGATCTGTAGTCTAAAAATACCCCCCCCCCCTTAAATGTGTGCTTCATACTCTGTAGAAAACAACAGTGTGCCCCGGCCATCCCCATGTAGAGGACATAGGCAGTATTATCTTTGCTGCAGACGGGTCTTGCTGTTAGCCAGCCAAGCATCCACTGCAGGACCTTTGAGTTCCCATATTTGGATTTTTCATAATATATTCCAAATCATTTTGAAGCCCTCAAGAGGAGCTAGAGATTTGGGTGGCTTTTCTGCTCTGCTCCACTGCTTTTGCTTCCAACTGTGTGCCTCGCTGGCTGGGCTGGGCCCTGGTCCAGCATTCTGGTCGTAGGCACAGGAAGCTCTTCCTCATTGGACCCCCCTCTTTCTTCTCTGTCATCCCTCCCGGGCTCCTCTCCTGCCCGTCTACTCTTTGGTTTGTCACCTCCAGTGTTTCACTTCTTCCTATGCTGGCGGTCAGTCCTTCTGCAGTATCTGTCTCCTTGCTCTCTCTCAGGAGGCCGAGGGGGACGTGGAAGGAGAGGGGAGGCGAAAGGCCCCTTCCCAGAGTCAGGTTGAAGTATCTGCAAAATAATGAAATCCTCTGTGGACCCAGGCTAATGACGCTGTGGGGGAACTAGGCTGACAAACTTCTCTTCCTCTCCTTTAGTCATTTTAGTTCAGGAGGTACGAATCTTTGGAGGAGGTAAGAGGAAAGAAAAAATACACGATTTTTCAAGAATAATGTAATACTTAATATTTGAGTGTGTTCAGTGGCCTAAGCATTTTCCGGGCACTGAATAGTCTCAGGAATCCCATTAGGTAGGCAACATTATTATCCCCATCTTACCAGTGGGGAAACTGAGGCTCAGAGAGGTAAAATCACTTATTCATGTCCTCATAGCTAGTAAGTGGTAGTGCAGGATTTCAAATTCAGGTCAGTCTGACTCCAGAGCCCAACGTCTAGCTATCACACGATGCCTCTATATGATGTTACAGAATTAAATCACCTCTATATGAAGTTACAGAATTAAATCACCTAGAAAGTACCTTTACTAGAATGGGTATGTGCCTCTGATATTGGAAATGTCTGAGAAAATTGGGGATGGGTGGGGATGAAAGAACATGGAAGCACCTGAGTGAGAGACAAGTGACAATAGGGGACAGACCCAAGGCTTGGCTGGACAAGGAGATCTGCCATGGTGTGGAGGCCCATGGCCCCCTATCCTGCATAGCTGGTCATGGTTTCTAAGCTTACTGCCTTTCCTTAAACCACCTAACACCACCCAGGAACTATTTTCCCATAGCAGCTCCTTTAGTTCAACTCTGCAATACGATCTGGTCTTCTGCATCATCAAGGAACTTCTTTGATGTTGCATGATTTGCTGGGTTTGTAATCTGAAAGGTATCTGGGCGAAATTTCTTATAAGTGGGCCACCATGGACACTTGGAAACTAAGGTCTGATGATTCCATCCTCACCTAATTCAGGCTTCCCACAAGTCCAAGTCAATTTGGACCACTTGGTTCTTTGACCCAAATATCTAGTTGTCCCATTTTCATTGCTGTACTAGAAATAGCTCACCGATGTCATAAATTCTTTTGATAGATGATCAATGTCATTCTTCCACTCTGTTTTCTTCCTATGACCTGTTATAGGAATGATTTTTTTTTTTTGACATTTTGGTCATATGGAGGATATATCAGACTCTGCATTTGTTCTAAGCAGAAGATGTTATCTATATATGAAAGAACCAAAAGGTCTGAGATCCTTATGTTGTACAAACCCAATTTTTCAGTTACCTCTTGCTGCACAACAAGACAATCCAAGGCTTACTGGCTTAAAAATAATTTTATGTCATCTTTCCAAGTTCTGTGTGTTGACTAGGCTCAGCTGAAGGCTCCTTTCTGGGGTGTCTCCTGTCATTGAAGACAGACAGAGTTGAAGCTGGGGTCATTTGGAGGCCTGATTGGACCAGATATCCTAATGACTTGTTCTCTCTCTCATTTGCCACCTCACTGTAAAGGGCTGGCTGGGCAACTTTCTGTCTTTCCATGGGACTTCTCTTTAACATGGCACGCTCAGTGTTCTACAGTGGATGGCTTCTCCCAGAGCAAAAGCCACAAGGTTTCTCATAACATAGCAACTTTGGGAGTCACACCAGGTGACTGCTGCTGTGTTTAGTACTGGTCCCACATTCACTGGGGAAGGGGACTGTGCTAGGTCCCTAGGGTATTATTCACCAGGGAGGGGGCATCTTTAAAGAGTAGTTACCTTAACCTACATGTTGCCTCAGTAGCTAATATGCTCTCACATGCAGAATACACTCACTCTTGATGCAAAACACTCACCACCCCCTTACCCCCGCCATGCCTTGCAAAATCTTGTTTTGTTTTGGCATCACGCTCAGTATTCTGGGTACATTCTAGTTTAACAGAGCACTTGAAAACTTCTGGCTTAAAATAACTGCCATTTTATTATTATAATTCTGTGCTCTTCTGGGAGATTGTTCTTCTCCTGGGAGGTTCTCCTACTCCCTTGAAGTTGGCTCATGCTGTATTCATCCATGGCTTGGCTGGGCTGGAAGGTCCACGAGGGCTTCTTCTGTGGCTGGCCCCGGACACTCACAGGCCAGGCTGTTAAGCACAGAATAATAAACACCTGCTGACTTGGACCCCTCCTGGGGCAGTTCACAACTGGTTCTGACCTCTACCTGGACCAGGGTTAGACTAATCTCAGCCAGTGGAACATGGGACCCCCATGAAGTTTCCTGTGGGCGGACATGAGTTTAGGGCCCCAGGGCTCCCAGGAACTGAAAGAATGAGTACTTCCAGGAGCCACCTCACAGCTCCCAGGAGGCCAGTGGAGACCAGTGCTTCTCATGTCAGGCTCCTGCCTCACCCATTACTTCAGCTCTCACTAGCTTCTTTAGCAGCCGCTACCAAGTGTATTTTCTCTCTTTCTAGCATATGCTCCCCGCTCTCCATTTCCTGATGACTGGCAATAAACAGATGTGAAGGACTTGGTGCCCCATAAAGCAAAGTCACTCATGTTGAGGCTTTGTCAGCCTCTCTTTGACAGCCTGTCCTTGACAGCCTCTCTTGCCGGAGCTGCCCAGATCCATTCAACATCTCTATTTGTATCTTGTCGACCCTCTTATCCCAGTCCAAGACACACACATAGAGTGACCCTGGAGGGAACCATGTTGTGGGGAGAACACAAAACCGAACCGGAAGTCACCCTGCAGCCTAAGGAGCGGATTGTCCCATAGAGGAGAAGAGAGGACTTCACAAATCCCCAGACTATGTTGTAGAATCTGCGTCAGGCTGTAGGAAAGGTGCAAAGTGGAGGAGGTCAGAGGACAGAGAATGTCTGCTTCTGTTTTCTGTCTCTGATTCTCCTCCCGGCTCTGGACAAATGGTTACATTTCACACTCCAATTTGCCCGAAGTCTAATGAGGAAAACATACCTTCTTTGACGTGTCTTACTGGGAGCAATGAGAGGCAGTGACAAGGTAGCCATAAAGGCTTTGGGATTTTTATTTTCAGAGAGTCCAAACACATCTTTAACCTTACAGTGCCTGGAACGGGGAGGGGGGCGGGTGGAGCGGTTTACAACTGTATGTGTGTAGGTGCGCGTGTGCACGCGTGTATATGTGCGCCTATGTCTGACTGCCATGCTCCAAATGAGGCCTCAGGGTAGTAAGCAGAAGGCCTGCTGGGACCACCAATTTCTTTTTCCCATCTGTGATGGCTGGGACCCCATGCTTCACACTGGGAAGGGTATCAGCAAACTCTCCTCTGTCTTGTGGTGCGGCCGCCTTTAATTCATATTTGCATGTGTTGTGAGACTAGCCAGGCAGCTGAACGACTGCCCAGGAGTGGAGCGTGTGATGATGTAGAGAAATGAAATCACTGTTTAATGAGAATCGGAGAGATAAGGTCCACAGATGGACCATTCTGAGGGCCGTGTTTGAACCACAGTATTCCATTCATTTTATAATATACCTTACTGTGGGCTTAAATTGCATTCTTGGAAAATTTAGCCCAGCACGACTAGTTGTTTTTAGAATGGCATCACTAACGTAATGGTGTGTTCAATAAGCCTGTTGCATAAAAGGTTATCATGTAATTTTTATCATTATAAGTCTCCAGTGCTTCTAGAACTTACCTTCAAAAATATTGCAACATGGTATTTTTGATGCACTTGTGTTTCTAAGAGAGTTCTAAGAAGCCGTGGCTACAAATCCTATGCCTCAGTTTCCCTTCTGGAACATTGCTTCCTGGCTTTTGTAGAAGTTCCTTTTATAAATTAACTTTTTAAAGGAATAGGCTCGAGGTATTTTTCCTATAGTGTTTAATCTTTGACTAATGTTCTAATTGTGGGTTTTTTTTTCCCTATTTTTATTTTTGTAGTATGTTGGACTAAGCATAACATTTGGAGATAAGACAAACTAGAGTCTTGCCGATGCTAACCACGAGCATGGGCAAGTTACATAATGTTTTGAAGCGAATATTTTTTAGGGATTTGAGATAAGGCAGGTGAAAAACACTTAGCACATAGCCTATCACATGGAAAAAACTCAGTGTCAATTCTAGCTATTATTATTGTCAGCGTAAGAGTGATAAAATCTCTGGTTTAGCCCCTCTGGTCTAACTCTGACTAGATTTTTTCCTTGACATTTTCACCGGACCTTGTTCTGTTTGTATCTGTAGAGTTACTGTTCTGTTCAGAAGGCTCATTAGGCACAACTGATTTCAGGTCCACGAGTTCCTGGGCAGTGGGAAATGAAAAAATGAGTTAAACCTATGTTTCACAAGAGATTTTTGTATTTCTGTGTTTACATAAAATGTCATTTTCAACAATGAAGGGTAGCTTGTCATAAGCAATTCATTTCCCGAGATAAAAAGATAGGAAAAACAACAAATGGCACTTAAAAGTGCAATTCTGTGTAACACAAATCCTCATTAAATTACACAGGATCTTGTGGTTGTCTGTGTTGCTCTTCTGAAGAATACTGGAAAACAGATTCGCTGGCCACAGGGTAGGATACGCAATGGGAGGACATCGTCAGAAAGGAGAGGAAAAGCTTTCTAGGAATGTCAAATCACAGAGAATTTAGGCTCAAGGAATTGGCCATGGTGTTTTCCCTGCATAGGCTTAGAATTTGATATTGGACTGAAAAATTGGTGGAGGGAGGCAGTGGCTCCTCCGAATGTAGCTTTTCCAAGCTCCCTCTTGCTTTGTTTTTGCCTGGGGCATTGTTTTTTGTTTGCCAGGACCAGCGGCTTCCTTGCTGGCCAGGTTCCGCTCAGCAGCCCAGGGCTGCTTCTCTGATGTGGGGGAATTCGCCCCTCTGAGGTTGCACAGGGCAGCTGTGTGTCCCCAGGCCGGGCAAGGAGGCTGAGCTGCCTCGAGGCCTGGCTGGATGCATCCTCGCCGCTGTCCTTACACCGTGATCTTTTCTAGGATCTTCCACAAATATGACCTCTGCCAGCCGTGCCCGAGCTCCTCAGCTCCGCTGCCTCTGGGAGCCAGGCCTGGAGACAAAGGGGCTGGCTCCACGTCAGATGCCAGCTATTTTTTTCCTACATGGTCTCTGGGAACAGTTACTAATCATATCAGACCCTGAAACAATTTAAGCCTTTCCTATCTGCTAAGCATGAGATCTGTTGCTGGCGCACAAACAAATCCCAGACTACCTCCACACAACAACACATACATGTTTAAATTTTAGCCTAAAATGTACCATTAATCAACCATCAACAAGCATTCATTCAGATAGTAAGCGCTGGGCTAGGTGATGGGGTGACAGCCCTGGTCCCAAAGAATTGGTCAGATCATTATGGGCAAATCTTGTCCCCCACACCCACCCAAATGGACCCTTTCGTCACAGAAACACTGTTACAGGACAGTGTTTTTTTGTGATACCCCAAATTCAGATGTTGAAGTTCCAATGACCAGCACCTCAAAATGTGACCTTATTTGGAAATAAAGTCCTTCACACATGTGATTAGTTAAGATGAGGGTATGTGGGAACCAAGTGGGCTCCTAATCCGATAGGACTAGTGTCCTTATAAAAGGGGAAATTCGAAGATACACACACACAGGGAGAATGTCATGTGAGGATTGGAGTTATATTGCCACAGGCCAAGAGATTACCAGAAGCTGGGAGAGAGGCCAGGAATGGCTCCTTACTTAGAACCTTGGAGGGAGCCGTGACACTTCTGACACCCTGATTTCAGACTCCTGGCCTCAGAACTGCAAGAGGATAAATTTCTGTTGTTTAAGCCACCCAGCCTGTGGTCCTTTATATGGCAGGCCTAGCAAACCAATATAAATGTGAAACACACGTCCTTCCATTTTTATTTGGGAAAACTTGTCAGCCCACCATTGACTCGAAGGCAAAGCCTTGGCCAGCTCTTTCCCATTCTGCCAACACAGCTCAGATGTCACTTACTCGGAGCTGCTTTATCTGAAGAGGCCCCTGGGCCCTCTAGCCTGGGACCCTGTTTTATTCCTGTGTAGACTTGTCACTGCCTGACGTGCCTTTGCTAACTTTTGTTGACTTTTTATTATCTACTTCCCACACCAGAACACCAGAACCAGAACTTAAGCTCCTGGGGGTCAGTGCCCCTCTTTGTTTTGGTCAGTGCCTGGCACATAGTAGGTGTTTGAAAAGTATTTGTTGTGAGAAGAAATAAATGTGAAAGTAATATTTAATTTGGGAATGCAAGTTTTTGAGGGTAGTCAGAGCTATGCTTCCGGACACTGTTGATTTTCTTTCTTTACCCCCCACCCCCACCCCATCTTACTCTCTTAGGCTTGAGAGAAAGTCTTTGGACTCACTACATGAACACGGACAACATGGGCCTGAGATATTCTTGTCCCACTGTGGATGAGCATAGTTTTGTTTGGTTTTGTATTCTGCTTTGTCTTCGAGCTGCAGAGGACAGATGGTCCGTTCTCAGACCTGCTTGACCACCTCTCCCCTTGGAAGAAAGACAGTTAGAGGGAGCTAGACCGGTGCTTGAGACTGAGCGTGATGGCCTCCAACATTGGAGGGCTGTGGCTCCCTCATCAGGGCCCTCAGAGGAGGATGTCTTCTCCACCTTCACATTCAAGAGGAAGACACTGTGTAGGCCCAGGAGTGAGGGAGCCATATGTGGTTGTATCTAAGGGTCCTGAGACATCAGAAAGAAGTAGGAAGAGTGGTACTTTGTGAAGACCCTGCTTCTTACCTTTGAACCCCAGTCAAACGTAAAAGAGACTCAGAAACATGATTTGGTCATGGGATGACAAAGTGGCTGTGTTTGTGCTCACCAGCTAGAGAAACACAGGAAGATTGGTCTGAGGTGATAGGCAGTGGGTGGAGGAGGCCCCTGAGGAAATGCTTCAGATAAATATTTCTGGGATAAATTCCTCGACCGGGAGGGTGACTTGGAGCGAATAGAGAGGAAAGGATTGACATAATTATTGACACTTTATTTGGTGGCCCATTAAATGTTATCTTTACTTATGTATGATTTATACTTCACCTATGTCCAAAAAGGATTTGAGGGGGATGACTCATCAGTGAGGAATGAGTAAAGAATGATCTTAAATTCTCATGCCCGAGGGATGAGGAAAAGAAGGTATCCCTATCTGCGGCAGGAAGGGCTGGGAGGAGAAAATACTTGTAAGCAGACAGCGGTGCGTTCAGTGTTGGATTAGTCACTCTTGAGGTGATGAAGGGACCTTCAAACAGAAGTGTCCTTTCGACTATTACAAACATATTACTCAGAGAATTTCTATCTTTGATAGGCAGGGTGTCTGAGAAAAAAAACAATCTGTGTGATTTGTCCATAAACACGAACCCCTTAATTTGTAGCAGTAACCATTGTTAGTTTTTTACTGCTTTCAAGTGTAATACATTTGCTCCACATGAGTTGTAATTTTGATTATCACACGTGTACCAAGGCATGTACACACATGCACACACACACATACACACACACATCCCAAGAAGCCTGTTTTCTGCTGTTGCCTCCCAGAATCTTGAAATTATACCAAATTGCTGGAAGCTTTGCTTTCCTGTGTCCTGAGAGAGCCCTTTGGTCTTCTGTCTTTGTTCCATGTGGTCACCCCAGTTCATTCCTGGATAGGAGTTTCTGCATGTCCTCCTGTGATCTCTCCATCATTCCGTGAGTAGTGGGAATGGGCTCCAGCAGTCTTAACTTTTTTTGCTGTGCAGACTTCTACACTAGAGAGCCCATTCAAGTAACTTTTCTTCTGCCTACTTTCATCTCAGAGAGGCTTTTAAGTGATCTCCTTGGAAAACCACACAAAACAATGTGTAGTAACTAGGGTTCCCACTCAGCAGATGAGCACCAAGTTAAGGACTAAGAAGTAAAATAAAGAGATTACAGCCGTGAGAAGTTTCCAAGGTTGCTGATGTGTGAAAATGTTTAATTGGCAAGCATACCCTCCTTAGAAGACTCCGGAAAGGAAGGGCATCGTTTCTTACTCCTTTCTACAATTGATCCTTGCATGGACTCCGCGACCAAGGTTTTATTTTTATTTTCTACATATGTGTGTTAAAACCCAGAATTACTTCACTTCACCAATATTTAAACTGTCTTAGCATCTAACTGCATCTGAAATGAAAGCAGGGTGCCTCGGTGCAGTTGGTTAAGTGGCTGACTCTTGGCTTTGGGTCAGGTCGTGATCTCACGGTGGGCTCCATGCTCTGTGCAGAGTCCACTTGGGGTTCTCTCTCCCTCCCCTCTGCCTCTCTCTCTTTCAAATAAATAAATAATTAAATCTGAAAAAAAAAGATAAAAGCAAAACAAGATGAAAGCGGTAGAGGGTGCATGTTCCCAGACCTCATTAAAAATGGAAGCTGGCCAACTGGCCCTTTGGGTGGAAGAAAGGACATATTTGGCAGGAAGAAGGGGAAGTGGAGGGTAGGCCCTGGGTGAGGACGGTGATGATGGACAACTTCATGTATCAAGACTATGAGGGAAGGATAGATAAAGTCTTAGTAGGAAAGCATTCCCAGGACAGTGCTGGCAACCCTGTGCTGGTCTGAGCAATGACAGTACCCCACTGAAATATCAGTACCTTTCTAGCAAATGTTATTATTGGGCGTGGATGTCTGGGTGTGGTGGGGTCAGCTTGGTACTTAAGACCGGATGTGTGAGTTAGCCACGGAATCAGCCCTGGAGTTATCAGCATTTTTTCCTTTCTAGAGTCCATTTGGTCCACACCCTCTACCTGTCTATCACAGAAGCAGACTACTCAAAGGTGATGGGACACATCGCAGAACGCTTTCAGTGTTCTGCCAATTTTCAGCTCTCACCATGCAGGTAAGTGCCTTATAGAAAGATAAGGATTTTCCTTTTAAGTGAAATCAGAAGGACGGTAACTCAAGTCCCCCCCCCCACCCCCGGGTCTCAGTACCACATGACAGTGTATCTTAGGTGCACCTGCCCTTCTAAAAATGTCACACGAGGATGCCCCAATTTTTTCCTGTCCATAATATTTTTGGTGGTCCTTTTTCTCATAATCAGTAATTTCCTTGTTCCTAGAAACCATTTCCTAGGAACCAGGTTAAGTGAGTTCATTTTCTAAATGGTGCTAGTTTTTTCCTCTCTCATATGTGTCTCTCACAATATTGTCTTCTCTGAGGTTGTTGCTGTACTTTGTAGGGTCTTCGTCGTCATGGCACATGGACCGATGTTGGTGTTAGTTGTTCTCTTGGACCATAGGGCCTCTGGCGGCTGACACTGTCTTTTTGGTTTTCCTTCCTTTTTTTTTTTAGATTTTATTTTTTTATTTGACAGAGAGAGAGAGACGGCAAGAGAGGGGGAATACAAGCAGGGAGAGTGGGAGAGGGAGAAGCATGCTTCACGCTAAGCAGGGTGCCTGATGCAGGGCTCTATCCCAGGACTCTGGGATCATGACCCAAATGGAAGGCAGATGCTTAACTGACTGAGCCCCCCAGGCACCCCTCCTTCTTTCAGTCTTAACACAGTGCCTGGCGTATAGATGGTGATCCCTATATTTGTTGAATAAGTTGATACACGAAAGAACTGAACAAGGTCGCACATTTAAATATATTTTCCTGAAGAATGGTCTCAAGTTGTTAGTTTGGAGTGGATTTCTCAAGGCAAACATAAGGGTGGAAGTAATGGTTTTGCCAAATGTATTTTAGTAGTTTTGCTTGGCAAAACACTTAATTGACTAGTTATATGAACATTGGTTGGTGTGTATTGATATTGCCATAGACAAGCACACCGGGGCCACTGCCGTCACCACTACACCAGTGGTTGGCACTTCTTGAGGTCGAGGAGCTCCTGTAATCGTTGAAGCCAAACTCATGGTTTCCCTCCTTGTTTCTGTAAAATGGCAGATGCTGGGGCATAATTTCTTTCTAGGCTCTGCGTCCGGAAAGCTGTTCCTCCCAGAGCAGAGTTGAGAGGATCCTCTTTCTGTTTACAATCCTTTGTCCCGCTAAGGAGTAGCGAGTAGCGTCCTTGCCTAGAGGCCAGCAGTCACCCGGCTGCTGGCAGGAGGGGATCCCGCTGGGGAAGGACACAGAGAAGCCCAGAGTAAGGGGAGCTCCTCCCCACTCCTGCTCTCTGGGACTGATCTCCCTCTGGGGCCTCTGGGTCACCACAGTAGATATTGCCACGCCCACAATTTTCTGCTTAAACCTTAACGTCCCTCCTCCCTGTATAGGGAGCATTTAGATGGGGGAGGGGAGAAACAACTACTTATTTTCTTAGTGGAGAAAATGAGGCAGAATCAGTATTCATGTAGCATTTCTGAACATAACTAGTATCCTAAAAGATAGATTTCAGGCTCATAAAACCTAGACTTTAAGAAAGGTACTTTATAAATAAATTGGTTTAATATCCTTATTTTACAAAGGAGAAAATTGATACCTGGAGATCACGCGGTGCTAAAATCAGGACTAAGTATCAGAGCTTCCAGTCTAGAACTTTAGTGGTGATACAGTAATCTGAGTTAAATTATTCATAATTATTAAAATTATATGATTGTAAAATTTATTTATAACTTTTGAATAAAGCAAGAAGTAGTTTTAGTTCTAACTCAGGAATAAAGTACTATATTTTCAAGATATGGAATGTAGGATTTGTTATTTTAGTCACTTGATTATATATTAGCTGTGGTTTCTCAGAGTACGGACATCCAGTCAAAGTATAAACCTGATTTATTATTTGAGTATGCAATTTTATTTATTTTATTTTATTTATTTAAAAAAGATTTTATTTACTTATTTGGAAGAGAATCAGGGAGAGTTAGAGGGAGAAGCAGACTGCCCGCTGAGCTGGGAGCCAGATGCAGACTCGATCGTGGGACTTCAGGATCATGACATGAGCCAAAGGCAGCCGCTTAATCAACTGGCCCACCCAGGCGCCCGTGAGTATACAATTTCAGAAAATAAGGGGCAGCACAGAGTTGAGAACAGGGATTAAGCAATGGATTCTAGTCCGCATCTGCCCTCAGCTTCTGTGGGGCTGTCAAGCTCCGCTCAGCTCTGGGAGCTCATCTGTGAAATGCTTTCTAACCCCTATAAGGTCATGAAGACACACATGAACAAAGAGAGGTCAAAGTGTTTTGAAACACACTTTCTCTATAGAATGGAAGCACGTTCCTGTATTTACGTTAAGATGCAGAGCTATTAACTTAAGATGTATTCCTTTAACCCCCAACCCCCAGTATAACTTTAACTGCCAAATGCCATGTATTACTTTCTTTATAGACTTTTCCCCAAAAGATAAGGCTTTGCAGTTGTTAATTTTAGAAAGAGAGTTGAGAGGGAAAGGGGAGTAACCTAGGGCTGCAGGTTTCTGCTCATAGCCCATTTGCTCCTTGCCCCTCTGGCTGGGGCCGTCCTCGACACAGCTGGAGTACATACTTTGACCTCCAAAACCAAAAAGCCTCAGCCCCTTCAATTCAAAGCATCTCTGTCAGGTAGTGGAAATATCTCCACTGACCATGTCAACAATGACTTCAAGTAGCTTAAAAAGAATTCTGACTCTTTTGGCCTCTTTTGAAATTGTTGAGGGAAAGTGGACCTAATTGAAGCATCTTACATTTTTCAGATGTTCTGTGAACTTGAGCTCATGTCCTCTGAAATGTGTGATGGGGTTGGGGAGTGAGGGAGCAGAGTGGATTGGTGGGTTGAATAAAAGGCCAAAGAAGAAGAGAAGATGGTTGAGGAGAAAGGAAACATGGCACCATCTGGCCACTCGGTCTAACTGGGAGAAAGAAGTCCTGAGGCAACAGGTTGTTGGTCCATGAGACACGCTCACATTTTGTCATTATCGGCACATCGCTCTTTTGACACCTTCCCTGTCAACGTACGGGGCACTGTGCTTAGTTTCTGTGGCACGTTTCACCCCTTAGAGCTCCCGAGTCAGATGGCGGGGTGTAGGTAAGTGGTCTTAGCTGCCCACATAACTTTTCCTCCTTTATTCCCCGCGCTCGGGGTTGTTTCTGTTTCTGACAGTTCAGACAGATCTTACATAAATCAGTGGTAAAAATCTCTCGTGATCGTGGGCAGTGGAAGGTTTAAATCATGTTCTCTGAAGTCGCTTATGTTGCTGCATCACCGATGTTTTATCACTTCTTTTTAGCCCTTTCTTTGGCGAAGCAAGGATCTCTACATTAGGCAAATGAAAAATGAACTGTGTGCTTATCCTCTTGCTAATACAGCTGGTGCTCTTCCAAAAATCATGCACCACCACTGACAAATCACTGTAATAATCACAAGCCTAAGCTTTAATTTCTTGAACCATTTTTAGGAAGTGTTCATTTTTCAGCCATTAGGATGGACGAAATTGATTGTTCTGAAAATAATGTCTAGGGCTTGTAATGCTTTCTTATTTGTGGTCTGAAATTTATTGTCAAGGATCTTCAGTTCTATTGCTCATACTAATGCATGGCCCCAGGAAGACCTCTCTGTTGGCTGAGCCTCAGTTTCCCCATCTAATAACATCTCTCACCCCCCATTTCTGGGACAGATCAAGTGATCAATTGATACAGATGAAAGATCCGTCTTTCTAAGAAGACACTTTAATGCCAAGTATTGTTGACTCTCAGCTTTCTACTTTTAAGTTAAGAACATGTACTCTTTCTTTCAGAAGACCTTTGAGAATTTAAGAACTCAAAATTATAATCTAAAAAAAAATGGAGCATGTAGAGAGTTGCCCCCAAAGGATGTCCCCGAGAGAGCCACCTTGGCTCCAACATGAAGTGGTTTTTTTCTCTAAGATAATCCCTAGGAAAGAGAATGGATGCTACCCAGTAACCAAAAGCTAAAAGAAGAAATAAGGCTTCCAGTGGATAGAGGATATTATTCCTTGTTCTCGGTGCCTCTTAGTTATTCTCATCAAGCTGAATCTGTGAGGGAAACAACTTTTGTTTCTGAAGATGCTCTGCATGCCCTTTTCTTCTCTCAGTAACATGCCTCTTCTCATGGACCTCCTGGCCACTGGGCAGCTGATACCCGCATGGTGCTTCTCCTCTCAGCCAAGTGTCCTGCCTACACCTGTGATCCCGGGGAATGCCTTGAACTCCGGGCTCGTGAACCTTATTTCCCCAAAACATTTCCCCCACTTTGCCACTTTCCCTCATGACCTTACTAAAACATAGTAGCTACTCTAATGATGGCTGAAAGTGTCTCCTTCAGAGGAGGGAACATTCCTGACTTAATCTAAAAGAGGAACGAATATTGGGCATCAGCCATGCCATGGTGGAAGAAATTTCTGGTCTTAGATCATCCTTGCTCTGGCTCCCTAGTGTTATCCTCAAGTGACATGGAAGTCTGGTCCGTGAAATGTTAGCTTCTAGGTCCCGGGAAGACATGGGACTCGAGCTTCATCTTAGCATCTCAGAACAGAAGAAAGTAAGCAGGAGCTTGTGTAAGTGATAAGCAATATGCACCGCCTCACTTTCCCAGGTCTCCAAACAAAGAGGCCAAGCCAGGGATGTGAGTTTACAGGAAATGACTGACCCAGAAGCCACAAATGCTTTGAGAAGCCCTGGAATTAGAGATGGTAATGAACTCATAAATGGGTGAGGGGGAAAGATTAACATGTGAGCTGCCCATTTCCATGGATACAAGGCTCCTTTCATTTATTTTTACTGGGCCTTTATAGGGAGTCAGAGCTCCAGATCTGATAGGACATCTGTGCTTCATTAGCTGTGTTTCATTAGGTTTATAATGTGATTTAAACGGACCCCTCAAAGCTGCAACAAGGGAGGCTCCTGAGAGTCCCAAGTTCCAGGCGCTGCCTTGCAGGGGGCCCATGAAATGGCTCCGTGAATGGGGATGCGTGTTCGGAGGTCACGGGGCTGCTGGATGATGGATCTCAGGCTG
The DNA here is from genome assembly GCF_009829155.1 of Mustela erminea. Classification (NCBI taxonomy): domain Eukaryota; kingdom Metazoa; phylum Chordata; class Mammalia; order Carnivora; family Mustelidae; genus Mustela; species Mustela erminea. Next base: position 45,118,801 of record NC_045626.1, read on the forward strand.
GGATGAGGTCAGAAACATCTTTTATTCTGCAATTAAGATCTTAAAACGGGGGCCCGCTCCATCTGAGAGCATCTCTGGAGGGAGAAAGAAGATTTGGCTGTGAGGGCCTGGAAAGCTCTGCTCAGTCTAGCAGTTTGGGTTCCGTCACCCACCACCATAGCCGTCCCCCTTTCTCGCTTCAGAAGGCAGCGCAATTAACACGTGTTTTCTAGGTTGCGGGAGGAAATGTAAAACATGATGGCAGTTGGGTGGCCTGCAACAAGAAGCAGGAAGCGACCACTTTTTGAGCGTTCCCTCCAGCAATGATTAAAGTAGAAGCAGGTAGTCAGTCATGTGACGGGGCTGAAATGTATAAACTGGGTATCACACTGCTCTGAGAATAGTTGCTATGGTAACCCAGACAGAGATGGAACAGCAGTAAAGGAGAGCTGCCCTGAAAGCAAATGTTATTGATTAAATGAAATTTTTTTTGGGGGGGGCGGTAGTTGCTGGCAGTGGTAAGCACGGGTGTAGGAGGCAGGTGAACTCACTGCAGTGACTGTACGGAGGGCGGTTTGGTTGGATATTGACAATCCTGTCCGAAGTCCTCATAGACACCGGAAGTTAAACGACCGTCTGCATGAGCTACTGTTGCCGTGGCTGAACTTTTTGATTTCAGCATTACGTAAAGTCATCGTTTCTTAAGAAAATCTGAGACGGCCGAGCCAGGTGGTATTGTTAGTCTTGAGTTTGAAATCTGATCATCTGGAGAAGGGTTATTTTCCTGCAGAGTTTATGGCTGTGTCCACTAGGCACCTCATTAGTCCTCATTGGGCCCTTAAATTCTGCCTTCAGTTGGTCACATTACCATTCCAGAGGTAGCTATTTTGTTTAGGAGACAGGGTGGGATCTCTCAATGTGTCCTTATTCCAACTCTGGAAAGCATACCCCTCCCCCCACCCCGGGAACTCCTCGCCTGGAACCCACCTACACTACTTTTCCCTTAACTGTAAAGTTGAGAAAAGAATCCTGTCCTACTTTTCAGGATAATTGTGAGAAATAACTTATTAATGATTATCAAGCAGCTTGAAAATACAAGCTCTTCACAAATGCAAGATAATAAAAGATTCATACGAGTAACAGTAATGACAATTGTATGCAGGCCACTGAGAAAGTAGTTAAGGTCCAAAGGGAGAGTAAGGACCTTTGAATAGGAAATCTCCCTTGATGTATACCAAGTCAGAGATGAGAGCAGCCAGATACCCTGCACTTCCTGAGCTGTCATCTGTGTGTGTGCTACTCAGTTTCCTTTATGGGGACAAAATGAAGATTCGCCAATAGGTTTTTTTTTTTTTTTAAAGAATTGTTGGTAGAATATTCATTGTCCTCAGCATGCCCTTACCATGAGCTGGTTGGAAAGATGTTCTGAAGTAACCACTATTTCTCACTCCTGAGGCTGATGACCTTCCTTTTGTCCCTTTGCCTTCCCTTTATGCAGCGAATCTGTATAATACAATACAGCCCTCTGCCAGCAGATCTGTTACTAAAGGAATTCATGCATCTTGCATCTTGAAGATGCATTATTAATGCCTGGACAAATCACATCAGGTGAAACGCAGCAAGTCCCTGGCACTGAAAAAAAGGAACAAAGGCTGGTTCTACAAGAGAGCGATGGATGAGACAAATTATAACAGCTGGGAGTTTCTTGTAAGTAAGATGGCATAAAAACCAGAAATGCTAAAATTGTGTGCACAGACAGCAACTTCGCCTTTTCGTGGTGAAACAGATTACACGTGGTGCTGGAAGAAAGCCACTCTAATTGTGGCTTCGTTAAAGTCATGGTGATGTGACTCTTTGAATTTCTCAACAAAAGGGGCCAGCTTGCTTGTGACCAAATTACTTCCAAGTGCAACCCCAGGCTCTTGTACGTGATTTCTGAGATGGTCTGAGAAGGATTTTTTTTTTTTTTTTAAATGGAGCCAGTAATTAACTCTGGCTGCACGGGAGGGGGAAAATGAAATGTGGGCTTGGGATAGTCCAACCGGGGAACTTGGGGAAGGGAGTCCATCTGGGAAGGGGGCTCGGAATCCCTCTTGTCATCTCTCCTGTCCAGATGGGGATGCCTGGATAGGTTGGCAGGAGACAGGAGTTTGCTTATGTGTGAGGCCTCCTCCTGCATGAGGACATACAGATCCTTTCAACTTCTGAACTGGGCAGTTGGAGCCGGATAAATATCAGGTTTATTTCATGTGTACCAGAAAAGACCGTGAGAGCCCAAACCTGTAACCGTGCAGATCGTGACTGTACCTACTCCCACCGGTCACTGACGACACATGGATTGCTTGAGCACTGATGAGCCTCCTGCCTCGTTTTGTGTAGAGGCCGCGGAAGGGAGGATTTGTTTTAAATTGTAGGCAATGGCTGAAGTTTGTGACGACATTAAAGGAAGGCGTTTTTCAAATCTACCACTATGTAATCAGTTTATTGAATAAGATGGCTTTTGGCACCTCGAAAGAAGTGAGACTCTTTTTAAACGTAAGAGCTGCTGATGTTGAAAAAAGAAAGCTGTGGTTTTTCTGTGTGTGTGCCTGCGTGCGCGTGCGTTTGTGCCTCGTGCCTACTGTTCTCTTGTGGTTTCTGTGTAATATTGCCCACATTTTCTATTTGGAGAATCACTTTCCCCTACATATACTCAGCAACAAACATGAAACCACCTAATTATATTTTCATAATCATGATTAAAAACCATCTAAATTATCCTGCTTGATGTACTCAAAGAGTTTGTTGATTGCTTTTTGATGTGTATTAGAGCTTTATGCAGAGCCACATCAAATGATTTGCTTCACAATGAAATAAAGGGGAAAGAAAGCCTTTAGTATGCATACACGCTTACTTAAAATATACATATATAATTCATATTTGCTAATTAGCCAGTATCAACACAAAATCCATGACCACGAAATAATTGTAGAAAGGCTGATTACCTTCAAATAGTACATTAATTTTCACTTCTTATGTGTATATATATATATGTACACATATATATATATTTTTTTCCATAATATTGATTCTGCCTTTTACAGAAACCATCATTCTTTTGGCCCATCAGCATTTCAGTGGGGTTTTCTACATTCTGCAGATTAAGATCTGAACTTTAGAATTAACTTTTGTGACAGGAATCACATGTAAATGTGCTTCTTTGAATGATAGGATTATAAGCCAGTTCACAGGAAGGAACAGGAATGACCAGCTAGGCTGCAGTCTGAGCTCTTCTTGCTGATTCCCCACAAAGTGAACAGGGCCCCTTCCCTTCCTTCTGGGCAATAACAGTGTAAAGGCTTCTCGTGGGTTGTTTTTGTTTTTGTTTTCCACATGTTAATTCATTCCAGGGGAGGAAGAACTTACTTTTAGGCCTCAGTCTTGAGGCACTTTTTGTATTTGTGGTAACATTGTATGATGTGTCAAATTAGTCTCCTTCATTTTCACACTCTAATCTCATCTGATGTTTAAAATACATACACGTTCTTTCCAACAAAGGTGTTTGTGACTCTTTATTAGGGCATTTCCCTCGGTTCGCAAGCCCTTAAAGCACTGGAAGCTTGTCTGTTGTTTTTGGAGTTAGCAGTTTGGAATAAATGGGTAGGTGACAGGTGGGGCAGTGCCTGCCACAGGTGTAAGTCAAAGGGGAGAGATGAGACGTGTTTTCCACATTCAGACATATGGTGATGATAGATCTAAGCACAAAGTCAAACTAATGTTTTAAATTTTAATGAGGAAATAGTGGCTCATATATTCACTCAACAAACATTAAGGACCTTTTGCTTTCCAAGTATTGGCAGATTCTTTTTTTTTTTTTTAAGATTTTATTTATTTATTTGAGAGAGAGACAGTGAGAGAGAGCATGAGAGAGAAGATCAGAGGGAGGAGAAGACTCCCTGTGGAGCTGGGAACCCGATGCAGGACTCGCTCGATCCCGGGACCTGATCCCGGAACTCTGGGATCATGACCTGAGCCGAAGGCAGTTGCTTAACCAACTGAGCCACCCAGGAGCCCCAGGTATTGGCTAATTCTGAAGGGTAATGGTAAATCAAAGAAAACTGAGATATGGTTACTCCCACGGGTAGGGAACTTATATAGAAAAAGATTCAATACAGTGTGCAAATTGATGTGGTAGAGATATATGCCAAAGGACTATGGGAAAATAGAGGAACAATGTCCTGAGCAAGTTGCGAAAGCCTTTACTGAAGAGGACCTTGAAAGGTGAGCTGGAGGTTACTCCACGGAAAGGCATTCTAGGCCGAGGAGATACTAGGCATGCACAAAGGCCAGAAGTGGGGAGGTGGGGCACGGTGTGGGAGAGTATGTTGAATGCTTACCTGTTACTGAATTTTAAATCATGAGGAAGGAGGAGGCGGGAGATTCTTTTAGAAAGGCAAGAAGCTGCAATGTCAGTTGTTGATGTGCTGCACTTTGTGTTTTGGAAAGCTAACTCTCTTGTAGTATGCGGGATGAACTGGAAGGTGGAAAGGAAGGTTGGCAGGAGGGAGAGACATTAGAAAGGAATTATAATATCTCCAGAGAGAGGCAATGACAGCCTGAAACAAGGCAATGGCAGTAGGGTAAAGGGGTGAGGGAAGTTCTAGACACCTGTCCCTGTCTCTACACAATGACCAGAGCTGTTACAGCCCCTTCTCTACATGGGCCACGAACTTCAGCCCTGCCAGACCTTTCTCAGTTCCTGCCTTTGCAGATGCTGTTGAAAAACTGCTTACCTCTTGTGCAAGCAGCTAATTTCTATGTTCTTTCAAGGGGCATCTCTAGCATTAGCTCCTCTGGCAGGCCCTGTTTTCCTCAGGCTGAGCTAGGTATCCCCGTGGCGACTCCCACAGAACCTGGCAGAAGTCTAGGGAAGCCATTACCCCACTAGTACCTGGTACTTGGTTACCATCTCCTTGGGGATGGAAGCTGCTCCCCGCAGCATACATAATCACAGTGGCGACCACGCCACGGGCGCTCTGGAAATGTCCTTTGAGTGGGCAAATGCAGCGTTTAACTCTCAGCTCGCTTCAAGTAGTTCAACAAAAGAAAACAAAATGCCTGTCATCCTAGGACACAATGCTGAATAAATCTTTTCTGTTGATTCTGGACTTGTGGGCCGTAGCTACAGAGTGTAAAGTTGCATGAGGATTTGGTAATTCTGGGATGTTTGAGATCAACACAGACCACCAACTGAAAAAAGAAAGGCCCCCAAAACTCATTGCTAACTTGGATAATATATACATACATACACATGTATATATATTGAATATATATATTATGAAAGAATACATATATACATATAAAAATATATATCTTGAATATATATTATGAATGATGCATATATAATGCATATATGCATATATAAATGCATATATATATAATGAATGCAGAGAGTAGGCCAGAACATCCCCCTTATTGCCACCTACATTTGTGTTCTTATTGACCAATGCAACCAAGTAATGTTTTCTTGTCCACTTTTCTTTGTGTTGTGGAATCACAGACACAGAGTTAGCTCAGATCTTTCCATGCACATAGGGTACGTTCTTGGGTTATGTCCTGCCACAGAGCCTTAAAATGTGACATTATTACCATTATTATTATTTTGTTTTTCCATATTGTACTTTAGGAAATGCCATGATAGATGCTCAATGACTGAGGTGAAAAGTGGTTTACTTTTCCTCTGGCTCTGTGTGGTCTCTTCTGGCCCCCTCCAACCTCCCTCTTGGGCATATTTTGGTGATGACTTGACCCCTTGTTTTTTTACTCTAAAGATGCTTCCCGTGTTTCAAAATGGCCTGGTTGTCCTGTGTTCCAGGTGTTCTTTTCTTCAGTTGTTTCTGGAAAGAGCTCTAATGCAACTCAGAGAGATGGAAATAGCAGTAAACTGGTTCAAATCGTGGCTTTACCTCAAACAGCTCTGTGACTTTTGAGAAGTTACTGGAACCATTTAGCTGCACTTCTTTTTTGTGAAATATGGTCAGACTGAATATTTGAATCATTTTTTTCACTTGAGAAACAATCTATACTGACTATAACCATTCATTTATCAAGAATTTATTAATGCAGTTTGGGCAAATCCCTGCTCTAGGACTGAGAGGAGACACTGAAGGAATAATATCAGCCCACAGGAGCTCATGATTTGCACATCTATTTTACTTCTGGAATTTTTGGGTTGTGGGTTTTGGTTTTTCTTGAGGACAGACCCTGTGTAATTAAAAAAAAAAAAAGTGATATGACTTTGAGTGAGTGTAGAGTTAGAAGGGAATGTAGAATCAATCATCTATTGAACTTCCATTCTGCTATACCAGATACCATTTGAATGACTGCTTTTTAAGATTATTCTTGAATACCTTCACAAGAAGGGATTATTATTGAAGAAATGTACAAGGTTCCTAAGTGTGAGAAAGTTCTTCCTTAAACTGAGAAGAAAATGACATCTCTGTGACATACGAATATTTTTATTCATTTATTTATTCCATTTATTCCAATGGCAAGTATTTATATTTATACCCACCCTTTATCAGGTGCAGTGCTAGACTCGGGAGATAAAGCAATACAAAAGGCAGACTTGGTTCTTGCCTTGTCACTCTCCCAGTCCATTGGAGAGGTAGGCAATTAAGCGAACAGCAGTAATACATTCTCACAAGTTTTGTGGTGGTAGAAATACTGATGTGGGATAGCAATGAATGGGAGGGTGTCACAGCTGAACCTGAGTGATCAGAGAGCTTCCTCTAGAGACATCTCAGCGCAGCTGTGATTTGACCCCGTTTGATAGGCTGTCTTTGAACCCCACGAAGATGGCATTCCTCTCGAGCCCTTTCCTTTAAGCTAAATATGAAATAATTCTTTCAATTTTCATTTCCAGACCTCATAAGTATGCCCGAGGTATCTTCTAATTTACCAATTCAGTAACTTTGTGAGAAAATAAGTGAAATTTGTTTGGCTCGACGTCTTCTTAGTGAACCCATTTTGGCTCCTACTGGTGATCATTTTCCTCTCAAATTGCTTACAAGTCACCTATTTAATTATCCATTAGAGAATTTAGTTGGGTGTCAGTACCAAGATTGATTCTGAAGTGTTTACTATTTAAAAATTAAAAATTTTGCCTACTTGTACTTTTTTTTTTTCTCCTCTCTGGTTCTAAAGGATTTTTCAAAAATTACTAACGGTGGCTCTCCAGTTGTATTTGCAGATTCTTACTCCTGGGAGTAATTATATGAGCCAGGATACAATTTTCCTATCATCTCCCAATCCTACTCTTTGGTTGTGTCTTAATTATGTTTATTCTTCAGTTTTCTGTCTGATGATCCTCTTCCTTAGTGAAGGTGATTGCAAAGTAAAAGTAGTTTTTTTTTTAATTTCACCTGATAATATTGTACCATCTTTGTCAGACAGAAACACCATCCTTTTTCTTTTTCATCTCTTTTACAAACAAGTACAACAAATGCTTTTTTTCTTCTTACTTTTCACCAGACCAAGTCAAATTATGGCCTGTGGACTTGGTGACATTTTTCATATGGTTCCGTTGTCTCCCCCTTCTCCCTCGGAATCACTGATCATTAAACTCTGATTTCTTTCTTATTCACATGACAGAGAAATCAACTTATTGGAGGATCCTCTAAGCAGCTCCCTTGATTCCTCAGGATGTTTCCCTTTCATTAACATTATTTGTAATTATATTATCAGACTTCGGTTTTTATTGCCTCCAGTAGTCTTTGTCCACTTTTTATTTTAATGTTGTACTTTCCCTGATTAAAACAAATTTTTGTTCTAAAAATCCATGATGCACTAATTTTATGGCATAAAGAAAGGAGAAGAGAATTAGTATTCATTGAGTACTTATAATCTTCCTTCCCCAAATTATGTACCTTATTCATTTTCTCAACACTGTTTGGGGTGAGTTTGATTTTTTTTTTTTTTAAGCTTTTCAGGTGAGGGCATGGAGACTCAGTACATTGTCCAACCTAGTAAAGAGCAAAACTGGCATTTGAGTCTCAATCTGTCTGATTCCAAAGCTCTTTCTAATGCACCATCGGCTAATTTGCTGACATATCTGTATGCTCTTTTATTGTCCCATGGATTTAAGATTATTATCACTTCTTTAAAAGGTCAGAATTCATCCTCTTTGGAGGGTGAGTGGGGATCCATGAGTATCAGAGCTGTAGTTTCTTCAACGTATCACATTATTCTCTTCACTGATATTTTAACATACATTTTGGTTCTCTGTGTCTTCTTTGTAATCTTCTTTACTTTCTGTAGAACTTGTAATTGGTGATCGCATGATAAAAAGGAGCCCTGAAGAATAAAAGAACCTAGTCAGAGCCCTTGAGTTCTGTATCAGTATTTGTTGCTGCATAACAGTATCGCCACAAACATAGCCTCCTAAAATAACACAGATTTATTATGTCACAGTTCCAATACGTCAGGAGTCGGGGCACAATTTAGCTGGGTCCTCTGCTTCAGAGTCTCATAAGGCTGCTCTCAGTGGGTCAGCTGGGACTGTAGACCCATCTGTGGCTTGACTGGGGAAGGATCTACACCAGCACTGAGTGCCTTGCAGACTACCAGCCCTAGGGCCTGAGGCTCTTGCTACTTGTCACTGGAGGAGGTTGCCCTCAGTTCCTTGCCATATTGGCCTTCCCAGCATGGTTTCCTTGAAGCCAGCAGGAGGAGAGTCTCTTCTCAAGGCAGGCATGCCAATCTTATGTAACGTAATTGCACACACATGGAGCCATGGATATCCCATCACCTTTGCCAGATTCTGTTTGTTACTAGCAAGTCACAGTCCCACATGCACACAGTAGGGCAGGAATACCAGAAAGTGGAACAGTGAAGACCTTTTTAGAGTCTATCTGATGCAGCATCCACTCTTTTGACTATATGAATTTTACAGTTCTCTAAGGATTTTCCTTGTCAACAACCCCTACAACTACCATGAAAATACCTGCTGGCTGTGTCTTATTAAAGCTTTTTTGAGTCTCTCTTTTTCTAGTTTTAAATCTGCTATCCTTCTGTGAACTTTCAGCATATACTGAGTTCTTTATGATTCTCTCAAATCACTTTTTTTAACACAGGTACACACATACACACACACATACAGTGTGTGTTAATACCTTAAAGCGTTTCCTCACGGCTCTTCCCAAAGACTAGTCACCTGTCAGGTCCACATGGTCTCGTGCAATATTCTGCTCCTGACCTATAGCTAATGCTCATAAGTCACTTCTCAGATTTGAATTCTTTTCTTCCCATAAATATTAAAGGAAGGACATTTGCTTCTTTCACCATGACCTTTCTAGTCTTCAAGGCTTGTTTATGTGTTTTAAAGAATTCATGTCAACGTTATATCTCTTGCAGGAACTTTGGCCAATTTCTTCATTATACCCTACAAGAAATAGCTTGTGGTCGAGTTAATTCAAAGGAGAATGCATGAAGTCTGTAATGCTGACGGGCGGGAATGACAGTATTGACCCAAGTCTCTGTTGCTATCAGCCAAGTAGACCACTTATGTCGTAAAGAAAATCAGCACTGCTGGAACCTCAGCTGTTAGGGCTGGGGTTGGTATTTGTCTCTTTGGACTCTTGTTTCCCACCCAATACATTTTATTTTATTACAGGAAAAATAATTTAGGGCTTTGGCAAAAACAATTAAATAATTCAGAGACTAGTGATTTTTTTTTTCAATTTTGTAGCTGGATCAAATATTCATAAGATGTAGATCGGTAGGTACATTTCTCAGATGGGCAGTGCATGGGACCACCAATGCTTCATCACAGTGTGGCTGCCAGAACTCAAACGGAGGCAGCCCTGGACTTGGTATTCATGTGGAAAAAAATACCCCACAAAACACTGCACCACTGCCTTCAAATCCATTCTTCCAGATCTGGACCCCTGGTGCTTGTCACTTGATGTGGCAACATTGACAAGGATTGGAGCTTCAAACATACCTTTTGTCCTCTACGGTGTTTCCAGTATCCCTTTCAGTAAATTTTTAATGACCCTTTCAATTATGGGCCAAATAACATTTGACAGAATGCACCTTTGTCTAATACTAGCACTTAGACTGGAGTGGTGTTTTTAGATTGCAATTAGTATCCACAATGCTGTCATGATATTTGTGAACATACTTTAGGGTTGATCTTAATGATCCCATTATAATATTCTCTGCTTTTTTCATAAATGTGATGGTCTTGCTTTTGTGGTATTGTACAGAAGCTCTGGATTTGGGTTTTGATTGGAAAGGACTAAGCTGGTGTGGTTTTCTCGTCTGGGCCTGTGATCTGCTGGAGCCTGATCTGCTGAGGGTCACTGGAGGTCCCCAGTGTGGCCCTGCAACACAGTGTGGGAGAGCTGTAGCCATTACATGTGGAATTTGCTAGGAGACAGGGCTGCTATAGCAGAATTCTTATGGAACCATTAGGTGCAACAAAAGATCTCGTGGAAGTTTCTGAAAGCTATAGGGCCAGACACAGTGCTTCAGACAATGTTTATTTTTTCCATGAAAACAATTTTGAATTCTCTCAACTGTGTGTAAACTCCTAAATAAATATGTAACTGCTACCGCCTTTGGCTTGAATGAGTGAAATATACATAAGCAAGTTGATACTTGAGCCCTACTTCAGAAAACATTCACCCCGATACTCTTGGAAGCAAGGAATGTTGCTGTAATTCCTACTTATTCCAGTCAGCATTGTACAATTCTTATCTTGGGGCTTGGTTTTTATGGGTGTAAAGTATCTGTAGATAATAACTTACATATGGGCATGGCCAGGCCCCATTAGAATTTAGGTCTTGATGATAACAGAGAGGAACCACCAGGAGGCTAAAGGACCCGGAATGAATGCATAAGCTCCACTGAATCCTAATAGGAACATATAGTTGATCTTTTTTATTCCTGGACCTTCAGTGCTCTGAGGACATTTTGCAGTTAAATGCTTATGAAAATAAAGACATATTCTTCTGTAGTGTGTTTATATTGCCATCTAGCTATGACCTTGAAGTCTATCTCATTTCTATCCGGTTTCTGACTTTTTCTGTTAGGAAAATGCCTTTGCAGAGCTAAGGGGAATTCAGAGGCATTCAATAAAGTTACTCTTGTATTAATCTGTTCTGTTTCTAAACTGTAGTTATGGTTTTCCTGTTTTTTTTTTTTTTGTTGTTGTTTGTTTGTTTTGTTTTGGTTTTGGTTTCCACCAACTGGGGTTTGGCTTCCTAAATAATGGGACTAAAACTTCCAGATGGTATGGATTTTATATTTCTACATTATGATAGTATTTACTTAATATTTACCCAAAGAGAATACTCTTTATTTCAACTTAATAATGTAGATATTTTCATACATTTCTTTTTGTCTCCCTGATTTTCTTTCACAGCCTAGAGTAGTCCATCATCCTTCCTGCCTCAGGCCCTTTTACCTGCTATTCCTTCTACCTGGAATGGTCTTTTCTTCATTTTGCCTAGTTAATTTACCTTTATAACTTATCTCAAGGTTGTTTTTCAGAGAATCTTACATGATACCCTCTTCTTTGCCTTGAACTAGGTCTGTTTTCCCAGGTAAAATCTGCATGTCTTCTTGTTTGCCCAAATCTCAAATATAGTTAAACAGTATATTGTGCAACCAGTCACTTAACATCTGAATTTTCAAGCAGAATGTACATGTCTTAAAGTTGACAGTTCTAGCCCAAGCCCCTCACTCAGATCCTCACACTAGAAGATGTTCAATTACTATTTATTGATTGAATAAGTGAGTATTGCTTGGAGAATTTGACTAATTTTGATCAAATCTGATTATATCACCAAAGAATAGCAATGTATATTTTATGTCTAGTTCTCGCCTTGACTACCACTGTTTCTCGGATGTCTCACAAATTTCTGTCCTAGAATTGGGATTTTATGGTCATAGATCATTGGAACTTGTGGCCTAAAGAGGGTTATATAGAATGAAATTTAAATACGTTTGATTGTGCCTTTCTAACTCATAATCATAGAATCACAGAAGCATAATTCAAATCTGGAATAAAATAGAGTGGAGAATAACTATTGGAAAGAAGATGTATTTCTCATATATTTTTGTTTGGGATAGAAATATACGTTTGGATCTTTCCTTGTATCTGAAGAGAAATTAGATGTTAAATAAAGTTTAACATGGGATAAGCAGTGTCTGATTTGATAGAAGATGGATGTTATATATTTTGCGATAGATTTTGAGCTTCAACAACAAACTGAAGTTGAATAATCATCTTCCATGCTACTTTGGTGGACATTGCTCATGACAAAAGTTTACTCTTTATTTTATGATGGAAAAACTTGTTGCCTAGGATCCCATGTAGTTCCATTTTAATGAGGCTGATTCAAGAAATTGATCTAGTCTCACATGACTTAAGTTATATCAAAATACTACATTTTTAAGGCTTTTCCATATATTACGTATCAAATCAGTCTCTGCAACTTAACAGTTTTCTTAATATCCGTACCAAATTTTATTCTCCAGAAAAGCGAGAAAAGATTATAATATTGTAAATCTTATTGGGGATATGCTGTATTTTAACTTTTGCTGAGAACACATTAAAAATTAAGTCTATCTGGAATGGTTCATTACAGTGCTGGAGCAAGTATTGGGTGATGAGATGTTCAATTATGTTATAGTTGATGGCACCATCTTGGATTTATTCTTTATCCCCAAACTGGTCATGTTGGACTTGGATTTTTGAATGCCAAAAAATTTTTTTTTTAAGATTTTATTTATTTGGCAGAGAGAGAGAGAAAGAGAGACAGTGAGAGAGGGGACACAAGTAGGGAGAGTAGGAGAGGGAGAAGCAGGCTTCTTGCAGAGCCCTGACTAGGGGCTCAATCCCAGGATCATGACCTGGTCCCAAGGCAGTTGGTTAACCACTCAGCCACCCAGGCACCCTCCAAAATGTTTTTTTTTTAGTAAAAGAAAGGTTTTCTATTAGAGGTTTATGACAGAAGTCCCATATGGTGAACTGCTTATCCCTCAGTGCTAAGTGAGCTGCTTGTCTTCTTTGAGTATTCAGCCCATGACATGGCATACGAGCCTTCATAAAGGAAAGAAAGAAACCACAGCACTTTTCAGTGCCCATGCATTGCTGTGGTGGAGTGGTGTCATAAACATGCAGTCACGCACACTTTTGTCTAGCCATGTTAACGTAAGACTTCCTTTCCTTTGTGTTCATTTGTTTTTGCTTTGCCTTGAGGATGATACGATGCAAGCACTCAGAGTTGCAAACTTCAAAGGGAAATAACATTTTTGTCCCACTTGAGAAGCAGCCAAGGATGAATGAGCCCTGTCCTCAACCTCCGCCGCTAAGTTTCTGGAGTTCCAAAGGGGCTCATGCTCAAGTCTGAAGACTTTTTTTAGAGTAAGAAAAATGAATTTTTCCTATTATAAAAACAATATATGATTACGTAGAAAATGGTAAGATGAATGAACATTGTGCATTATTTTCTAATAACATTTAGCTATTATTTGATGACTTTTTGATTTTATGCCAGCTCTCCTAAGGAAGTGAGATATTCTTAAGCCAGGACTTTATCTTAATCATTTCTATATGCATAGTCTTATTAATATCTTTATATCACACCCATGATATGATTATGGACTAAATGGTAAATTTACTGTGCTCATCGTATCAAGTCTACACTTAAGCGATCAATAATAGCACATGATCACACCAGAGATTTGGGATTATCCTGTCAAGTTAGAATCATTCTTTAGGCCAACTTTGATTAAGAGAAGACAGAGTTGGGTGCCTGGTTAGCTCAGTCTGTTAAGCATCTGCCTTTGGCTCAGGCATGATCTCAGGGTCCTGGAATTGAGCCCCACATTGGGCTCTCTGCTCAACAGGAAGTCTGCTTCTTCCTCTCACTCTCCTTCTCTCTCTCTCAAAAAAATAAATGAAATCTTTAAAAAAAAAAAAGAGCTAGAAGACAGAGATTTTTCTTCTTGGACCAGTGCAAATGAATATGCAGCTCAAAGTTTTCTGCCTTGGTTTTAATTAGATAATTAATTTATCCACACACAAAAAAGTAAAATAAAATAGAACCAAGAAACTCAGCATGTTTTCTGGAAAGACTAAAAGGATATGGCCCTTACCTGACCTCATGTTTTTATTTTTATTATTTTTTAAGATTTTTTAAAAATTTATTTGACAGAGATCATAAGCAGGCAGAGAGACAGGCAGTGAGAAAGAGGGGGAAGCAGGCTCCCTGCTGAGCAGAGAGCCCCATGCAGGGCTTGATCCCAGGACCCTGGGATCATGACCTGAGCTGAAGGCAGAGGCTTTATTTATTTATTTATTTATTTATTTAAGATTTTATTTATTTATTTGACAGACAAAGATCACAAGTAGGCAGAGAGGCAGGCAGAGAGAGAGGAGGAAGCAGGCTCCCTGCTGAGCAGAGAGCCGGATGAAGGGCTCCATCCCAGGACCTTGGGATCATGACCTGAGCCGAAGGCAGAGGCTTTAACGCACTGCGCCACCCAGGCGCCCCCTGACCTCATATTTTAGAGAAAGTTGTTTAAAAACTGGAGAATGGTAGTTCGCCCATAAATGTTGTACTGAGCTTCTTGATCATTTTTGCCAGCATTACCTAAATGCCATAATTGATATCAAATTGCAAGATAGGAGGTCCAGCCACAGAACCTTGTAACTCATCTCTCTTTAGATAGCATGTGGGGTAGGCAGATGACAGCTGGGTCCTGGAAAACCATTGCATAGTGATCTGAACAGCTGAAAGCCTCAGCAATGTAATTTCTATTAATATACAGTGAAGAATTTTAAACTATGAACCCAGGCCTAGGCTTCTGGGAAATGGTGAATAACTAATTGGATGCATAGAAATAAGATTAAGAATCAGCTCATTTTGTGGATTAAAGATCAGAACATAAAACCTGAAATTATAAAACTCCTAGAAGAGAACAGAGGGAGTAATTTCCTTGACATCAATCTTGGCAATGATTTTTTTTGAGTGGGGGGGGATTTGACAGCAAAAGCAAAGGCAATAAAAGCCAAAATAAAGAAGTGGGACTACATTAGACTAAAAAGCTTTTGCACAGTAAAGGAATCCATCAACAAAATGAAAAGGTAACCTTTGGAATGGGAGAAGTATTTGCCAACCACATATCCTTTAAGGGGTTCCTATCCAAAATTATATATAGAGAATTCATACAACTCAAGAGCAAAAAATCCAAATAACCCAGTTAAAAAATGGGCTAAAAACCCCACATAGACGTTTTTCCAAAGAAAATATTTAAGTGGCCAACAGGTACATGAAAATGTGTTCACCATCACTAATCATCAAGGAAATGCAAATCAAAACTACAGAGAGGTATCACCTAATACCTGTTAGAATAGTTATCATCAAAAAAAAAAAAAAAAAGGAAAGAAAGAAAGAAAAGAAGGAGGAGGAGGAGGAGGAGAGAGCTGGGGGGGATGGGGAGGAGGGGAAGGAGGGGAAGGAGAGGGAGGAGTTGGGGGAGGAGGAGGAGGAGGAGATGATGAAGATACCAAATGTTGCCAGGGATGTGGAGAAAACGGATCCCTTGTGTACTTGTGGGAATTGTGAATTGTGAATTGGTGCATCCACTGTGGAAAACATCATGGAGGTTTCTCAAAAAATTAAAAGTAGAACTCTGTGGTCCGGCAATCCCACTTCTGGGTATATATCTAAAGGAAATGAAAATAGGATATTGAAAAGATATCTTCATGCCTATGTTCAGTTTGCAATAGCCAAGTTAGGGAATCAATCTAAGTGCCCATCAGTGAATGAATGAAAAAAAAAATCACTTTATTTGGAGCAGAAGTCTGAGGCAGAGAGGGAACTCAGAATAAGACCCACGTAGAATGGGTAGGAGGTCGGGTAACTTCCTTCAGATATAGCAAGAGGAGGAAGATGACGTGTGGCTATGGTATGACGGTCCCACTTAGGAATAAGAAGGTCAGTCTATGTATAGTAACACTAAATTCTCAAAAAGGTTATTTCGCAGGTCTCAGTTTATAAGAAAATTGAAGGGTGTTTCTTCTAGATCCTCATTCTTGGAACTCATAAGAACTGAACTTTGTGTATAAGTTATTTAACCTTTATGTGCCTCACTTCTCCTATCTGTAAAATGGGGGAAATAATTATATTTACTTTAGAGGATAACTTGTGGTAATACCTGTTTTGGGCTTAGAAGTGTGCCCAAATAGAAACCACACAACAAAGGTCAGCCACTATTATTTCCAGAAGTTGATTAATGGGAAGAAACCTTTCCAAATTGGAAGAATAATGTCTCCGTGTCATAGGGCTTAGAGAAAGAAGAATTGAGATATTTCTCTCTTAGTGTCAATAAGCATGCACAAGTATTATTTTATAAAATTGATCCCTACACTCTACAAACATTTACTGGTAAATTTCTAGGTGCAAGATGCTGCTGGGTGCTAATGACATTATACAGTTAAATCAGCTTTCTGCCCATTGGAAGGAGAAGTCATGTCTATTTCCCTGATCTTCCTCCCTCTTTTTCTTTCCTCTAATTCTCATATATATAAAATTCCCTCGCCTTCCTTTCTGTTGGGGCAGCATGGAATGTCAGTTGGACAAAGAGCATTGTGTTGTTATTCATGGGTGGTTAGGTAAGGTCTGGATCTCACATTGGCTTGGGATTACTTGAGATCTGTTACCGTACACCTTATATATTGTCACATTAGAATTTTTCTAGAACTTCACCACATTATAGCCCTAGAGCCCAGTCTCTGAGTTTTTCAGTAGCATGATAGTAGGTTCATGGTAGGGACTTAGCAAATCTTGGTTGAAAGAATAGAAAACCTTGTTAATGGTATCTGTATGGCCTCACGACTCTTTGTATCATCGGAACTCAATGATGGTGGTGGTGGTGTGTGTGTGTGGTGGGGGGGAGGGTTATTCCCTTCATTCCAAGAGGAAAAGTGCTCTTTTGATGAAAGGTTGTAATAATAATATCATCGAGTTGCTTTCTGAAGTGAGCGCTTGGTGAAATAACTTGTTTCTTACACAAAATGCGGCGCTAGGTCTGATAACCAGGACATGGGAGACTGACGTCACTTGTGCAGAAATCCAAAATGTTGAAAATATTCTCTTGGCAAGACCGAGGGGAAATAGGCATTCTTACATGTCACTGGTAGGAAGGAAAAATGGTGTAAACCAAATGGATGGGATTGTGCAATAGCTAGCTAAATCACATTAGATCTTTCCATTGACTAGAAGTCCCCTTTCTAGGAATCTGCACCCAAAATAAACTAGCAAAAATATGAAAGCATATACACAAAGCTATTTATTGTAGCATCTCTGTAATTTCAAAAGACTAGAAATAACTTGTGTCATCTATCAACAATAGATGAAGAAATTATGGTACCATTGCACAGAGGAGTACTGTGCACTTGTAAAAATAAATTTGGAGTGTCTGCTCTGGAGAAGTCTCCTGGTTAAATGAAAATGCCAAAGTGCAGAACAATGTGTCTGATAAACTATCTAATAGCCAAGAAAGGTATAGGATAAGCACATATGAATGTATTTGCTTATACTTAAATAATGAAAGGATAAGCCAAATGCTAATAAAATGGTTACCCTTAGGGGGAGGAAGAGAAAGAGCAGATGGGATCAGTGCTTTGTAGGACTGACTTTTGATCTACGTGTCTGTTTTACATAATCAAGAAAGGAAATTAAATCAAAATGAAACTAACAAGCCCTCCAAATCAAAAGCAAAATGAAACAAATTAATTTAAAAAAAAATGTGTTCCTCACAAGGCAGATGAGCTCAAGCCAGGAGATGAGATTCCAAACTTTATTTCGTTCAGACCCAGAAACTGAGGCACTGGGAGCTGATCTCTGGCTGACAGAGCCGGCATGATGGAATTCTGATGGGCTCCTCTGTCTTGGCTGGTTCACCAAGCTTCTTTCATTGCACCTACTTTCTTCATTGGGAAAACGGGCATCTCGCCGGTATGTCACATGAATCCTTAAGAAAGTCAACGAGAATACACTTTGAAAAGGCATAGTGTACTTGTGTCACCAGGTCAGATTTTATAGGGAATGGGAAAAAAACCCGCGAACGGCAATTTTGGATTCCTGAAACTGATCCCTGCCTTCTGGGCAAGACGGATCCACACTTCCCGGACGGAAGCCCCGCTGATGAAGAAGCTGGTGTTGCACCCGCGCTGTCATGCCTTGGACATTATTTGTTCCCCATGTGCACGTACCGCGCACAGAAATGGCATCTGGCTCTTGAGCAGAGCTCGCCAAAGACGCCAGCCCCAACTTTTACAGCAGCTTTCCTCAAAGTCGTTCTGGATGAAGATTCCAAACCGTGCTCCTAGCACTTTCAGAAAGTTTCTTCAGCCACGGGGAGAGAGTGAATGGTGTTGCAAAGCTGCCAAAACAGTATTCAAGTTTTCCTCTTGGAACGGCGAGAGGAGCCAACTTCTTAGGAAGCAGCCCACTGCTGCGGGATGACACGGGGGCCCCAGCAGCGCTGAAAAGTCTCTGACTACCCTGAAGTTGGAGACCGTCCCAGGGAATCTATGCCGCGTAAGCTCAGGCGGGCCAAATGGCCACTCGGAACTGCCAAAGGCTGCCTGGATCGCTAGTTCGCAGAAGCTTGGTCTCAGCAGGCTACGATGCCCGCATTTGTTCCATGGGGAAAAAAATAAAATAAACTTTGTGTGGCAAGTGATCACCCTGACATTTCAATCTATTTACCACAATGATGTTTCCTAGAGTTACAGAGTAAAACAAATTAGAATTATAAATACCATCCAATTTTCCTAACAGCTCTTGTGAGTTATTAGTGGAAATCAAATCACCTTAGTCTATCAACGGCAGCTTAAATGCCACTATGCTGTTCCCCCTCAAGATCCGAAAACACCTCTCATTCCTATGGAGTGGCGCAACTCCCTCGGTGTGGTGGAGGCTAAACACTTCTGCGTAAATATGAAAGTCAAGTCAATAATTTGTACTTCTACTAAGTATGGTACTTAAGCTTGGTTACCTTTCTGGGGTTGGGCCTGAAATCTGATGCAAAGCCGGTGGCTTCATAGGAGCTCTGGGAATGAATAAAACCCATCATTATCCTTCTTGCATGGGAAGGCATTGCACGAGCGTGAAACCATCTGCAGGCATAGAGGAATTTAAAATTGACGTTAACTCATGATGATTCCACATGAAGTGTTGAATCGGGGGCCTTTTGCAAGGAGGCTTCCTGGTGGGGAGCTAAGACACTCGGAAGGCTGTTTGAAGCAAATGTTTCATTTCCGTCAACCTTTACCTGAGAAGGAAGCAGAGAGACCCATGTTTCTCTCATGGCCACGGGTTGTGGTAATTGCTGAATACTTGGATGAGTTGTCAACTTGATAGCTGTTTGTCATGTCCTACTTAATTGGAGCCCCATAGAACAATAATGAAGTATCCTCTCCATGCAGATGACTTTGTGATTGATGACCCAGCTGAGGAGATCATTTACAAATACTGCCCCAAATTCAGCCTGGTGATGGATCTCATCTGATATTCTCTCGGTCCTCCGACTGTGGCTCTTTGATTGACACCCACGGTATTGTGATAACCCAAGAGAAAAATCTTGCCTCTAGACACAACAAAGACCCCTAAATTGACTCACTCTTATTGAAATGGAGTGAAACTTCGTTAGCCTCTTTTCTAGCCGACGGAAGGTTTAGTGCATATATATTTTTAATGCAGTGTGGGTGAAAATATTACATTGGAAGTCATATCAGTTGATTGACGTTTTAAGAAATTGAGTTCCATTTTTGTGTGGTCATTTTCTCAGTCAGATGTGCAGAAGCAAGAGGGTGCTGGAGGCCCTGGCCGTCCCTGCAGAGTGACGCTTCCTTTGGGAGGAGGTGTTGTAAAGGGCACGGAGGATGTGTTGATTTAATGATCAGTTTCCACTCATTCAAGATTTCCCATCTCCTTTCAACCATGAATTAAGTCACAAAACAACACTTTCTTTTCTTTTCTTTTTTTTTTTTTTTTTGCTGTTCAAGATACTCAACTCACCATTAGACATAATTGGGTTAATTTAAAAGTTATAAATGAAGGATAGAATATTCCAAGACAGTGTGACCTAATAACCTGCAGCAGTCATTTGTAGGGAAAGATGCTATTAGTCCCAAGGAGAGCAATTGAGTGATATTTTTAAAAAAGAATCAAATGGCTAGTATTCACCAGGAGTCATTTTCATTATAAGGCCAAGGAATCAACTCAGGCAAGAGGGGTCAGAAAAAATGAAAAGAAGTGAAGGAACATCAAATTATGTGATTAATATTGTCTCTTGCAGTCAAAAGTGCAGTGTGTTTATATGCATGTAGACAGATTCTTGCATTCACATTTTCCCTTTAGAACCATATTAAATAGAGTTAATGTTTACCTATTGCTCTCAGAACTTAGAAGTTTACTCCTAAGGATTTTGAGCAAAGTTATTGGCAAGAATAGGGCAACTGACAACAATATATAGTGACCTGTGATATCTCATTCCATTGTAAAGGAAGTGAGGGAAAAATCCGTCCGTTCATTTACTCAGTCAACCATTAATTCACAGTTACATATGGAGGGCCTTTAGGTGACAGAAGTGTAGGGTTAAAATCAGACCTGTATCAATTTTGTGATTATAAAAATACACGTGATTATAGGTAGTACATATATAAATGCATGTTTACATGCATTCCATTTCAATATTGTTGAGCACCTATTATAAGTAAGGTAGTATGCGAGGCCCAAGTGGAAATCTAGCAATGAAGTGGAAATGGTTCTCTGTGATTTATAATTAACACTTGCCAGTCCTGAGGAGGGTAGAGTTTCCCTTTAGGAACACTCTACAGAGTAGGCAGAGTTAACGCTGGATGCTGAAGGCTGGATTGGATTTCCCTAGGTGGCGATGGGGAAAGGGAAAAGAAAGGGAGCTTTCTAAGTAAGTATTCAGAGGTGGAAAATGGCAGGGAATGTTTAAGAATGACCATTTGGCAGGGCACAGCATGGGAGCGGATGGTGGGATGAGCCAAGTGGAGCAGCTGCAGGAGATAAGGGACCGGATCTCGGCAGGCTTGCTTTGAATATGGAGTGGAGAATTTGAGCTCTGTCTTTACACACTGGGGTACCATTTGTGTTTTCTGAGGAAAGGGGTAATAAAATCAGAGCCGGGCCATAACAGCCTTTATCAGATAATGGTCCAGAGGATGTCTTTAAGGAGGGGCAGACCCCAGTGTGGAGACCAGTTAGACAAGAGGTGGGGACATACGGTGGGGAGATATGTTGAGAAGGAGCAAACTGACAGGATTAATAACTGATGATATGGGAGGTCACGAAGGAGAAGCCAAGATGGCGCCATACTTCACTTGCCTCAGTGGAGAGAGGGAGACTCAGAGGTGGAAGATATTTGGGGCTGAGAATGGTGAGTTCTACTTTATTCTATATGAACACAATATACAGTATAATTTCTCCTAACACAGTAGTTTCTTCCTTTCACAGTAACAGTACTCCTAAAAGTAAAAAATTGCTTTGCTTTTTAGAATTAAATGGTTAGTAGTTTCTTAAAGTTGTCATTGCCTGGGGAATGACTCTCCATGGCAGGAAAAAGCAGTCTTAAGAGTGCTAACATCTGGGGCGCCTGGGTGGCTCAGTGGTTTGGGCTGCTGCCTTCGGCTCGGGTCATGATCTCAGGGTCCTGGGATCGAGCCCCGCATCGGGCTCTCTGCTCCGCAGGAAGCCTGCTTCCCTCTCTCTCTCTCTCTCTCTCTCTCTCTGCCTGCCTCTCTGCCTACTTGTGATCTCTGTCTGTGAAGTAAATAAATAAAATCTTAAAAAAAAAAAAAAAAAGAGTGCTAACATCTCTTCCTCAGCATTTACATTTCAGGAGTCATAGCAGAGACTGCTCCTGTGGGGGGATAAGTGAATAAAGCTGACTCCTCCAGCCCCTATTAGTAATTAGAGATCCAGCTGTTGGGAGCAGGAGAGCACAGGTGCCATGGCTGGGATCAGCCCTGTCGCCACCAGCCCTGTCTCCTGGGGATCCATTGAGTATGTGTAGGCAGCAGGGAAGCGAGGATGACATGGTGGAGGCACGCCTTCATTCCCTCACACATTAGCCAACAGCTGCTTGCTTTTGTCCGTCTCCTGTTCACCTTCCTTATCTGCTTGGCTCTTCCTTTTGGTTTTACCCTTTCTTTTATTTTTTATTATGATATAGTCCAAACATACAGAAAAAAAATGGTAGAAAACAAGTAACGTAACAAACATCCCCTTCCTATGAAACTTTAACAAATGTTAATTAACCTTTTGCCTTATTTGCTTTGGATCTTTTTATTAAAAAATAAAAATACTCTCTCCTCCCACCCCACAGAGAGTTAAAGCCTATTGTATACATCTCCTTAATACTAAAGCAGTCTCTCATTTCCCAGATGTCAGCGCTGTCCTGAATCTGTCCTTTTTATTCCTGTGCCTGTTTTTATATTATTAGTAGATTCACTATATGTATATATATACCACATACAAACATTATAGAGTGTTGTTTTACGTGTTTTTAATCTTTGTACTAATAATATATTGATATTCTACAACTGGTCTTTGAATTTTTTCTCTCAATCTAATATTTTTGAGATTTACTTATGTTGGTAAATGTAGCTCTAATTCATTTATTTTGATGGTTGGATGAAGTCCTCTGTATGAGTATACTACAATTTATTTATCCAATTCACTCTTACTAAACACTAAATTGTTTCCAATTATTTTTTTCCTGCTATAACAACAAAAGCTGCTATGATCGTTTTTATGCATGTCTTCTTGGCACATATACTGGAAAATTTATTATATACCAAGAATTGGAATTTTTATGTTGTCAGGCATGCTCTTTACTAATTATTGCCATTTTTAAAAAAAGTTTTTACTTATTTATTTGAGAGAGGGAGAGACAGAGAGAGAGAGAGAGAGAGAGAGAGATCACCAGCAGTGAGAGAGACAGAGAGATATAATCCCAAGCAGACTCTTCGCTGTGTGCGGAGCCCCATGTGGGGCTCAGTCCTATTACCCAGAGATCATGACTTGGGCTGAGATCGGGAGTAGAATGCTTAACTGCCTGAGCCACCCGATGCCCTTTATGGCCACATTGATCTCCAAAGTGGTGGAACCAATTCGTATGCTCACCAGCAGTCTGAATGCTAGGTCTTTCTCCGCATTCTCCTCAACACAAGGTACTCTCAGACTTCTAGATTTTTCAGTGTGTTGGGAATGAAATAGTATCTCATCATTGTGTTACTTTGCATTTTTTAAAAAATATTTTATATATTTGAGAGAAAGAGTGAGAGAGAGAGAGAGATCATGAGCAGGGGGGAGGGGTAGAGGGAGAAACAGATTCCCCGCTGAGCAGGGAACCTAATGTGGAGCTCAATCTCAGGATCATGACCTGAGCTGAAGGCAGACACTTAACTGACTAAGCCACCCAGGTGCCCTAATTTGCATTTCTTTAATTACAAATAAGAGCAAGCATTTCTTCATAAGTTTATTATAAATTCTAGTTCCCTTTTTGTGAAGTGCTTGAATATATACTTTTCCTGTTATTTCTAAGTTTTTCTTTCTTATTTTATGTTTTCATATATTCCTTTGTTTTTTATACACACACACACACACACTTAGATGTATATATTTATATACAAATAACTTAAGTCTGGGGCTAGATTTTTCATTTTGTTTATGGTATCTTTCAGTGTAGAAAAACTTAATTTTAGTGACCCCAAAGTATCAATCTTTTCTTGTATTTTTGTTTTGTTTTTCTACTTTTTTTCCCTACTGTCTTTGTTCTCTGGGTATAAGTTCTAGTAATCTCATGAACTTATTTGGCTTGCTTTCCCACATTTTGTTTTCTGAAGTAATTTTTAAGGTGGAGATTGTAAATTTCTTGAAGGTTCATTAAACCTTACCCGTAAAACTTGTTGTTTTTTTTTTTTTTTAAAGATTTTATTTATTTGACAGACAGAGATCACAAGTAGGCAGAGTGGCAGGCAGAGAGAGAGGAGGAAGCAGCTCCCAGCTGAGCAGAGAGCTCAATGTGGGGCTCGATCCCAGGACCCTGAGATCATGACCTGTGCCGAAGGCAGAGGCCTTAACCCATTGAGCCACCCAGGAGCCCCCATAAAACTTGTTTTGAGGGGAAGACTTTGTGGGTGGAGGAAATTGGCTGCTTTTTTTTTTTTTAAGATTTTATTTATTTATTTGACAGACGGAGATCACATAGAGGCAGGCAGAGAGAGAGGAGGAAGCAGGCTCCCTGCTGAGCAGAGAGCCCAATGTGGGGGCTCGATCCCAGGACCCTGGAATCATGACCTGAACCGAAGGCAGATGCTTTAACCCACGGAGTCACCCAGGCATCCCCCCTTTTTTTCTGATGTGTAGTTTAATAGCTGACTATTTCTCCCATCAATTTCATAAATCATATGTATTTTATTTTATTTAAAAGATTTTACTTATTTACTTGACAGAGATCACAAGTAGGCAGAGAGGAGGAAGCAAGCTCCCTGCTGTGCAGAGAGCCCAACGTGGGTTTCAACCCCAGGATCCTGGGATCATGACCCGAGCCAAAGACAGAGGCTTCAACCTACGGAGCCACCCAGGCACCCTTGTATTTTAAAGATTGATTGATTGATAGTGCAGGTGTGTGGTGGAGGGGAGGGGCAGAGGGAGAGGGAGAAAGAAACTCAAGCAGATTCCACATTGAGTGCAGAGCCGGTCGTGGGGCTTGATCTCATGAACCTGGGATCATGCATGACCTGAGCCAAAATGAAGAGTTGGAGGCTTAACTGACTATCCCACCAAGGCATCTCAGGGCTACTTTCTCCTTGTGTCTTCACATAGTCTTTGAGCTCTGTACGTGTCTGTGTCAAAATTTCCTCTTCTTATAAGGACACCAATCCTACTGGATTAGAACCCACCCTAATGACTTGATTTTAACTTAATTACCTCTTTGAAAACTCTATCTCCAAATATGGTCATACTCTGAAGTCCTGCGCATAGGACTTCAACATATGAATTTGGGGAAGGGAGACACTGTTCAGCCATTAGCAGTTAGTATTTGTGTAGTATAACTTTTTTCCAATTCTTCGTGTTGTTTTGTTTTAGGTATGTTTTTTATAAAGCAGCAAATGGCTAGATTTTAAAAATGCAATTTAAATAGATACAGTTTGATCCAAACTTACTGGTCTTCTAATGTGTGATATTACTTCTTTCATTTTATTGTGGTTTTTATTTTTGATCCAACAATTATTTTTTAATTATGTCCAGTTTCTTTTAAGGTTTCCACTCATCATCATCATCATTATTATTGTTATTACTGTTATTATTATTTTACCTCTTATTTTCTTCTTATCTCTTCTTAATTTCATGTGAATTGGGTAAGTTTCCAATATTAGCCTTTCTTTACCCTGCCATTTGAAAGCTTCAGATTACCTTTTTATTCTGGTCAGTATCCTTAAATTATAAACATGTGCACGTATCCATACATTTTTAAACAAAGCTTAAAATTATTCAGTATTTTTATCGTCTTCTAGAATATGCTTTAATTCTCCTTTGAACATATTCCATATTATTGTTGTCTAGAGATTTAGATGTTCATTAAAAATTAGTATTTTTATAATTGATTTTTAATTAAATTTTCCGGCATATTTGATCAATCTTTATATTGAACTCTACATATACTATGCTTTTTCTTATATATACACACCTATGATAACGTTTATTTATAATTAGCCACAATAAGAGATTAATAATAACAATGAATAAAAGAGAATAGTTATAACAATATACTATAATAAGTTATGTGAATGTGGTCTCTCTCACCATATCTTATTGTACTGTGTTCATCCTTCTTGCAATAATGGGAGATGAAAAAAGGTCTGTGTGATGAGATGAAGTGAGGTGAATGACGTAGGCACTGTGATGTAGTGTTAGGCAGTACTGACCTTCTGTGGATATGTCAGCAGAAGGATTATTTGCTTCTGGAGTGTGGTTGACCATGGGCAACTGACTCCATGGAAAAGTGAAACTGGGTAAGGAGGGAGGAACTACTATAACTATCCTTTGTATCAGCCATAATACTGTGGTTACAAATAACTTTTAAAAAGCAGTGGTTTACAAAACAAAGTTCTATTTCTTGCACACATCCCAGGTTGGCTAGAGGGTCAGCTTCTGCATTCTGAAGACCTTCTTAAGGAACATCCCCATCTGGAAGGGTGCTGGCAGCTGAGGCAGAGGGGAAAAGGAACAGCAAGACATGTGCTGGGTGTTAAAGCTTTCACATAAGAGAATTATATATCACTCTGTTCATGTTTCCTCAGCCAAAGGGTCACATGGCCAACCCTGACTTTGAGAGGGACAGGAAAGTATAATTCTCCCATGGGGGAGAAGGGGAGAACATTGGATCTTGGTGAGTTCTTCAAGTCATTCACATCCGCTGTCACTCTGGCTTCACTTTCCTTCCTGCTGAAACATATTCTTTAATACTTTTAATGAGCATCTGTGGGTGGTAAACTCTTGTATTTTGAGAAGTGTAAAAAAGCCTTTATTTTGCCCTTACTCTTAATTAAATGTTTAGCTGTGTATAAAATTTAAGCTTACTGTTTCTTTCCCTGAGCACTTTGAGAATATCATTCCATTGTCTTTTGGCCTGTATTGTTGCTAATGAAAGTTTTGTTGCCAGCTTAATTGCCATTATTCTGTGGCCATTTGTCATTTTTGGCAGCTGTTAGTTTAGTTTTGTTGTTTTAAATCTGGGCACACATTTATTCTTTATCTTGCTCAGAACTTGGAGTCATATTGAGCCTATGGACCTGTCTTTCTTTAACTTTGCAAATTCTCAGCCATTATTTCTTCAGTTCTCTTCTGAAGCTCCTGTCAGATACATATTGGAACTCCTAAAATTTACTAATTCTTGGGGCACCTGGGTGGCTCAGTTGGTTAAACATCTGTCTTTAGCTCAGGTCATGATCCCAGGGTTCTGGGATTGAGCCCCACATCAGGCTACTTGGTCAGCAGGAAGCCTCCTTTTCCCTCTCCCTCTCCACCGCTAGTGCATGCTGTCTCTCTCTAGTGCTCTTGCTCTCTCAAATAAATAAAATATTTTTAAAAAAATGTACTAATTCTTTTTAATCTGGTCTAGGATTTATCTATCACTTTTCTCAATTTCTCTGATTATTTTCCTTTCTAAGATACTTTCTTTTAACTCTGTTATCGATAAAAGAGATTATTTAATTATTTATTATATTTTTCTGGATATTGCTGCTTTTATGGCCATACTAACCATACATACGTTAAGGTCATTGTTAGACTGTTTTATGACATTGATTTCATTTGGAGTGAGTTTAGTTAATTAATTAGTTCATTTATTTATAGTTATCTTTGTTAACATTATTTTTCTCTGTGTTTTGGAATTGGGGTTTATAAGCTTATCACAAGTGGGGAGATTGATTTTTCCCTTGGTCTTTTCCTTTGTGCTTCCCTCTTTCTGCCTAAAGGTTTTGCTGTGACCTTTGCTCAGGCTCCCACGTCCCAGTTAAGAATAGATTTCATTATTGTACATATTTCTGATTACTGGGCATATAGCTGATACATTCACAAGAGCTACAAGGAAGCTTAGTTCCTCTCAATTGGCTGGACTCCTGGCTTTGTAAAAGTTGAAGCCTCAGGCCTCATTCAGCAGCATTCTTAAAAACTTCCTTTCAGGAGTAGTGGAGAGCCACCTTCCAGCTTTTGGCTTTAAGTAGTAAATTTAGCTCTAGATACCACATAGCATGGGATCTTTTCAGTCTCTGCTGTCTTGCAGTGGAGCATTATGACTACCAACTACATTATGACTACCAACTACATGCAGTAGGCCATGGTTTGATCATCCTCATTCCCTTCTATCCTTGTTTTGGGTTCCTGTCTCATGTTTGATCCACAAGGGGGTTTGACTTGTTTTGGAGCCGTGATTAATCTTTCTGGTTTACTGTTTGTTTTTCTTTCTCATCTATTATTTATAAGTGTTTGAAGCAGAAGAGGTAAATCGACTTTGAATTTTGAACTCCCTAAACCATTCCAACAGGAAATACCTGATTCCACTTCCTTCCCCTTAGTCTCCCCACCATATGGCTAGAGAGTAATTTACCTGTCTAAAGTATGGGATAATAAGTTATGCCTATTGTACAGAGCTGTTGAAGAGATTACATGAAATAATGACTGTGAAGAGCCTTTTACAAGTGCCTGCACCTGGTAAGTAATTGTAGGCATATACGGCCCAGGTATTGCTCAAGTATAAGGATTTATGCTTTGAAGTTTTTTTCTAACAGTGGCAGGAAGGTGTATCTGGTAAGTACATACATACCATTAGTGTTAGAGATGCTAGAATGTTTTTCCTGTTCCCCAAAAAACTTTTCTGAAATATCATTATTAAAGAGACTTTTATTTGGATTACTATATCTCTCTTTAAATCAGAGGTTCCTGTGGCACACTGAGCAGCAAAGGTTTCCATTCATTTGCCTTCCTATGTGTCAGTTTATTTAAATTGATTTTCTGGTTGCCGATTGGAGAATAAAAGGAATTAGAGTTTCATTTGGGCAGGAACACTGCCCAGAATGGACGGAAGGATCTGAGTGGGACATACTAGTGGGGTTTCTAGTAACTGACAAATGCTACCACACAGATGGACAGGAGCCTCAGGGGCAGGGATAAGAATGCAAGATGTATTATCCAGCTTAGGCTAAATTGTACTATGATAACAACTCCAAAATTTTCGTGAATTACAACAACAACGGCTTATTTTGCTCATGGTATACACCCTGTCTGGGAAAATTTATAGCTCATAGCCAAAAGAAAGTAGGACATGGTGGAAGCATGCAGTGGCTCTCATGCTTCTTCCTAGAAATGGTATATCTCACTTCCACTTACATTTTACTGGTCAAAGCAAGTCACATGGCTACGCTTGAACTGTATATAATACAATCCTTGACAGCTTCTAGTTCAGGGTAGCCGATAACTGCACAGACTATAGTAGCAGACTGATTGTGAAACTAACAAGTCTCAAATTCCTCCATTAGTTTCCCTAGCACCATATTCTTACCATATCAAGCAGGGAAGTACCCAATGTTGCAAAAACATGAGAAATCAGGAAACTTTGTAGAGATGAAACATAATATTAATATCTAGACTTGTATGGGCTGAATTAGTGCCTTTAAAAGTGTGTTAATTGGGTTAAAGTGAGGTCATTGGGATAGTATCCATTCAGTTTGAAAAAGAGATTAGGATACAGACACTCACATGCAATATGAAGACACAAGGAAAAGATACTTATCTATAAGACAAGGAGAGAGGTCTCAGAAGAAACCCAAACCTGCTGATAGCCTAATCTTGAACTTCTATCCTCTAGAACTGTGAGAAATCAGTTTCTGTTCTGTAAGCCACCTGGTCTGTGATATTTTTTGTGGCACCTCTAGTAAACTAATACAAGGCTTTAACTTACCACATGAGAAATGTCTACTGACCTCCTTCCCAGGTATAACATGATGGAGAATAGCAAATGTTTCTGGTCTATCCTTGATCTAGGGATTGCTGTTGAGGAATTCTTTGGGGACTTTCCAAGAGCAAGGCCTATGTTCATTGCTACAAAAAGTTGGCCTCTCTATTTCCCAGCCCTCAGTGTCGTCTTGTTGGCCATCCCATTCAGGTAACAATGGCTGAAGGCAAGGCCATTGGGAAAGTTCCTTCTCACTGCTGGTGACAGTATAATGATTAGTCTAGCTAGTTGTGCCTGTCTGCTTTTCTTCCCTCAAGTTATATACAGGCACTTGAACTTCAGATTTGTTTATGATGAATTTATTCTCAAATTCTAAAGAAGTAATGTATTATAGATGTGTTGGAGTCTAAGTAGGTAATCAAAATATGTTATAATTTTGTTGGCTCAATAGCCATCGTGGACACTCGTTTCCACTCTGGCACTCTTTAGGCTTTTATAGAAATAGCCGCCAATGAATTTGTGTGTGTGTGTGTGTGTGTGTATGTGTGTGTGTGTTAGCACATACTAAGTGTTCTTGTTCAATAGAGACATTGGGAAAAGAAATGGTGAGATAAACACTGTTCTCTCTTCATGTAGGAAAATGCCAGTCATACATAGATCATTTAAAGTTGTGCTCAGGTGACATTCCTAGTCATATTTATCAGGAATGGAATTTTTCTCAGAACCACCCTATCTGCAGAGTCTTACAGGGTCTTGGTGCTTAAAGCAAAGATGCCTCTATTTTGAACACTTGGGGTATAAAAAAAATCTAATTTACCCTGAAATCCCTTTTGCATTTTAAAAACTGTATCTGAATTCTCAATGCAGTCAGAGTGACTGTTTGGTAGACAAAATGTATCCCCAAACCATCAAGGGATTTTCATAAGCAATTGGGATTACTCCAAAATACATTGCAGATTGGTATCAACTATCATATTTGAATTTGTATTCTAACGCTGAGAGCCATTTGTAGCACATTATAAATCATGGCCCCTCCCTCACAGTTCAGAATACTCCTGTCTATAACAGGCACTAAATATGCTGTTGCTACAGTAGCAACATCAGAAATTGCCCAGAGAAATTACACAAAACTGAATGACAGGAGAAAATTTCATAATCACTTTATAAGTACAACCCTTCAGTATAGCCCAATCTCCTTCCACCTGAGAAAAATTGAGATGAGTTTGGATTGAGAATGTTAATTGGAAATTGATATGCTTGGTTTTCTGGCACAGTATTTAAATGTTGTCAGGGTTGTCTTCTTTTCCAAGAAAGCTACAAAAAGTTAACTTATCTCTTTTTTTCCCCTCCAAAATGAAAGCTTAGATTCTAGAGAGTACAAACCAAATCTGTAGAGAAAATCCTAAAATTGCAAGCTCCATAGCTATGAATTGACCCTAATAATAGCTTTTATTATTTAGATGTAATAAAAATTCTAATGATCTGCAGAACAGTAAAATCTCTAGTTTAGCAGGAGATTGAAATATTTTTTGGATTGTGCTATATGAAAGCCATCAGAGACAATAGAGTCTTGATAGATATCCACTCTAACATTTGCAAAAAGCATTAACAATATATCACACTTCACTGCCAGCTGCAAACCCATAATATTATTCACAAATTATCTATTTAAGATTGGGGAGCCAGAGACATTTTTGTAATGCTAACATATTAAGACATCCCCTCCAGAGAGGTTCTATAGAACCTCTGCCTGCATTTTTCATTCACCTTACTGCTTGACCATGTGATGATTTTGAAATTGTTGCCTGGCTACACCAATCCCTATTTCCTAGAGTATTATCTGCCAGTGCCCAGAGGGGTTATGTTCAAGAGTGTTACTTCCTAAAACTGGACCATAGTTTATATAATTTATCGAAGGAAGTTTTTAAAACCATTAAAAATACTTCTAACTGTTAGTTGATTCATTCTGAGGGGGAAAAAAGTATTACTTTGAATAATGAAATGCTAATAAGACCAGAAAAATTGAAATTGAATATCATGCAAATAACATGGGCATAGGGATTATTATTTAAGATGTACCTTTATTCTTATTAGTTTGATTAACAAATGATATAAAAAATAGTCGAATAGAAAAAAATTAAGTAAATTTATACCAGATGCTTTTATAGAGACCTAAAACTTTTAAGTATCCCAAAGGAAATAGAATTAATTTATGACGAGATAGGAGTCTTTGATATCTCTATTAAGACTATAACAAGAAAGAGGCATATGGTGGAGAAATATCAGTAAGGTAGACATGTCTGGCTAAGTGGTGTAAAATGAAAGCATTAATTAAGACATGTGAACAATAATAATAACAATTGCAGCAGCAGCAGCAACAGCAGCAGTAATGATGGTAATAATAATTAAAAGCCAAGGTGAATGAAAACAAGGAAGTGAGGATGGGTAAAGGTCATTCTACATGGTTATGATTTTATCCAAACAATAACCAATCACTAAACATAACTCAATAGACCTAGTCTTGACAGCAGATTGGATTAACACTGTTTCTTTTATTAGAATTAGATTGCCGGAGAGTAAGGGATCAGTTTAGGCTGCTAGGCACTGAAGAGGAAGCAAGAAAGTAGGGTCAGAAGGCCTATCTTGGGAGAAAGAGCAGGGATGGGAAGAAATCATAAGGTCGTATTTTTAAGTTCTTGTTAGACAAAGATGGGACAGAGATTTGTGACTCAGGAGTTCATTTTGGTTACATTCTTTGCTCTGTGTCAACATTTCTTGGAGCCTTTGATAAATAATAAGATTGACAAATTTGACTTGCACTTTTCTCTTTTTACCTGCCTGTCTATCCATCTGATGAAATTTGAATAAGAAATAGGTATCTATCAAATTGGAAATCAATGCATCAGCTTTCATTTATCTTCAGAGACAGCACACAGCTGTGGTTAAGAGTATTAGCTTTAGAATCAAATAGACCTGAGTATGAGCCTAGGCTCAGTTTCCTCATCTTTAAGACTAGATCAAGAATGTTTACTTTGTACAGCTGATGTGATAACTCAGTGAGATGGTGCCTGTAAGCAGTAAGCACTTAACCTGTCTCACAGTGGGCATTTAGAAGGGGGTGGGATTATGGACATTGGGGAGGGTATGTGCTTTGGTGAGTGCTGTGAAGTGTGTAAACCTGGTGATTCACAGACCTGTACCCCTGGGGATAAAAATATATGTTTATAAAAAAAAATAAATAAAGAAAGAAATTTAATTTGTTAGAGGAAAAAAAATCTTTAGACAATGTGTTATTAAAACTCTGAATATTTTTATTATTATTGATTCTAAATAAAAATAAAGTGGAATGGCAGAATTTGTTTATGTTAATAGGGAAAAGTGCAATACATTATTCTAACATTCATTGAGTATCTTTAAACACTTGAAGGAAAAGATTATTCTCCTATTAAAAATATGATAAATAATAATTTCAAAACAACATCCTCAGAGATATATATTCATATGAATAAGTATTTTACTGTATGTAATTTTCATATCCTAATGAAATTCAGATCAGAATTAATATATAATGAAAAAGTAGTTTTTATGAATAACTTATTCCTGTTGTGGAGAAAGTTGGCAAGTGATGTGTATAGTATATTTAAGAAGCCCGCAGTGTTCTCAGCTACTCCATTAGACTTTTAGTTAATGCAGTGGAGGGTTTCTACTTGACAGTGAGAAAAGAATATTACACAAGTCACCATGTTCTGCAGTTTTCTTGCCAGCCTGCTTTATGCTCATTTAACTTTTAATAATTACCGTATGCCTGGCTAGATTTCAAACTACAAAGGGAGAATTCAACTTTGCTATTCCACATTACCCTTAGCTTTTAAACAAGAAGGATTTAAAAAAGGAATATTGGCCCTGAAGTAATCTTTCCTCCATGAAACAACCAAAGAAGGGAAACCCTTTAGATGGAATTTAGAGATTAAAAGTTTTTTTTCCAGGTAACAAGTAATCAAGACTGCTGCTTCTTTTACTTGCCAGAAATTGAGCACTTCCATTATTGGGTAGAATGGAATTGTTTTGTCAAACTTACAGTCCTGCTGAGAACAACCAGAAATGATGAATAAAATACACACACACACACACACACACACACACACACACACACACATATACACACACTACATATATTTAAGGATATCTTAGAAATGAAGAAGCAAAGAGAACAGAAGGACTAAAGCTTTGTAGAGAAGAAAACCTTTAGAGATAACAATCTTCATTCTCTTTTTTTCTGAAAGATGTTGTCAATTTTGAGCCTAGGCTGAATGAAGTTTTGTTTAGTGAGTCTCAAATACAAGTTTACTTTTCTCTCAAAATATTTGCCAAATTCTAACAGTATCTGTGAAGCTAACAAATCTGTGTTTAAAAACAGATGTGGGGAGGGGCTTTCCCAAAGTCTCTTAGTTCTTGGGGGGGGGGAAGATGCATAATGGTCTCGATTAAAAGCTCTTGATTTTAAAAGTGTCTTGCTCTAGGAACTGGGTTAAATCAGAACTACATTGTCTTACTATAAAGTGCAACACAGCCTTGACTCAGCTTAGTCCCTGACTGGACAAAGAGGATCATTATCCTCCTGAGTCCATAATAACTAGCAGAAGAAATGATTAACATCCTCTGGTGAAAGGTAAAATCATCTGGAGCCATCATGTCTGTCATTCAAACAAAAAAGCGTTAGGTATGACAAGAAATATGATCATATAACCAAACTCCAAGAGAAAAACTAGACTGTAGAACATACTTACAGTTGATTTAGATATTGTAGTTAAATGACATGGCTTTCAAATAACCCTATTATGCTAAAAAAGAAACAGATGAAATATAGATAAAAATGGGAAAATTCCATCAGAAAATTAGAATCTAGAAAAAGCAAATAGAAATTTCAGAAATAAAAAATATATGAAATTAAGTAACAATGGATACAGTTAACATAAATTAGACACAGAACAAGACAGGATTAAAGAATGGGAAGAAAGACTAGTAGAATATATTTCAAAATAAGACATATATAGAAGAAGAATGGAAGTAGGAATAAGAATGGAGCAGATATTTGGGATTCAGTGACTATGTAACACACACATAATTAGATTTCAGATGAAGGAAAGAAAAGAGAAAAAACATACATCAAAAATAAACAGGAAACTCAATTTTGTCATTAGTTACATTAAAAGCAAATGGATTAAATACTATCTTCAGTGAAAGACTAAGAAAGTGAAAATGAAAAGCAAAAATCTAAATTTATGTTGATTACAAGGGCTATACCTTAAATGTAAGGACAGTGAATGGCTTAAAATAAAAGGAAACACAACAAATACTAATCAAAGGAAACCTGGTATAACTATACTAGCATCAGACAAATAGTTTTTAAGGTAAATATTATTACCAAGATATTAAGAGACATTTTATAAGTATAAATGAGTTAGCCCAAAAGGAAGATAGGCAGTTTTAAATCTGCATGTTTCCAATAATATATTTTAAAAATGAAGCAAGCATTAAAAGAACTAAAAAGATGTAGAAATATGTCAGTATCACTAAGAATATAGAATGTCTGTAGAAATTTGGATTGACATATATCTTTTATATGACATATATAACTTTATATAACTTTTATAAATATGACATATATAACTTTTTTTTTCCACTTTGTACTTTATTTAAAATTAATTAAATGATAAACACAATTATAGGTAAATGGCAATTCGGTACATTTGAATAACATTTTAAAAATTACATATTCACAAGTACATAGATCCTTTACCAACATCAAACATTCTAGTCTATGTAGTCAAAGTCTTCTGGAATTCCAAAGTTTTTATCAATTTTATTTTCTTCGAAACCAAATTTTCTTTTGGCCCAAGATTTTATTGCAAATATATTATCAGTCCATCTGTTAGCAGCTTCTTTGGCTATTTTATTTGCTTGACGTATTTCTTCCACAACTTGTGGGTCACATTCCTTGTATTCTTCTACTTCTGCCTTTAGCTGTTCCCTTTGGTCTCGAAGTGAAGAAAGCTCTTTTGCTAGCATGGTTCGTTCTTCTGTTTCATGTAGGCCAATTTTAGCTTTCTCAATGCTTTTCTGTAGATTTGTGTGCTTCTGGTTTCCCTCAGATACCTGAGATTCCAGAACCTCCAACTTGCATTTCCTCGCAAGAAGAGCTTTACTTGGAAAAGCCCAGTAATAATTAGACGTTCCAATAATTAGACGTTCCTCTCACAGTCGACCATACCATCATCAACCAAACTTTGAAGGACTTCTTTCACTGACATAGCAGTAATGCCTTTCTCTTTGGGAGCAATCTTCTCCATGTCTTTTAATTGAAATACATCTTTCGTCTCAAAAAATATTTCCATCATGCGGGCTCTCTTCTCCTCTGCACTTAATCCTTTTTTCTTCGACATGGCTCGGGCGGCGGGTCTTCCGGTGGCCGGGCCAGAGCGGGAGGCGAGGGGCGGGCTGACATATATAACTTTTAATTGACATATTCAGAACACTATGCCTAGCAACATCTAAACTCATTTTCTTTTCAAGTGCACAGTATATCTTCACTATAATTGATTATGTGTTGGGTCAAAGCAAGCTCCAACAAATATAAGAATCTTGAAATTATTCAGAGCATGGTCTCTGTTTACAGTATAAATAAGATGGAAAAGAATAACAAGCAGGTAACTGCCTAACTGTTTGGTAAGCTGACTGATATACTTCTAAATAATCAGTAGATGAAGAGGAACCTTTAATAAAAATTAGAAGACATTTTCATCTGAAAGATAATTAATGATATGATATATCAGAAGTTGTGGTACTGAGCTAAAGCAATATTAAGAGGGAAATTTAGAGATTTTAATGCATATATTAAAAAATAACAAAAGCTCAAAGTCAGTGATTTAAACTTCTTTCTCAGAAAAGTAGAAAATAGGAACAGCAAGCTAAATCCAAATAGAGTAGGAAGAAGGAAACAATAAAAATGAGACCAGAAATCAATGAAATAGAAAATGAGTATGTAATAAAATAGATGAAATAAAAGTTGGTTCCTTGAAAACATTAGTAAAATTGATAAACCCTTAGAAAGACCTGTCAAGGGAAAAAAAATAGAGAATATACAAATTACTTATGTCAAGAATGAAATAGGAGACATTACTACAGAGCCAATTGACATTAAGAAGAAAATAAGAAAATATTCTAAACAACTTCATGGCAATACATTTAATATTTAGAAACAAAATCAATTCTTCAAAAATAAAATTCACCAAAATTGACAGAAGAAATGAAACATTTGAGTATTCTTATATTGGCTAAAGAAGTTGAGTCTATTGATAAAAGCCTTACCACAAAAAACTGAGGTGGTCTCATAAATAGAGTTTTACAAATATGGAAGAAAGAAATAAGCATGAATACTTCCTACTCTTCTTATGAAGCAGTATAATCTTGGTCCCTAAAGTGATAAAATCATTAAATGAAAGAAAGTTATAAGCCCATGTCTTTCATCTGTTCAGATATACAAATTCTATCCAAAACATTAGTTAATTGAGTCTAGCAACATGACAATAGGATGGCATACCACAGCTTTATTCTAAAAGTGTTTAGTATTCAGCAAAAATTAAAAAAATATAATTTATCATATAAGGAGATGCAAAAAGTGTATAATGAAATTTATAAGAATTTATTATTTATCATAAAATTCTTAACAAATTCTTAGCTTTCTTAAATTCATAAGGATTATCTACAAAAGATTAAAACCACTAGAGCAAAAATAACACTTGTGTGACAGTAAGGGACAATTTCTCCTGAGACCGAGAATGTGACATAAAAGTCTACCATAACTATTTTTATTCAACACTGAATTGAAGATCTTAGTTGGTATACTAATGGCAAAACCAAACAAAAACCCAGATAAACAAACAAAGAGGCATGTGTAGTGGAAAGGAAGAAATAAAATATTCACATTATATATAGATGATATGATTTTGTAAAAAATTTAAATGAACCTAGAAACAAGCCATTATGATTTAAATGTGAATTTAGCAAGATTTCAGGATATAAAAAATTGATTAGAATTGATAAGTGACTTTGGCACAATATCTGGATAAAAGATCCTTTGCTAACATGGATCTCTGTTTTTATATACCAGCAACAAATAACTAGAAATTGACATTTAAGGAATTATACCATTTTATAACAGTAATAGGACACAACATATGTCTGAGAGTAAATTTAATGTAAGATATAAAATTACACACATTTTAAACTGAAAAACCACAATTCATTCTTGGAAGAAATTAAAAATCTAAATAAATGGGGCAATATACCATGACCATAGATCGGAAGATCCAGTATTATAAAGATGTTGGTTTGTCCTAAATTGAGCCATAGATTCAAGATGATTACAGTGAAAATCCCAGCATTTCCCCCCCAGCATAATTAACATAAATTGTACACTATAGTTCAGGTGTGCAATATAGTGAGTCAATAATTCTGTACATTACTCAGTGCTCATCACAGTAAATGCACTCTTAATCCCCTTGACCTATTTCACCCATCCCCACCCCACACCCACCTCCCCTCTGGTAACCATCAGTTGTTCTCTATATTTAAGAGTCTGTTTTCTTGTTTTTCTCTTACTTTCTTTGTTTGTTTTGTTTCCTAAATTCCACATGAGTGGAATCATGGTATTCGTCTTTCTATGACTGACTTATTTAACTTAGCATTATACCCTCTGGATCCATCCATGTTGTTGCAAATGGAAACCTCCTGAATGGGAGAAGATACTTGCCAAGAACATAGCCAATAAATGGCTAGTATTCAAAATCTATAAAAAACTTATAAGCCAACACTCCCCATCCCCAAAATAATGTAATTAAAACATGGGCAGAAGATATAAACAGACATTTCTCCAAAGAAGATATCCAGATGGCCAAAAGACACATGAAAAGATGCTCAGCATCACTAATCATCAGGGAAATGCAAATCAAAACCACAATGAGCTATCACCTCACAACTGTTAGAATGGCTAAAATCAAAAACACAAGAAACAGCAAGTATTGGCAAGGATGCAGAGAAAAAGGAACCCTCTTGCACTCCTGGTGGGAATGCAAACTGGTACTGCCACTGTGGAAAACAGTATGGAGGTTCCTTAAAAATTAAAAATAGAACTACCATATGATCTAGTAATTCCACTATTGGGCATTTAACCAAAAAATATGAATACAGTAATTTAAAAAGATATATGCACCACTGTGTTTATCACAGCATTATTTACAGTAGCCAAATTATGGAAACAATCCAGTGTTTTATTGATAGTTGAATGGATAAAGAAGAGTGGTATATATACACAATGGAATACTACTCAGCTATAAAGAAGAATGAAATGATGCCAAAATTCAAGCACTTTTAATGGAAGTTCACAAGCTGATTCTAAAATTTTATATGTAAGTGCAAAGCACCCAAGACAGTCAAAATAATGTTGAAGGACAAAGATGGAGGACCTATTCTATCAGATTGAAGACTTATTTTGAAGCTGTAGTGAGTAAGAGTGTGATATTGAGGCAAGGATAGATAATAGACCAATGGAATAGAATACAACATTCAGAAACAAACCCACACATAAACAGTCAATTTTATGAAAGATGACATTGCAGTGCAGTGGGAGAAGGAGAGTATTTTAAAGTAAATGATGCTGATTAATTGGGATACTCATAAAAATATGAATTGCCACTACTACCTCATATTATATAAAAATCAATTCCAGATAAATTGCAATTATAAATTTACAGGCCAAGAGATATAATTTTAAAATAAATCAGAAGAGAAAAATTTGATGACTAAGCAAAGATTTCTTAATGCTCTAAGGATAAAATGAGGAACTATTTGCCAAAAGACACTATCAAGATAGTAAAATGGCAAGCCAAACCAGAGAGTGGAAAAAGATATTTTTCAATACATGTAAATACATAGGTGTTTTCAATACAAAGGTCTTACATCCAGAATGTATAAACTCTACAAATCAATAATGAAAAGCCAACATGATTTCATTTATCTTGTGTTTAAAACTAGGCACGACTAAGCTGTGGTGTAAAAACAGGGTAGTTATTACCCTTGGCTGGACTGGAGCCTGAGAGGTGCTCTGGGGTCCTAGAGTTACATTTCTTCTTCTTCTTCTTCTTGGCAGGCAGGGGGAGAGGGAGAGAGAGAATCTTAAGTGGAGCTTGATTTCATGACCCTGAGATCATGACCAGAGCCGAAATCAAGAGTTGGACGCTTAACTGACTGAGCCACCAAGGCGCCCCTAGAGTTCTATTTCTTTATCTAAGTATTGGAGACATGTATGTGTTCATTTTGAGAAGAGTCATTGTGATTTATGCAACTTTTGTATGTATGTTAAACTTCAACAAACAAACAAAACCAAAACACAGCGAACAGTAGTGCCCTCAGATACAGATGTGTTACTGTGCATCAGAGAGCTCTAGAAGAAAGCCAGGGTAGCTGCTTATGGGAAGGCATTTCTTAATTCCAAATGTTGTGGTCATTGGACACCAAATGTGGTAGATCACACATTAGCAAAAAAGTAGTGTGAGCAAGAATTTACAACACGTTATGTGTTTACACATGTACTCATTATGAACATTGTAAAATATATGTCTAGTACGTCATACCTCCTATGTACATGATTTGTACATGATGAACATGTGACCACAATTAAGTGTATAAAGGATGAAATAAAGATAAAATAAGCAAAATTTTAAAAAATTAGTTTTTTCCATCCATCGTATAAAATCCCATTTTTAAAAAACTCCTTTAAAAAGAAAAGAGCGTGAAAGGCATGTGATTCAATATGTCAGCTACAATTAGGTCATCACTGCCTTTACCTCATATTGTCTCAGATGCTGAGCTTATACTAGGAATAAAAGTATTCAGCTCAGCTATTTTTGCATTTACTTGTGCTTGTATTATTTATGCTATCTTCAATCTGCAGTTTCTTTGAAAGAATCGTTTAAAGCCATTTGTCCATTTTGTGGGGGTGTGATTTAGTTCAAACTAAATGAGATAAGCCATAAATTCATTTAGCTAGGCACATGATATAAACTGTAAGTCATGGCAACACTTCAAAGGTGCCACATGATATCTGACCAGTAAATCCACACACTAAATGCATCTAAACAAATTTGTTTCTCTTAAGGCAGAAATTCTAGTATTTTCTCCCCATTCCCAGTGAATTGTCTTGAGGGCACCCAGAATACATATACTTCTTGATGGGTAAGTGAAGTCACAGTTTCCCTCATGAAGTTAGTGGAATTACATCTGGGACTAGGAAGAAGTGTGTAGCTCCGTGTGAACTTCTCTGTGCCCGACCCATAGATTAAGGGTCGGGACTATCAAGGACTACTGGAATGCTTTTATCACCGTATCTCCACTAGGTAGAAAGCAAGGTTGTCATGAAACTTTTTTTCTCTCTAAATTTTCAGAGTAAGAGCCGTGGACTAGAAGTCCCACAGATTGTTGTGGTTCTCATTCTGTCTGTATTTAGTTCTGTTGCTATGACAAATCTCTTCTTGGGCATGTTATTTTATCTATCTCAATCTAATTTCTTCTGCATAAAATGAGGGGTTTGTAAAAAGTGAACACAAAGTTCCTTCTAGTTATAATATGTGTTATGGCCCAGATTGTGTCCCCCTAAAATTTGTATGTTGAGGTTCTAATCCCTAACACTCTATAATCCCCCTAAAATTTGTATATTGACATTCTAATCCCTAACCTCACAATGTGACTATATTTGGAGATAGGGCCTTCAGAGAGGGAATCAAGTTAAAATGAGGTCAAAGTGTTGGATCTAAGCCAATAAGATTGATGTCCTTGTAAAAAGAGGTTAGGACACAGATACAGAGAATAGACATGGGAAGACTTAGAGAGAAGATGACCATCTCTAAGCTAAAAAGACTGGCTTCAGGAGAAACCAACCTTGCTGACAACTCAATTTCAGACATCTAACTTCTAGAATGGTGAGAAAATAAATTCTATTGTTTAAGGCACCCAATCTGGTACTTTGTTATGGCAGCCTTAGAAAATAAATACAATAAGTACGTTTTATCCCCCAGCTTGATGTAGATATAATTGACGTGTAACATTGTGTAAGTTTAAGGTGCACAATGTAATGATTCAACACATACATATATTGCAAAATGATTACTGCTAATTATTACTACTAATAAAGTTATTTAACACATCCATTACCTCACATAGTTACCATTTTGTGTGTGTGTGTGTATGTGTGTGTGTGTGTGTGTGTGTATGTGTGCGTGTGTGTGGTGAGAGCTTTTAAGATCTACTATTTTAGCAGCTTTCAAAAATACAATATAGTAGTGTAGCTATAGTCAACATGCTGTGTATTACATCCCCAGA
This sequence comes from Mustela erminea, assembly GCF_009829155.1. Classification (NCBI taxonomy): domain Eukaryota; kingdom Metazoa; phylum Chordata; class Mammalia; order Carnivora; family Mustelidae; genus Mustela; species Mustela erminea. Next base: position 45,160,768 of record NC_045626.1, read on the forward strand.
ACTTATTTATCTTATAACCGGAAGTGTGGACACTTTGACCACCTTCACCGATTTCCCCTGGACAATACGTAAACTTGTAGAACACACACCATCTGCTTATAATTGAACTTGGCTTTAAAACCAACAACCTGGGGCACCTGGGTGGCTCAGTGGGTTAAAGCCTCTGCCTTGGGCTCAGGTCATGATCCCAGGGTTCTGGGATGGAGCCCAGTATCGGCTTTCTGCTCAGCAGGGAGCCTCCTTCCTCCTCTCTCTCTCTGCCTGCCTCTCTGCCTGCTTGTGATCTGTCAAAGAAATAAATAAAATCTTAAAAAAAAATAAAACCAACAACCTGAATCTAAGTTACCTCTATGAAGTAACTGAGCACAGAAGAGGTAACTAAATTTATTATCTCTATCTAGAAATAAATACTTGAACTCTTAAACTTGCTTAATAAGAACTATACTTCCCTCTCCTTCTAACTGTAAACTTAAGACTATTAGTTCACAGATTTTTCCTTACAAACATTATACCATTAGTCAGGTTGGGCTGACTAAGGCCCAGAGGCCCAGAGAATCCAGAGGTGGTATGGGTCATGGCCATGGTGGTTTTGTTGTTACTGTTTAATATTTATGGAGTACCCAAAGCTATGTGGGAAGATTACACAGTGTTTTCTTGCGTGATGCCCAAGTTTCATCTGGTGAAATACTTCTTTTTTTTTTTTTTTTAAATACTTCTTTACTTGCTCAGTCACCAAATATTCTCTTAAAGAAACAAGTTACCTTATTTGAATTTATAAAAACCTGATTAGTTTTCATCCCACTTATATCCTAGTAACTATTTTCCAATAAAACATCTGGTGTCCAGATAGGATGGCACTAAATCACATTTATATCTGAGAAACTAAAAGAATGTGAAACACCAAATAGGTTGTTTGCTCAAGGAGAATGGACCAACATAGCTAATTGGATTCTCTCCTTGTCTTTCTGATAGCCCAAGGCTGTTTTGGGAAGTTAACAAAGGCATATGTGAGGAAAGATATTAGACAGTAATGCTAAATCTTTGCATAATCCATTTAACAAATGACTTCTTTTAAACTGAGGTGTGCTGTCAAAGGAAGGGAACACATTCAGTCAAATGTTAAAAGAATAATAGGATCGCTTGCTTCATGTGCAGTAATGGTAGGCAGGTAAAAATAACTGGCAGGGAAAGGGGAGGTATTTTGGACTCTAGGCTCTGGTGGAAGTTCTACACTTCTTATTGGGGAGCTTTTCTGCTCTTCTGCTGCTGGGAAATGAGTAAAGGAATGGGCTTTTCCATAGCTGATGGATTTATCGGCAGAATGAGGAGCTAGTCCTAAGTGGTTTTCAAAGTGTGCTCTCTCCACTCAGGGTAACCTGGGGACAAGGGTACCTGGAGGACTAGGGAGCAGGTGGTCTTTGCATCTCTCACCCAGGGATGTCAACCAGGAAAGTTCTACTTTTGTTGTTTTGTGTATTGAGCTTTATTTAAAGATATCCTTTGATTAAAGTGTTTCGAAACCAAAACAGCTTCGGGGACTGGTTTTAGTACCGCTCTTGCTAATCTGAGCAGAGTTTTGTGCTTGGAAACTTCTAGTCCAATGCTCTTACTCTGACAGTGTTTACACAGATGCTTAAAGCTAAATGGAGTCTGGTTTTGTGCTGGTGGAGAACTATTTAGTCTGTGTGACTGTTAGAAAGAAGGCAAAAAGGGCACCTGGGTGGCTCAGGGGGTTAAGCCTCTGTCTTCGGCTCAGGTCATGATCTCAAGGTCCTGGGATCAAGGCCCACATAGGGCTCTCTGCTCAGCAGGGAGCCTGCTTCCCCACCCCCTCTCTGCCTGCCTCTCTGCCTACTTGTGATCTCTCTCTTTCTCTGTGTCAAATAAGTAAATTTTAAAAAATGAAAAAAAAAAAAAAAAAGAAAGAAAGAAAGAAAGAAAGAAAGAAAGAAAGAAAGAAAGAAAGAAAGAAAGAAAGAAGGCAAAGACATTTCCCTTGGGGCCATGACCCTGTTCAGAGTTTCTAAGGTAGCTGGTCATTTCTCAGTATGAGGTTTGAAAATTTAACCTGGTAAGTAAAGGCATTAAAACATCTCACAGTGCTTTTCTTGTCCCTTAAAACCTTAATATAGATCTTCGACCACCTTTATCTTGAAGCAGGATGTGTTTTGTACTCAGAAATGCCATTTGACAGCTAGCATCATCAACCCGGTCATAATGGATTAAAGGAATAAAGGGTTTATTTTCCTCACAGAAAAGAAGCTTGAGGTAGTTAGTTCTGAGGAAAGCTGGGAGACTGATGTGATGATTCCACGATGTTACCTGGGACCCTAGATTTTTGTAATTTACAGCTGTGGTATTCTTAGCACTGGCTTCCATCCTCAGAGTCATAAAATCATTGCCAAAGACTAAGTCAACATGTCCATATTCCAAATGAGAGGAAGGGGGAAAGGCAGAGGGCAGCAGCTTTGTTAGAGATGCTGTCATCTTTTTAAGGATTCTCCCTGGAAAGCACATCCAACCACATTTACTGCCATCTTATTGGCTAGACTCATACCTGTTGCTAAGACTCTGTGGGCCACATTTGGCTGCAAAAGAGGGAGGGAATTTTCTTTCTCTTTCTTTCTTTCTTTCTTGCTGCCAACAACAAAATTGGAATTTTGTATTTAAGAAAAAGGGAAGACTAGCTATTAGATGGGTACTTGACAGTCATGGTCACAGATGTCCTGGTCACTGTAGTAATGTCTCTTTCTCTTCATCTTCTTCTTTCATAGCATAAACTATAGAAACAGAAAGGTGTCAGAGGGAGATTTTCCAGTTACTAGAAATTAAGCTATATAATTTCATTCTGACAGTGAATCAGACTTTCTTTCTTATTAAAATAACTTATTCACCAGATAACTTATTATATTTTAATATGAATATTCCCCCCAACTATCACCAAATTTAATAATATCCAAATTTTGTCTTTATTCCTTAATTTAGTCAAAGTATGTAAATGATTACCTCTCCATTGAACAGATGTAATTTCATGGACTCTGATTCTTTCAATATTAAAGAATTTTTTTATACCTATGAAAAGTTAAGGAAAACATATATCTAGGCATTAAATACAGTGGCTTTCAATAATTTCCAAGGTTCACCTGTGGTCTGAAATTATTACTAAAAGTGAAAATATGGATTTTATATGGAAAGTACTAGTTGATAGGAATATTAGAACACTTTACCAAGAAGATTATTGCCTCTATTTTATACATATAGAACTAAGGCACCTATGGTGAGTGCTATGAAATGTGTAAGCCTGATGATTCACAGACCTGTACCCCTGGGGCAAATGATACATTATATTTTAGTAAAAAAAAAAAAAAAAAAGAATTAAGGCACCAATTGGTTAAGTGATAGCTTCAGAGGCAAAGATGTATTAGTGAGAGAGCCAAAAATAAAACTCAGGATTCCTGATTCCTACTTCCATAGTGTAATAATTGAAGAACTCAGTAAATTAACATATTGCCTTTAGAGCCTGTAGATTATAAATTAATAAAGTCAATATAAATTAAAATTCAATTGAGATACATGAATGTTGTCTCAAGCATTAGAGCTCTTAGATTATATCAGTAAAAATGATTAAGGTTTTGAAAAGGAGCCACTATTCAGAATTAATAATCTTTTGCTCAAAAACTAAGTCATTCATTCATTCATTTGCTCATTCTGCTGTTGGACATTTTGAGCACACCTAAATGAGGACCAGCCATTATACCATTATTGGACATTTGGACATACATAAATAAATAAGACCTTTTTTTTCTCTCTAGAAGGCACTTTTTGGTTGGCAACACTGATTTGCAAATGGATAATGACAACATAATTCTGTCAATGATGTAAGATAGGTATGATCAGAGTGATGACAGAGGGAATGTGAGGAAGAATCTTGCTTGATATAGTACTTCAGAAGAAATGTCTCAGGAAGGTTGGTCAACAAAGATGAACATGCCAGGGAGAAGGAGCAGAAAAGCTTTATAGTCGTGGAATAAGAATTGCTGGGAATTTAAGGGGTTGAAATGCTTCTTCTTCTTCTCCTTTTTTTTCTTTGCAGAGTTCTGAATTCTCTGAGAAAGACAAAGAGTTCAGGTAGATTGGTATACAACTATGGAAACCTGGCTTAGAGGACAAGGCATAGATGTGCAGCAATGGCCTTTCTAAAACTTGGCTGCAGATCTGGACTTACTCTTTAAGCAACAGGTATAACTGAGCATCCTACTTTTATGGGAGCCGCCTCTATATAGCTTACCGTGTGAAGGACAGATGATATTTGTGTTTTCCTCAAAACTCACCTATCAGATAAATTCCTCCACTTTCCCAGGGGAAATTGAAACCAGGAGTCATAGAAGCAAAGGGTGTTGTACTAGCGAAGCTCCTTCCATCACACAAAGGTACAGTTAGAGGAAGGGATAAGGTTTTATTTCTGAACCCTTCTTAATATAATTGGAGGACAGCTGATAGAAAAAATAAGCGATTTCTAATATGGAAAATGCCAAACATATGCAAAAGTAGAGCCAATGGTGTAATTGATCCCAATGTACCTATTATTTAGCTTCAACAATTTTTTTCATTTTGCCAAAGATGTACATTTTTGTATTTTAGTTATTGGAGTAGTCAAAAAGTGGTGGCAGATTGACTATACTGCTTACTGGTGCAAAACATGGAGTACAACAGCCAGTGGGTTTATAGAATACAGACCTATGCCAGCCCATGGAAGGTGTTGCGGCTCATTTTTTGTGACTTGCATGTCTCCCAACAGAGAACATTTATGTACTTCTCTTCCTGTCTCCCATCTCTTCTTTATCCATCTCTACCTCAAGAGCTACTCCAAGCTGGCAAAATTTGAAACCAATTATCCTCTAGTAGCAAGAACACTGGTCTGTGGTAGAAGACATGAGAGAGAAACAATGCCAAGGAATTTTTTTTTTTTTTTTTTTTTTTTTTTTTTTTTTTTTTGGTCATGAACCAGAGGGAGGCAAAAACATTTAGTCTATTTCATTGATGCTTAAGGAGTCATGGATTTAGAGTTGGAAGCATTCTTAACATACATCTTTAAAATATTTTAAATTACGGATGTGTTGATTAAGTCCAGCTTATGGGGCTTCATTCCTGTAGAAGTCCAGTGTATGGGACTTCATTCTTCATTCCATTTTTTAAAAATATTTTATTTATTTATTTGACAGAGAGATCACAAGTAGGCAGAGAGGCAGGCAGAGACAGAGAGGGAAGCAGGCTCCCTGCCAAGCAGAGAGCCCAATGTGGGGCTCGATCCCAAGATCCTGGGATCATGACCTGAGCCAAAGGCAGAGGCTTTAACCCACTGAGCCATCCAGGTGCCCCCTTCATTCCATTTTTAAAAAAAATTTTAAATTTATTTTTTATTTTCAGCATAACAGTATTCATTATTTTTGCACCACACCCAGTGCTCCATGCAATCCGTGCCCTCTATAATACCCACTACCTGGTACCCCGACCTCCCACTCCCTGCCCCTTCAAAACCCTCAGATTATTTTTCAGAGTCCATAGTCTCTCATGGTTCACCTCCCCTTCCAATTTACCCCAACTCCCTTCTCCTCACTATCTCCCCATGTCCTCCATGCTATTTGTTATGCTCCACAAATAAGTGAAACCATATGATAATTGACTCTTTCTGCTTGACTTATTTCACTCAGCATAATCTCTTCCAGTCCCATCCATGTTGCTACAAAAGTTGGGTATTCATCCTTTCTGATGGAGGCATAATACTCCATAGTGTATATGGACCACATCTTCCTTATCCATTCGTCCGTTGAAGGACATCTTGGTTCTTTCCACAGTTTGGCGACCGTGGCCATTGCTGCTATAAACATTGGGGTAGAGATGGCCCTTCTTTTCACTACATCTGTATCTTTGGGGTAAATACCCAGGAGTGCAATGGCAGGGTCATAGGGAAGTTCTATTTTTAATTTCTTGAGGAATCTCCACACTGTTCTCCAAAGAGGCTGCACCAACTTGCATTCCCACCAACAATATAAGAGGGTTCTCCTTTTTCCACATCCCCTCCAACACATGTTGTTTCCTGTCTTGCTAATTTTGGCCATTCTAACTGGTGTAAGGTGATATCTCAATGTGGTTTTAATTTGAATCTCCCTGATGGCTAGTGATAATGAACATTTTTTCATGTGTCTGATAGCCATTTGTATGTCTTGATTGAAGAAGTGTCTGTTCATATCTTCTGCCCATTTTTAAAATATGATTGTCTGTTTTGTGTGTGTTGAGTTTGAGGAGTTCTTTATAGATCCTGGATATCAACCTTTTGTCTGTACTGTCATTTGCAAATATCTTCTCCCATTCCGTGGGTTGCCTCTTTGTTTTCTTGACTGTTTCCTTTGCTGTGCAGAAGCTTCATTCCATTTTTTTAAACCCAAACTGATTTTGCAGTAACTTTCCTCCATTAGTTGTAGTGTTCTATTCTGGAGAGACGCAAAGCAATTTGACCATCCCATTGAATATTTGATAGCTCTTTAGCTATTTGAAAACAGTCTACATTTCTCCCCTTATCTTTATCTTCTTTGTTTTGAACACAAAATGCTTTCAAATATTTCTATATTGGGATACTCTCCAAAATCGTCAGAATGCTGCGTTCCCTATTCTGGATGCACCCTAAACTGTCAAATTATTGGTTAAAATGTGATGCTTGGAATTGAACAGTTTGTTGTACACAAGTATATTGAGTTTTTTTTTTTTTTTTAAACATCGTGAGATGGATGCCTTAGTAAGTGAAATAAAGTTCATGCCCTCAGGGGTCTAAAGGCAGGATTATTGTTTTCAGCCTGAAGTTTGTTTTCCTTTCTTTTTCTTTTCATGGTTCTTTCCTTTCATTTTTCCTTATACTTAAAAGAATCAAAGACAACACATTTCATATTAAGCTTGTGACCAAGTAAAATGGTAGACATCTCTCATGAAAATTGTTTAAGACAGCAGATCTTTCTATCTTCTATGTGTGTCTTTGGTCTTTTTGACTTAAATAAAAATTTTACATTTATTCTCATTAAATTTCAGCCTGTCTCAGCTATTGGAAGAGTTCTGAATCCACTCAGAAGAGTAGCTAACATTTTTAGTTTTGCATTTTTTTGTCAAATTTGATAGACTTGTTCAATCTAAGTCATTTATAAAAATGTTGAGTAGGATAGAGACCAGCAATTTTCTAAAAATATTCCCCAAAATGGACACAGTAAAATTAGCTCATACTTTTTGGCAGTAATTTGTTAAAACCTAAAAGCCCTAGTAGACTTTTTAAGCACTGGAAAAAAAAAAAAAAAAAGACCCTGCATCACCACTGTGTTTCTTGTTCTTTTGATTGGCATCATTTACCATGTAGAGTCAAAATTTATTTCTTCAACACCTCAGATTGTGGACATGTGCTTCTGGCCATGAGCAAGTAACAAGAACTGGACTTACCCTCTTACAGTAAATTAGAAAACTATTCACAAAATGTAAAACTGTTTAAAGACATCAGACAACAGACACCACAGGACTGTGACCTTTCAGAGAACGGAAACGTGATGTAAATTCCATAATTTCCCCACTTTTGGCTTGGAAACAGTTGCTAAACAATAAGCACAAGGAGGGGAAACCCAAACCGAGGCTGGTAGTCTTACTGAGTTCAGGAGATGGTGATCAGAGAGAGGCAGAGATAGTGAAGTTGCATGGCAAAGTTTTAGAAAGGAAAGAGGCACTCAGAACAAAAGTTCTTCAAATCTATAAGGGAGTTTTCTTGAGTCTTTAATGAATACCAAGTTGTACATGCATGAAGTATATCACACAAGGCTGAGCAAAGAGTAAGCAAGCTCAAAAATATCCAGGGTCTCACAGTAGAGTCAAGTCCCTGGCGTAAAGGCTGCCGTCCGCCAACTCAAAGCTTAAAAACAGACCCTGAAGAGACCTGACTGATCTCTAAGTAATAAAACTACTGAAACAAAACCCTATACTCACCAAAGGAACATAATAATACCCAGTACTCAGCAATATGAAAATTAACCATGTCCATCATCCAATGAAAAAAGATATACCAAGAAGAAAAAAAAAAGTGATCTAAATGATAAGGAAAAACTAAATAATTGACAAATGATGGAGAAGATCGTACTAACAGACAAGAATGTTAAAAGAGCTATTATTAAACCATGTAAAACTTTTTAAGAAAAAACACCCAACAGGATGAGGAGAGACATGGAAGATACAATAATACCTAAATGGCACCTCTATAGACAAAAACTGCAACACCAGAAATGAAAGTTTCAGTGAATGGGATTACCAGCAAAATGGATACTGTAAAGGAAAAGCAAGTGAACTTGAGAACACAGCAATAGAATACGTCAAGAATGAAGAAAGAGGGAACCCAATTTAAGAAATGAAGAAAATCTCTGACTTGTGGGGCAATATTAAGTCGTTCAATATTTTTGCAATTGGAGCCCCTCGAAGAATGGGGAGGGGTTATCTGAGGAAATAATGCCTGATTTCTTCCTCCCAAATTTGACAAAATCTATACATTTGTAGATCAAGGAATTCAGTAAATACAACAAAGATAACACACACACACACACACTATAGCAAGTAACATCTTAAATTTCCATAAATCAATAAAAAAATCTTAAAAGAAGTCGTAGAAAAACTACATATTAAAAACAAAGGACAGGGGCGCCTGGGTGGCTCAGTGGGTTAAGCCGCTGCCTTCGGCTCAGGTCATGATCTCAGGGTCCTGGGATCGAGACCTGCATTGGGCTCTCTGCTCAGTGGAGAGCCTGCTTGCCCCTCTCTTTCTGCCTGCATCTCTGCCTACTTTGATCTCTCTCTCTGTCAAGTAAATAAATAAAATCTTTAAAAAACAACAACAACAAAGAACAAAACCAAACAAACAAAAAAGCAAAGGACAAAAACAAACAAAAAAAATCACAGAATTCTCATCAGAAATATACAAGCTCAAAGCAATGGAATAATATCCTTAAGTTGCTGAAATAAAAAGCAGAATCAGAAACCTATCAAGCTAGAATTCTATAGCCAGAGAAAATATCTTTAAAAATGAAAGTGTAAGAAAAGCCTTTTCAGATAAACACTGAGGGATTTCATTTCTAACAGCCCACACTTTGAAAAACGTGAATTAGATTTCTTCAGGCAGAATGAAAATATTAACCAGATGGAAAGAGAAATAAGGAAGAGCCCAGAAATGGTAAATAACGTTGGTAAAGATGAAAGATGTTTTCCATTCATGTTTATATCTCTTTACAGGATAATTGACTATTGAAAGCAAAAATGAAAATAGTAATAATGCATCGTGGGTTTAATAAAATATGTGTAAGTAGAATGTATGAAAATAACATAAAGGACATGTGCCGAGAAACGAACGTAGACTGTTGTAGTTTTCCAACTGTATGGGAAGAAGTATAATAATTATTTGAAGGTAGACTGGGATATATTAAAGATGTGTATTGTGAAGACTAGAGCTATCCCTGGAAAAAAATTAAGAAGAGGTACAACTAATAAGCCAACAGTGGAGATGGAATGCATTACTGAAAATCTCCTCAATGTACACTCTCTTATCCCTTTTTTTTTTCAGTCTACACACCTTCCCCACGTCCATGGATGCTTCTCATTCTTATTCCAATGGAATTATTCCTTTCAAAGTAAACTTTTGGGAAATAAGTTTCCTATTTGCCTTCTGCCCATTTCCCCTCTCCCTTAGGAGTCCTTTTGGCACACTTGACCTTAAAATAGACACCCAGTACTCACCCTTCCCTCTTTCATCAGCACCCTATCCAGATTCGTCCTCCCTGCAAACACAAAAACCCTAGAAATCATTCATGGAAGTGAAAATGTACTTTTATCTTCAAGTTGCTCCCTTAAACTCGAAGAATGTTTATTGTGAATAAATGCATGCATGCATGAACTAAACCTTGATTGTGTCTTAAGGTACTTGCTACTTTTAAAGAAATATTTGCTTAGACTTCAGGTCCAGCACAAATGTGACCTCTTTTCCCAAACTCTCCCTGGCCCCTACTTCTGGAGGCTATCTACCTTTTTCTGAACTGCTCTTTGCACTTTGTCTCATATTTCTGCCAGCACATACCTCATCTCTTTGTTTCCCTTTCAGTTCCTTGAGGGTGGAGCCTATGATTAGCATAATCCATAATAATGGATTATTATTCAACTTTTACTGTGTGCAGATCATTCTCCTAAGCCCCTTCCATATACTTCATCACCATCCCACTTGATATATGGGTGCTGTCATTCCCATTTTACAGATTAGGAAACTGAGGCTTGTTATTTATCCATGATCCTATAACCAGTAAAAAGTGATGATGAGGTTCGAACCCAGATTTTTCTATCCCTAATTTTTTTCACTTCCTAGTATTTTTGTAGCCTGATAGCTCACACATCTCTGAATTCCTCATAGTGCTTAGAACGTAGTAGGCACTTAGTAAATATTTGTTGAACAAATGTTTTCAGTAATGTGTGAGATAAATTGTAACAGGAGACTCTGGCAGATGCAGCCCTGAGCCACAGGGATGCATTTAAAAAAAGTAGAATAACAAATATTCTTCAGGCCAGGGGTAGAACAGAAGACATTTTCTAGACCCCTCCAAACACACATCTGGGGGCACAGCCTCTTGTACCTAGACCCAATTCTGAGCCTGCTGTTGGGATGGCTACGTACCATCTGTCTTATAAGGTTATATCTCTTCAGGAATCCTGGAAGTTCTTGCTTTCTAAATTTTATAAACCTCAGGCAGCATGTTAATTATAGCACACAGATTTGTGCTTTTCGAAATCAGCTGTTTTTAAAAATGTGTAAGTTTGGAATAAAAAAAAAGACCCTGAACATCAGGTCACAGAGATTGTTCCTAATGTAATATAAATGTGATGTGATATAAATGCAGTGTAATGTATCATCATTAGCTGAATGTCAGGGTTGAAAGTAATGAGTCATCCTAAAAAGTCTTTGATTCCACTGAGTACATTTATTTATTCTGCTTAAGAACTCAACTTTGGTATTTAAATGGACACAGTTTATGGATCTATTATTAATGATACTATTAAACTCTTCAAGCTGACCAGATTCAACTTTCTATTTTGATTTGGTTCCTCTTACTTACACTTTATAGGTATTATGACCATGTACTTTTTGAATAAGCGTTTAGCCAATTGCACTGAAAGAACATCATTTCATATATCTTGAAAAGCAAAAATTCAGTTCTTTGTTTCTTCTAAACAGATGCTGCTGCTTTAGTCTTTTACCATTTTCAGTATTCAATTCTTGAATCCTAAACTAGCCAGCATTTTGGAAGATTTAAAGTATGGATCATTAATACATTATTATAAAACAATATTTCTATGTTTACTAAAATCACCAAAACTGATACGTATATCACTGCAAGAATCAAAATTTCCTGTTCCAAATGGTCTTCCAGAGTTCTGTAACCTGAACTGAAGTCTTCTATGAATATGAATTATGGGTGATCTTAACAAGACTTCTTTCTCTAATTGGAAAATTTAATTTGATTAAAATGACGATTCTACACATATAGTTTTATTTATTTCCATTTGAAGCTATAAATGGTCTAAAAATGTTTTCAGAATGTTAAATGAGGCCATAATGGGTTTCCTATGGTTGAGTAAGGATGCACAAATTAGTATTATAACATTGCAATTAACATCCATCTTGACTGGGTTAAACTTAGCCAAAATTTTCCTTTTTGCTTTTGAACAATGCAAAAATAATTCTGAGGAAAAGTAGGGCTGGGGAAAAAAAAAAAAGCACCACTGGGAACTAGAGAGATTGCATTGCTCAAGGATTTTTTTTTTTTAATATTAAGTCACATGCTCTCCCCAGGGAAATAAAATATACGAAAGAATCTCTTTGCATTTTTTGACCCCAGGTGGAAGCAAGGTCAATATTTCCTGCATATTATACATTTCTTACAAGTCCTTCATATTTTCCATAGCTACACATGCCTGGACATATTTCCTTGCAGACCTTGTACATGCAGTAGAGTAATTCTGGTTCCCTGCGTATTTGTGTATGTAACTGTATTGGGTAACATCGTTATTCCTTTTTGATTCTGATTTTGGTTATTACTGGAAATAAGCCATAGCCCTTCAATATAATAAAACATCCAACTTATACCCGGCCTCCTTTCATTTGTTTAATAATACATTTTCAGTGAAGACGATGACCATAAAAGAAGGACTGAAATATATCGGATAATTTTATTAAATGCGTGGTCAGATTTTACCATAAAGACTACATAATATTTTCCTGTCTCTTGTCTAAGTCCAATCTCCCTAGCTAATTTACCTTGGATAAGGCTCTGTTTTCTGATTTGTAAAATGTGGAGGTTCAGCTTCATTATTTCTTAGTTATCCCCCATCCCAGATTATGAGATTCATCTTGTTAAAAAGCCACTAACACCAATCTATAGAATAGTTAGGTTTTATAAATCCTCTCTGTTGGCCTTTTGAAATTATGGTAATGGAGAATCGAAATGGTCTCAGTGATTCCTTTTAAGGTGTTGTCTTAATATAGGTTTCCAACATACTTTTATTATTGATCTAGTGCTTTTACCGTGCAATTTTGCTAACATAAGAAATTTATAAGAGTGATTTGTGATTTACAGAGTGGCCACAAAGTCCCTATGTTTCAGATTGTGTCCTCTACTTATAAGTAAAAATTAAGCTATCAGAGATGGATTTAATATTCTAAGCATTTACATATAAGGAAACTATTATCTGGTTTTGCCCATGCTGAGTGCCAGAATTCTGATATTAATTATCAGGTAGAGTTGGCCTAGTCTAGGCATCTGTATTTCTGCAGTCAATTCATTGTAGTAGGATAATGAAAACTTGCTAATAATGAGAACAGAATGATAATATTTTGATTTTGGAATATTGCAAACCCTTTTGAGAGACAAAATTTCATTTAATCCTCACAGCTATTCATGGACATTTAAGTATACTTGATCAACATAGCATCTCCTTGGGTGAGAATGAGTTCTCAGCTCAGAGCAACATGATATCCTTTACTTGCTTATTTTGTGTCTTCCAAGGATTTAGTGAATCCTCATAATTTTATAAAGACTATTTTAATATAGCCAACACTAAGTTATCTATGCTGTGGTAAAATGAATAATAATTATAATAACTCCTTCCATGTATATACTGTCTGATAACTTATGAAAACATTTGCAGTTACTTCATTACACTTTTGCAATATACTTGCTACTTTATTTCATTTTTACAATATTTGTATTGAAAATTTACTTTGGTAAAGAAATACACGGATGATCAAAGTTACTTCATTAGACATTTCAACCATTTCTCTGAATAAGTTGATAAAAGAATTATCAGATTGTGATGTCTTAATTACTTTAAAACATATCGAGTGGTGACAAATGCCTGAGCATGCCGAGGTGAGTTAGACATTTGCCCAAATCCTCAATGTTCTTGGTATCTCGTAGTCCAGGTTTCTTCCACATGGAGTTTACTTCCACATGGCACTGAACTTCTTCCAGTCACCCAGAGTGGTCAGATGGATGTACCAGACCTATGAGGCCTGGGTTCTTCCCTTACTCCTGGAAATGTGGGAGGGGTATGCACTTCCTGTTAATTTTTCATGACAGAGACGTTAACAAATATTCATGGAACCACTGGGTCATAGCTTCAAGAGTTGAGAGAGATCTTAGGAGCTGACTAGTTCCAGACACAATCCTATACCATCTCTGATAATTATATTTGAGAGAAGCTCAGTTCTTCTCAAGGGAGCCAATTATTTTGCTGGGCAGTACTACTTGCTAAACCAACCTGAATCCATTTCCCTTTAATTTAATTGCCGGTATTAGCTCTTCCCGTTGAAGTAGAACCTCTGGTCAGTTTTATGTCCATATGATCGCTTTTCAAATATTTAACCATTGCTATTTGGCCTTCCATTTCCCGGGATGGAAATCTCCCAACTTCTTTGGGTCTTCCGCTAAGGGGTTTTTAGTTCTTTATCCTAACCAGCCTCCTCTGGATGTTCTATACCTTGGGAATGTCCTTCTAGAATCTTAATTCAGCTGTGGTCTGATTGACGAAGTAAACAGTGTGACCATAACATCTCTTAATTGGGTTATAACATTTCTATTAAGGCAAACTAAAATTGAATTAGTTCTTCCAGTTTCTCTAACACATTGTTGGTTCATAATGAGCTTATTGTCTAATACAACCTCTAAGTCTTTTTCACATGAACCATTTGTTGACAAGCGTGGTCTATCTTCATCTTTAATTTAGGAAACTGATTGTTTTAAATCAAGTTCAGGACTTCCGATTTATTGTTTAATCTTAGTTTTTTAACCATTATCATAGCTTATTATTATTTTGTTGTTGTTGTTGTACTTTTTTGTTGTGTTTGGCCTGCACAGAATCCCTTTGGAGAACACTTCCTCCCAGTTCTTATTCTTGGGCTCTGGGTAGATGTGTCCTCCCAAGCTTGGACAATCAAAACATCTAATCACTGTGGTTGGTTGGCTCAGTGATGGGCAGAAATCCCAAGTCAGGGCAAATTAGGTCTCAAACTTAAGACTTTGTGTGGAACTCTTGGGCAGGAGACATTTTTTCCATTTGGTTGCTGAGCTGGACATGAAGTAGAACATGTACCCGGAGATGCTAATGCTCCTCATTGACTTCATTTGGGAGGACCTGCCTGAAAATGAAGCAAACAAAGAGCAAAGCAGAGCCATGATGTAGAGCCTGAAGCTTGATTGCGTTATTTAAGCAACTGCATCCAAGTATGCCTGAAGTTATTGACCCACTGGGAAATTTGTTTTGTTTTGTTTTGTTTGTTTGTTTGTTTAATTTAAATTCAGTTAGCCAACATATAGTACATCATTCATTTCAGATATAGAGTTAAATAATTCATCAGTTGCATATAATACTAGTGAAGCTAATTTAAACTAGGCTTCTGTCCCTTGCAGTCAAGCGTTCTGACACATGTATAGGCTTTGGTGCACATGCCTCGCTTTGTGTCTTCCCTAACTTGAACAAGTATACTTTCTATGTCTTAACTTTGGGTTCTAATAAAAAGGTTGAGCAGGATGGGATTTGTTTTCCATGCTACCAGTTAATATTTTTTGAAGTTGTGATTGTTCAGTTTATCATGAACTAACCTATCTTTTATCTTTGTCCACAATTTATTTTTTTTTTCTGTACAAGAGGAGATGAGAGGTTTTTTCCAAGTGCTTTGCTAAAATCCAGAGACTTTATGCCTTTGACATATTTATAATCTATTTTCTGAGCCACTCTATTAATAAGGGTTAAAGTCAGGTTGGTTCAGTACATTCTTGGTGATCCCTTCTTGGTTCTAGTGAAACTATATTCTTCTCTCAAAGTTTACAAAGCATACATTTTTAATTCAGGTTAGATTTGCCCAAGATTCATTTACCATCCAGTGATAAATAGAAGATGTGTGTTGACATCTAAGAAAAAAGTCAGCCCACCTTTACTGAAAATTCTGAAATACATTTCTTAAGAGTATTATCAAAAGAAATAAATGGCAAGACTCTTGATCAAGGTGTAATATTAAAGGGGTCCATGGTAACACGGGAGGCTCTAGCTTAAGGTGGGTTGAGGTTGCAAAATAAATCTGGAATTCACTTTTTCACCCCCCTTGTGGCAAATTGCACATTTTCCATCCTCGACCTGTTAGCTTTTCTCCTATTTTTAATAATTCCTCAAAGACGGCTGAGTGGTAACAGCTGAGCACACTGGATGGAATTTTCAGGACCTGGAAACTTGAACTTCTGTACTTTTTAACTATCTAAACTTTTATGTTCCTTTTTATTACCATTATTCTACTTTTTCCAGGTTGAATATTACATTCTTCCGCGGAGAAGACTAGCAACCTGAAACTTCATAGCTCTCCCCTTCTGTTGAAGTGTTAACCTTACGCCACTTTCCCAGCTGTCACCTTTCTTTCACTCCTTCCTCTGAGTGCAAACCCAGTTAAGAAAATCTTTTGTTGCTTATTTCCAGATTTATTTTGCAACCTCAACCCACCTTAAGCTAGAGCCTCCCTTGTTACCATGGACCCCTTTAATATTACACCTTGATCAAGAGTCTTGCCATTTATTTCTTTTGATAATACTCTTAAGAAATGTATTTCAGAATTTTCGGTAGAGGTGGGCTGACTTTTTTCTTAGATGTCAACACACATCTTCTATTTATCATTAGCATCACTTATAATAGTTTAGTCCGATTTCATTTTTTAAAATAAATGTGAGTTTTCCCTTCTGAGCACTGCAGTAGCCGTATAATGGACTTAATGAGGTTAAAATGGAAAGGCATGAAATAAAATTAAGTAGCATCAAGGGTCAAATGAACTCATCTGACAGCATCTTTTTTTAGTCATTCACACAACTCCCACTTATTAAGCACCCACTATGTGCTTCCTCATAGTAATGCAGATTTGAATTAGTCCCAAATTAGGTGCAATATATCCTGATCTCTTAATGCTTTAATCAAGTTGAATGGGTGTGCTCTAAGTTCCATTTATTTTTTAGCAGTTTTCATTCATTTTTACAAGTCTTCACTAGATCTATTAAACTTGATCACACTTGATTTGATTTGAGTGTGCAGTTAGGATATTTCTGCCACCTCTGTAGAGGTGGATTATTGAATGGCTCTCTGTACTTGAATGACCAGGCTGTGTCCAAATCCCGCTTCTACTCTCCAAATGCGTGAGGCGGCTGATCCTCAGATCATGATGTAATCAGGACGACATCTCTGGGAGAAACCTTAAACCATCTTGTTCCATTGTCTTGTTCCATGGATGAGAAAACTGAAGGTCTGAGAAGTCAAATAATTTGTCCAGGAATGTACAACCATGTGAGCAAATGAGTAGAGGGGTTAGTACTCCCCCCACAGTGTAGCAGGAACATTCAAGCCTCCCACAGACTGTGTTACAAAATGTCACAATTTTTTCAATGTCTACGTTATAATAATCAAGCACCCATCCTTTTGGAGTTCAGTTCCTTTAGTGGGTTCATCCCCTCATACATTTTTGGGACTCCCCTGGAGATGCTAACATTCTCCCTCAGTCTGTCATCGCTGATGCACGCCCCTCCCCCTCGGCCAGGGATCCCCCTGCGGCCTGCTGCTTCTGCTCCAGCCAGATCACAGTTAGGCCCAGAGGAGGTCACTTCCTGCCTTCTCAGGGTCCCCCTCCTTCCTGAGGCGAGGCCTTGCTCCCTGGTAGTGCTCTGTGTTAGGAATGGGTCTGGCCTTTTGCTTTAAATTTTCCACCAGTGACCAGCCAAAGCCATGCTGTAGTGTTTCACGAGATTTTTTTACTGAAGGCTGAGGATGAGAAAGAAATTACAGTGTAGAGAAATTTAAAACCAGATAGTGGGTAAGACCCCTTCCAGGATGCACGAGTCTAAGCCCCACTATATACATCCCTTACTGGGGAATACTTTGTCCAGGCTTTTTCTTATGTCCTACTAGGAGTGATTCTTACCCTCTTTTCTCTGGAGTTCAAGTTCCCAAATTTCTCAAGTTCCTCAATGAGAAAGAACATTCCCCTCTTTTAAGGTTAACCTTTCCATCTTCCTTTATGTGAGATCACACATTGGTAATGTCTGCTTTCCTCAGGGAAACACACAGAATCAGGTCTTTTCTTTCCTTCTTCCTGCACCATAATTGTCTAATGTTAGTCTCAGGGGACTTATAAGATGCCATGGGAAGTTGCAGTGTATGCTGGACAGTATCATCTCCAAGTGTTTACCATTTTTAAACAGCAGATTTTTAGAGCCTTTATTCTTAAGGGTTTAAAAAGTTATAAAGGCCTACTTCTATCAATGTTACATTATTAGATTAAATATTTCTAACCACAGTAACAACAAAATAGAGGGCAACCAGTAGTACAGAGAAATGCCGATTTGATAAGAATATTCTTTAGAGGGGCGCCTGGGTGGCTCAGTTGTTAAGCATCTGCCTTTGGCTCGGGTCATGATCCCAAGGTCCTGGGATTGAGCCCTGCATCGGGCTCCCTGCTCAGCAGGGAGTCTGCTTTTCCCTCTCCCACTCTCCCTGCTGTGTTCCTTCTTTTGCTGTCTCTCTCTCTGTCAAATAAACAAATAAAATCTTAAGAAAAAAAAGAGGATATTCTTTAGATAAAGTTATAAATAAAAGAGATGGAATATTTTAAAAAATGTAGACACATTTTACACTGTTATTATGACATGTTTAGTCTATGATGGATACTAGTAATGTCAGATGCTTATTAGTGAGTTTCTACTGGGTACTAGTTTTGTACTAATCACCTCACATACGCACGTTTCATATAACACAAGAATCCTTTGGAATGCAGGGATCAATAGCTATGCTTCAAAGATGAGGAGATTAAAGTTCAGAGATGCTAAGTGATTTGTGCGAGGCCGCACAGCCAGTAAATAGTGGAGCCAGGTTGTGAAAATAGGTCTGGTTGGACCACAGCTCAGGCAGTTTCTGTATATTCATCACTACACTTACAATCCAATCATCATGACAATCCAGGCAGCTGTCTTCTTTAAGATCTCTTCTTTCCAGGGTTCTCCTGAGCAGGTGAATGTCGTTCTTTAAAATTGAGATGTGCCATAAGTGTAAAACATATACTTGCTGTCTAACACTTAGTATAAGAGTAGGGATTATTAAAAAAAAAGTTAGAATTTTTAAATTTTGATTGCATGTAAAAATGATAATAGTTTGGGCCTATAGATTAATAGCATGTATTATTAAGATTAATTCCAGCTATTTCTTTTCATCATTTTTCTTAGGGGATGCCTGGGTGGCTCAGTGGGTTAAGCCTCTGCCTTCAGCTCAGGTCATGATCTCAGGGTCCTGGGATCAAGCTCCACATCGGGCTCTCTGCTCAGCGGGGAGCCTGCTTCCCCTTCTCTATCTGCCTGCCTCTCTGCCTACTTGTGATCTCTGCCTGTCAAATATAAATAAAATCTTAAAAAAATTTTTTTTAATTTAGGGGACACCTGGGTGGCTCAGTTGGTTAAGTGACTGCCTTCAGCTTAGGTTATGATCCTGGAGTCCGAGGATCAAGTCCTGCGTCAGGCTCCCTGCTCTGTGGGGAGTCTGCTTCTCCCTCTGACCCTACCCCTTCTCATGCTCTCTCTCTTACTCTCTCTCAAATAAATAAATAAAATCTTTTTAAAAAGACAAAAAAAATTATTTATTTAGCGTGAGAGAGAGAGAGAGTGAATGAGTGAGAGTAGGGGGAGGGGCAGAGGGAGAGAAATAGAATGTCAAGCCGACTCCTTGCCCAATGTGGGGCTTGATCTCATGACCCTGAGATCATTTACTGAGCTAAAATAAAGAGTTCAGGTATTTAAACTGAGCCACTGAGGTGCGCCCCTTATCATTTTTAATGTGGCACCTAGAAAATTTAAAATTGCGTGATGGGTTCATACCATATTTTTGTTGAACAACACTGATCTAGAGGCTTTAGCTGGCTGAAGCTTGTGCAGTGATGTGACAGAGATTTTCTTTTTTCAGTTAACAATTCTTAGAGACAATTTTCGATGAATATAACAATATACCTACAATTGCATATCCTTACTTTAAAAGCAAGAGCTTTTTTGTTGTAGGACTTGAATTTTTGCGTTACAGGCATGTACTTACCTTGTCTGTTGCCGATGGCTTTTTTGGTGAAAGAAGCTTCCTGATAAATGGGAAACTAAGATATACACTGTGAAAGACAATGTCATGGCCATTGGTTTAGAGTGAACAATGGGTTCTAGCAAGTGCACGGCCCGAATGATTGATCACTAAAATCTGGAGGATTGGAGAAGGGGAGTGCTCATTGGATTTGCTTTGCCTTCTATTAGCTGTCTTTCCCTGAACTAAGAGAAGAGATGACCCTTGAGATATTGGCATCTAGACTACTATCAGCATAGTACTTTTTTTTTTTTTTTTTTTTTTTAAGGTGTAACCATATCATTGCCAGGATCTGAGAAAATTTGGGGCCTTTGGCTTCCTGTACATTCTAGAGGGTGGAGGCTATCAAGTCAACCCTGACTACACATGAGAATGAGCCTTTAAAACACATGGTACCTTCACCTCCACTACCCCCTCCCCCACACCTCAGCTCCACAGACCATGGCAGTTGTCACCATGGGCTTTCTGACTAGACCCTGAAAGAAAACTATTGTTTTTCATGATTTCAAGATAAACTGAAGAGACTTTGTTTTGCTGAGATGCCCTTGACCCTGAGAAGAATGGGAAGTTGTGGGGTACTATGCAGATTTGGCTGAAATCAACCTCTCTAGAGTGATCAAAGCCACCCAAGAAACAGTTTTAGAATATTAGTTGAGAACTGTGGTTAAGAAAGATAACCCTGGGGCGCCTGGGTGGCTCAGTGGGTTAAAGCCTCTGCCTTCAGCTCGGGTCATGATCCCAGGGTCCAGGGATCAAGCCCCACGTTGGGCTCTCCGCTCGGCGGGGAGCCTGCTTCCTTCTCTCTCTGCCTGCCTCTCTGCCTAGTTGTGATTTCTCTCTGTCAAATAAATAAAATGTTAAAAAAAAAAAAAAAGATAACCCTGTCCAACACTTCTCTCTTGCCCCAGTCTAGGGAAGGCATGCATGGGTCTGAGTCTTAGGAGCATTTTCTTGACTTCAAATTAAGTTAGCATTTATTTAACCAAGAGTTACCAATACCTGCCCAGCAGCCCAATGCCTAGAACCAGTCTGGCCATTGTCAGCAGTGACTTCCCAAGGAAGAGGATGGTAGCCCACACAGCTCGTCAGATTCCACTGAATAAAGGTTCAAAGAATTTCTTATTTTTCTTTCTTTTTTTCCTTTCTTTCCTTTCTTTTCTTTCTTTCTTTTTTTTTTTTTTTTTTCCATTCTCACACCCTGGTCTGCAAAACCTTGCACAGCTTTTTCTTGTTCCAGTCGCTGCTCAAGCGTGTAATAAGTCGAGTTCCAATGAATTGGAACCTCCTGTTTTAGGTGATGTTTCAGCGAGTTGCTTTTCAGCTGGAGCTGGGTCAGGAATATTTTTTTCCTCAAACATTGACAGAATGGCTGAAGCGTTCAGATTTTCTGTGTCATCACCACGATGTTTCTAACTGTTCCTGTTATGAGGCAAAACATCATTTTTGAGGACGTCTAAGGAACAAGGGCAGCACAGCCTACAATGGCCATGTCGCACAGTGCAGGCTGTGTTCTGTGAGTGTGCTGAGGCGAGAGAGTGGAGGAGAAGGAGATGTGAGAACATGAGGGAAACCACTCAACAGGGTTCCTGTTTCCTCCATGTGCCAGTGGTTGCCTGTGAATTCTAATGAAGTTGTCTCTCTCTAGCAGGTAAAAGTGCCTGCAGTAATATCATGAGTTTCTAGCAGATATGAATTCTTTTTTTGTTTGTTTTTTTGTCTTTTGTTTTTTCAGAAATGAATTTTGACCCGCCTTTGAGAGGTTTTGTTTTCCTCACAGATGTTTGTATCCTGACCACCTTCATCCATTGGGGTGGTGTAACAAAATACCAGAGACTGGGTGGCTGATCAACCACAGAAATATGTTTACAGTTCTAGAGGCTGGCAAGTCCAAGGTCAAGACACTGGCAGATTCAGTCTTGTGAGAACTTGCCTTGTGGTCCATAGATGGGCCTCATTTTCACTGGGTCCTCATGTGGCCTAAAGGGGAAAGGGAGTTCTCTGGAGCCTATTTTAATAAGGGCTCCAATCTTGTTTGTGAAGGCTCCAACTTCATGACTGATCTCGTCCCAAAGGACCTACCTCCAATTACCGTCACCTTGAAGATTAGGAGTTCAACTTAGGAATTTGGGGGGGAACACAAATGTTCAGACCACAGCACTGACTACTGCATCATTTGGTTCTGTTGATATAATTTATCCAAGCTACTACCTCTTCAAAAAGAAGTCACCAGACTCAAGCAGAGTTATTTATCACTTTGACAAGGGCAGTATGTTCCATCTAATCTGCTCATTGATTTTTTTTTTCCCTAAAAAACATAATGTTTCAGTGAAGGCATTCAAAGGACCTTTGCTCTGTGGCTACATGATCTAGATACAAAGGTTTGGAGACAGTTGGAGCCGGGGGTCCTGAGGCACAAGTTCAAGTAAAGAGTGTGGAGAGAAAAGGGGTAGAGGGGACAGGAGCAATTCAAGTGTGAAATCCAGATTGGGTCAGCAGCCTGGAGAAAGGCATACATCAAAGAGAGGCCATATAAAAGGATGAGAGGAGGGGAGGAGATAAAGAAAGAGGAAGGGGAAAAAATGGTGGAGGAAAAGTAATAAGCAGAAATAATGAAAGGGCAAATAAAGTCCCTGGTCAGGCACTAGGATCTCTGGCTGTTGACTGGATCTTTCCATCCCACAGAGAAGTCTTCTTATGGACTCTGCCTCTCAGCTGTAGGGTCTGAACCTGGACCACATAGCCAGGCCCTGGCTGCTTTGAGGCCAGCTCGCGTGCTCCTGGAGACCACTGGCATGCGTTCATGAATCTGAATGTTCCTACTTTTGGAATTTTAGAGGAGCCCTCCTTTAGACACAGTTCTTTCATGGCCAGGGCCAGTGGAACAGAAGGACCTCAGCTAGCTCAAGCCTCACATGCGTGGATAAGTTGTTCACTGCCCCCCAGCTGGTTCCCTTGACTCCTGAGCACAGCTGTTGAGACAACAGATTCACTCTGAAGGCTTCATATCTGTGACCCAGTTAGGTAGCTGGGTCTACCTTAGTCTACCCTGAGACAGCTGCCACTTCTGTGGCCACATCTGAAAGAAGTTGGTATGGCTAGTCTTTTCTCAGTTGCAGAGAAGAATTGTCTTATCATCTACACAGATGAAAATGCACCCCAGCTCACCAGCCCCAGCCCCAACACCTGGAAAGCCACATGGAAGGTATTGCCCCTGGTATCCTAGAGTGTTGGTAGAACACATTGGGCTATCTAGGCTGTGTGTTTGTGTATGTGTGCATATGCATGCAGGAAGGCATGCATTTCTCCAACAACAAAATCTTCCTGCACAACTCCACACTAACTTATCTGCGAGGGACAATGGCCTCTGACCAGTTGACTTCAGTGAACCTGTAGCAACAGTCATTGCCATGCTTCCCATTATTCTTTGCTCCCAAATAATCGGTGAAAAGGCTGAATTCCAAGCTAACCTTGGATGAGTTCTGATTTCCCTCCATTGCTCCTTTGCTGAACAGCTATCACAGCCATGCCCCTGATGTCTGGTTTTCTGGGATTTTCAGCAGGGTAGAAATTGTACTAACAGTGGTGTTTGCTGACTTCACGCCAGTACTGCTCCAGGTCAACCAGCAATGATCAGATTCTGCAGGAATGACAAATGATGGCTGTGGTAGGCAGAAATCTAAGAGGACCCTCAATGGCCCATGCCCTTGAGTATGAGCAGGACCTATGACTTGCTTCTAACTAAGATAATATAGCAGAAGTGATGGGACAGTGCTGTCATGACTAGGTTGCATTCGATTGCAAAGGTGAAGGTATTCTGCCAATGTAATTAAACTCTCTATTCAGCTTTTAAAAGCGGGAATTATCCTGGGTGGGCCTGACATAATCAGGCAAGCCCTTGGAAAGAAGATCTAGAGGTCATAGATGGAAGAAATGAGTCTCCCTCCTCCTGACCTTGAAGACATAAGCCACCTTGAGTTCTCCAGCTTCAAGACAACAAATTTTTAACTAGCATTTGAGCTTGGAAGGAGCCCTTGACCCTCAGATGAGATGGCAGTCCTAGCTGAAATCTTCATTGCAAACTTGTGCAGAGAACCCACAACCCAGGAGTCACACCCAGCCTCCTGACCCATGAAAGCCGTAAGAAAGTAAGTGTGTGTTTCTTTGACCCAGTAGGTTTCGGGTAATTTGTTACACAGCAAGAGAAAATGAATATAGCATCTCCTAAGGAAGATAGCAAAGGTCTCCTTAGACTAACGTGTAAAGTCAGTAACTACCGTTTGTGACTAAGAATAATATACTGAGCACTTACTCATCAGATACTGCGCTCAAGGCTTTGTGTATATTATCTCCAATTCTCACAACCACTCAGCAAGGCAGAGCTTATTTTATAGGTGAAAAAATGGAGACTTAGCAATATTCATCAATTTCTCCAAAATGGAGCAGTCGTGGTTCAGACTCAGCTTTCTCTGGCTGAGAAGCCTGAGCTTTCCCCTGCACGCCACACTGCACCACCCAGACACCACAAATACTTATTTTTTTAAAGAGTATTCATTGATTTTGAGAGAGAGAGAGCAGAGAGTCTGGGGGAGGGGCAAAGGGCCATGGAGAAGTAGACTCCCTACTGAGCGGGGGGCCTGACGCGGGGCTTGATCTCAGGACCCTGGAACCATGACCAGAGCTGAAGGCAGACGTTTAACTGCCTGAGCCAGCCAGGTGCCCCACAAATACCCGTTGGATGTCTGTGGTGTGCCGGCCACTGTTGTTCTTGCTGGCACTATAGTGGGAGACGACAGGAGCTGGAGCTGCCAGCTGCTTTGTGGAGAGCCCCCATGGAGGTGGGCAGGCGCAGGAGAACACCCTGGAAGTTTCTGCAGGGATCCCGTCCAGGTGGGAGAACGTGGTGGCTGACTCGGTGTCTCCTTGGCAGTGGGTGCGGAACTACTGAGGAAGGCCTGACATGGTGTCACGGACTGGTGTTCCTGTCAGAGCTGTGACTTCTGGATGAGAGGACAGGGGTCAGGGTTGACATCCAAACAGATGCAGTCCCCTCATCTTTACTCACACACACAGATGTCAAGAACAAGTGCACAGGCAGGGCTCAACAGCTCCTGGTCTCTAGGCGTTTGCTTGGTGGGAACTGTTTACAAACCTGAAATCCAGTTTGGACCAAAGCAGTTTCCCCAGGAGCAGAAATCGAGGTGCAGGTTTCTTTTCCAACAACCGAACAACCATGTGATACCCTACTACCTTCGGCAGCAGAAAGTATCAAAATGAATATTTAGTAAAAACACGAAACCACATGATCCCACTCCACATCAGGGCAAACGAGGTTCCAGACTTCTACTAGGACTTCCCATGTTTGGTGGGAATACCACGAAAGGAAAGAGGGGCCCAGGATGAAGCTTCAACAAAGGGCTCGTTATCCTTTGGTCCTTCATTTTTAACTAAACATGGCCAGGCTGTCGTCTTTAGCACTGATCCTATGGTCCTTTACTATCCCCTTGTAGCCCAAATATTCTGTTGCAGAAATGTCACCTTATTTTAACACGAAAGGAGAGGGTTCCCTAATTCTGGAACCATCTGGAGTATGCGGGTGGACCACAAAGGTTGAGTGATCCCCGCATTTGGTGGTCCCACCCATGTCTTTCCTGGAATGCTTCCTGTCCCGGGGAAGTTTCTCTCTTCTGAGGGTTCCCTTCTGTTTGTGCTGGTTTTAGCTGTGACAGAGTGCTTCCTTATGCCGACCTGCCGTTCTGTGATTGCCACCCGTTCCTCCTGCTTCTTTCTTTGCAAGACAATCCTTACAAACTAAAGAGTAGACAAACAATACCGTTTTGGCTCTCACGTTTGATTCCAGTTTTTTGTTTACAAACCAGGAAACCTTTGAAAGCGTGTGGAAGAGGAATGATTAAGGTCGGTATTAAATGCTTAAGTTCCCCAATTGCCTTAGAAGTCTCCTCAAATTAAATCCAATCTGTGGTGTTAAATGACAGCAAAAGGAGCTTAGATCAGTCAAAGGGAGCTGGGATTGATTGTATTTTTCACTCCCAAGGCGGTTGTCAGCTAATATTGTTCCCGAGGTGAGCTTAGGTCACTGCTGTAAGTTTACGTTCAAGGTTCCCAAGCAAAAATTTTTGTTGAAAGAAACCCTTTCCCTTTGGTGAAATATAAAATAAACAGACGTCCCATGGAGATGAACCTCCTCCTTCGCCAGCCTGTCTGCAGTGCAGGAGCTGCTGGGACTGAATTTGCTCCAATGGTTCTGATAGGTGTTACCGAGAAAAATGTGACTTGATTAGAACAGCAATTGATGGAAGTGAAGTTTTTCTGGGGGGGGGGGGGTCCAGGAAGAGATCTCTAGAAGGAGAGGAGAGGGATCCTATTCATAAGGATTTTTATCCTCTTAATTTATGGCCATTTCCAAAAAATACAACTTATTTTAATAAAAAATGGGACAAATAATATTATATATACTTAGACGTGTGTGGAAGTAGGGGTGTGTGTGTGTGTGTGTGTGTGTGTGTGTGTGTGTATTAGCCGTATACATTATATGTTGGAGTTGGTGGGACGACAGTGCTGTATTTAGAACTAGGGTTTTTTTTGATTAACCAGATGACAGTGTTTTCATAAAACAGAGTCAATGGCATTTTGTAACTTTAATCTTATCTTTTAGGGAAATCTGGGCATCAAGTCACCATACATGATCACACGTTTAATCCTCATGTTTTGTATGTTCGAGCAACCAGTGGGGTTGTGGCAGAGCGATACCCATTCTTTAAACCTGTGCTGGATTCAAAGCAGAAGCATTCTCTCTTCATGAAGAATTGGTGTGTGTGCGCCAATTGTCCTCCTTACCTTGACCTTCATGTTAGGTGAGGCTTTTATCGCCATTTAAACAAAGATGCTGAGGATAAACCATTTTATCTTCAAGGAGCTTAAGAGGAACCATAAGGCAAAGTATTCTGCCCTCAATATAAATGTATCTCTCTGACGATTTATTGGCAGATGTATCTAGGTGACAATAGATTTCTAAATTGAATATTCTGCCTGAGGAATGGCCTCTGATGTGCATTAAGACTTGTATTGTAATAACCACACCTCTCAATTTGTGCAGATATACTCTCCTGACTATATTATGCATCAATCTTTAGGACAATTGTCAGACTGTAGCCTGCTAGCTGAGCAGTCAGAGCAAATGGATGTTTCTTGGCACAAACCTGACTAGTTAGTCAAGGGAAATCTTTTAAGGCATCTGAGAGGGATATAGCTGCTGCTTTTTAAAAGTAGTCTTAAAAAGACTCTAGTTTTTTTTTCTCTAAGTGCCACATTCATTTAAGACATTTATTGCTCTTCGTTTTAGTTTCTGGGTTTTGTTGTTCCTGTTGTGTTCAAGAAATGACAGAAATGCATAGATTGCTGAGAGCTGCAGACATATTGTTTGGGGGACTCCTGTCCCCACTACTCGGTTCCTCTCTCCCTCCTTCCCTCTTTCCCAGACATCCCTAAGCACCTAACAAGTATCAGTAGCTGGGCTAGGTCATGGATGGTATCCAGTGGCAAATAAAGCCAATACAAACCCTGTGCTCTCTGAGCTTACAGAAGTGTGTGAAGCCAGTTTGACTTCGCTGGCTTTTCTTTCTATCTCTGTCTATAGCTGTCTTCAAGCATTGGACCTCACAGCCATTAAAAAAAAAACCCTGACTCATAGCTGGACTCCCCTGTAATATCTCATATGCCCGTGTGATAGTGTGGGAGTGGGTTGATATGTTTCTCTTTCAGAAATCACATTTGTATTTTTGTCAAGACAAATCCTGCTTTGAAGAATGGTTAGACTGGCAGTAGGACATTCCAAGTTGAGTAATGAAAGCCTAGTCCTTCAGTGGAGTCCACCGTGCTTGGCTAAAGGCAATAAAATGACTGTTAAATCCCAAGAAAACACCTGAGTACCTTTGATATATGTTCCATTTTTGATTAATTGTTTTATTTTTAATAATTCCAAACTATTTCCATAGTTGATTTATTGACTACACTGCTTTGTTTCACTTTTAAGGGCTTTCCATAGAATGTACAGTAGACTTCTTTAACTTCTCACAGTCTACCTTCATATATTCCTACAGGACTTCATGTAGACTATGAGAACCTAACAGTGTATTTCGATTTTCCCGTCACACCTTGTGCTCTTGTTGTCACACATATTATTTCTACATATGTTACATATTCCATTATTTTGTTTCCCACAAACAGTTTTGTGTGCTCTTCATTCCTTGTGTAGATCCAAATCTCAGTCTAGTTTAACATGCTTTTCCCTGAAAAACTTCCTTCCACAATTTTCTTGTGACACAGCCATGTTTATGATGAGTTCTCTCACCTTTTGTCTGAGAAGTTCTTTATTTCACCTTTATTTCTGAAAGTTGTTTTCACTAACTTTAGACCTCTGTAGAAGTCTAGAGGGATAGTGTTTCCTAAGCATTTTGAAAAAGATGTCTTTCCATCGTCTCCCGGCTTACACAGTTTCTGATGAGAAGTCTGCTTTCATTCTTTGTCTCTTCTATGTGTGATGTTTTTTCCTTTCTTGATTTTTAAGATTTTTTTTTTTCTCTTCATTGCTGGTTTTCAGTTATTTATGATGTGCTTTAACTATGGTGTGATATTCTGCTTGGGGCTCATCATACTTATTGCATCTGGAAGTCCATGGCTGCTCATCACATTGGAAAAATTTGGCTATTATTCCTTCTCTTCTTTTCGTCTTTATCTATCTGCCTTTTCCTTCAGAAATTCCAATTATGTGCAGTGTAGACCGTTTGATATTGTCCCACAGGCCACTGAGACCAGACGTAATTCAGCTTTTTTTTTTTCTTTCCATGTACTTCATTTTAGATAGCATCTTTTATTATCTTCAAGTTTACTAATCTTTCTTCTCCAGTATTTAAACCACTGTCAATTTCTTCCAGTGTATTTGTTTCATTTTATATACAATATTTTTCATTTTTGGAGGTTCCAGTTAGGTATTTTTATATTTTTCATTTCTTTCCTTTTAATGTTCATTTTTAAAAATCTCCTTGGGCATGTGGAACATTTTTAGAACATCTCTTTTAATTTCCTTTAAATAACTGCGTTAGTATCTGTCATTTCTGGGTCTGTTTCCTGTGAGTGATTTTTTTTTCTGGTGGCCATGGGTCCATTTTACTTACTTCCTGTGTATCTAGTGATTTTTACAGAATGCTGGATATTACAGATTTTATGTTGCTGTTCATCGTATCTCATTATATTCCTTTAAAGAGTGATTGGTTTTGTTTGGACACATATATAAATTAGCTTGAATGAGCTGGTATTTTCAAGGCCTGTTTTTAAACTTGACTAGGGTAAGTCCAAAGTAATCATTATTACAGGGTTAATTTATCCCACTTCTAAGTTGTGGACTTTCTGAGGGAAGTCAGTGAATTCTCAGCCCTGTGTGAATTCTGGGATTTATTCATCTTCTAGCTACCCTGTAATTTCTCTCTCCTTTGAATTTATTCTTTGCTAATCTCATGGGGTACTGACCTATGCATGAAGCAGATAAATCAAAGTTTTAGGGGGACTCCTATTCAGATTTCTGGAACTCTTTCTCTGTGTATTTTCCATTACCCTGAAAATTCTAGCTGCTTTGGCTTTCCTGAACTCTGGTCAGTGTTCTTCCAACCCAGTAAGAATGTTAGTCTTTGTTTGAATTTTCATTGTGCGGTCTGGAAACCGTCTCCAGGTTTTCAGCTAGGAAAATTGTAAGGCTTATCTGGCTTTTTTCCCCCTTGTATCTTTTTTCTCATGGATCACAGCTTTTCATTGTCTCTGTTCAGTGTCTCAAAGCAGTTTTTTTCATGTATTTTGTTTTAATTTCTGTTGTTACTGGTAAGAGGACAATTACTGTAGCAATTACTACTTTGGGTGAGGGAGGAAAAATATATATTTCATTTTAAAACCTGTGGCAGATGGTGATTAGTTTTGGCAAAAAAAATAATGTTCTGTTATATGTGGAAAAAAAGTATTTTACTTTTTTACTTTTTACTTTTTTTATCATACGAGTTTTAGTAAAGACACTGAGAAGACAGATATCAAATGTCAATATGAGTCAGAAGACAGATTTCTCAGTAGAATATGATAAAAATGAAATCACTAAAGCCCAGTTATATGACTTAAAATCTTCATCCATGCAGTGGGTATATAGGAATATATATAGTAGAGATTAGAAGAGATTCTTTTGCGGGACTTCTCCAAGGGGAGTTCATGCTGTACTGTGATCCTAGCTTCATCAATGAGCAAGGTAAAGGATATATCCCCCTCACTCAGCCTTGTGAGCAGCTTTAATGTGACCCATTTGAGAGCTTGATATGTGTTCCCTGAGCTTGGGAGGCCATGTGAACCATCTAAGAAATTTAAAGCATTAGGTAAGGGCTTGGTAGCTGCTGATTGACAGGCCCAAAGAGAGATGGTTATATTACAATACCTGCTTTCTCAGAATTTTCCAGGGCAAAGAATGCACAAATGCTTCCTGTGGGCCAGATGTGGGATACTCATGAGAAAATGAAAATGAAGGAGTATTTAATAGAAGACTGAAGTTTTGACTATAACAGGGGAGTGAGCATTCTAATTACAAATTGAGACATTGTGATGTAAGTGATGAGAAAGGTCTGCCTGCCTGAGGTTTTTTTAATTATGTTTAGAGGAAGAACTTGTACCAGTAAACAAGTTTAAGAGATCAGTGGAAAGCAAAACAAAGTTTCCATAACCAATGGGGTGTCCTTATTCCATAGACACAATAACAGAACCCCATGTTTATAAAGACTGTCAGTGTGCCCAGTCCTAAGGGATGACTCAACTCCATTTCATAGACATCCTCTTTTCCAGACTACCTTGAAGATTGTTAGAGGCTAGGGAACACAACTAGGTTCTGAATAATGAGAAGCACAAGACAGTCTGCTTGGAAGTTACTGGAAAATTACTGCCTCTTGATAAAAGAGGAGGATGAGAGAAGGAATATCACTAGCAACATTTTCTGACTTTCCTTCCAGATTTGAATGTGAATTGTGTCCAGAGCAGTGGCAGCCCTTTCGTGACTCTGGGATAATAAGTCTATGGACAAAAAGTTTGCATGTTGAAGCTGTCAGGAGGGGTGACTGCAAAGTTGAGTTCTTGGTACAAGCCTGCAATCAGTGCTGAAAAACTCAAATCTCTTCATGCAGAAGAGGGTTCAGTGAAAATCCAAGATCTCCTGCTCAGTGATGGTAGTAGTGGAGCTTAATTTCCTGTTAGACCAGTTCAAGGTTTTGTTGGGCGTATGTTTCCCAAAAAGTAGCCCCAAGCCTTATTTTCTACTCCTGCCATTCTGGAAGTTACACAATAACCTTATCATAATATAACTTTCTCATTAATCAATAGGATCAACTTTTTTCACTTGCAGTTAAAAACCTTGACTCGAAACAAAGTGCTTAGAATTTCTCATATTTTGGCTATTTGCATCAGAAGCCTAGAATTCCACCTGTGTTAAAAAGAGTTGGGGCACCTGGGTGGCTCAGTGGGTTGAGCCTCTGCCTTAGGCACAGGTTGTGGTCTCGGGGTCCTGGGATCGGGCCCGCATTGGGGTCTCTGCTCGGTGGGAAGCCTGCTTCCCCCCTCTCTCTGCCTGCCTCTCTGCCTGCTTATGATCTTTTTGTCAAATAAATAAATAAAATCTTTAAAAAAAAAAAAAAAAGAGGGGCACCTGGGTGGCTCAGTGGCTTAAGCCTCTGCCTTCAGCTCAGGTCATGATCTCAGGGTCCTGGGATCGAGCCCCACATTGGGCTCTCTGCTCAGCGGGGAGCCTGCTTCCCCCTCTCTCTCTGTCTGCCTCTCTGCCTACTTGTGATCTCTCTCTGTCTATCAAATAAATAAATAAAAATCTTTAAAAAAAAAAAAAAAAGAGTGATGACTCAGGACCAGAAATCTGGCTAACCTTCCTGGTGTGTAGGGAGCTTAGGTGGCATACTAAATCAGCAGTAGCAGTAGTGTCAGAAAAACCATCTCTTTGAAGTGTCTCAAGAGAGAAGAAATGATAAATGGCTCTTCTGTTTATTGTTTGGCTGATTTTGAGTTTGCACATCTATACACAGCTGTTGCCGTGGTCTCAAATTCTAAACCATGTGTCCAGTGCAACCTAGACTATTTCCCCTTTTTAGGGTAGTACATTTTACCATGGAACATAATCTTTTTTTTTTTTCTTTTTAATTGAAGTGTCGTTGACATACAGTATTATGTTAGTTTCAGGTGTATAATGATTCAACCTTTGTGTATATTACAGAGTGATCACCATAACATGTCTAGCTACCATCTGTCACCATACAAAGTTGTTACAATATTATTATCTATATTCCCTATGCCGTACATTGCATCCCCATGTCTTATTTACTTTATGACTGGAAGTTTGTGACTTTTAATGCCCTTCCCCTATTTTGCCCATCCTCTTACTCCTTTCTCCTCTGACAACCACCAGTGTGTTCTCTGTATATTTATGAGTCTGTTTCTATTTTGTTTTGCTTGCTCATTTGCTTCCTTTTTTAGATTCCACATATAAGTCCAATTACACAGTATTTTTCTTTCTCTGTCTGGCTTGTTTCATTTAGCATAATACCCTCTGGGTCCATCCATGTTGCTGCAAATGGCAGGATTTCATTTTTTTTATGGCTGAGTAATATTCCATTACACATATATATGGAGAAATATATATGTAAATTTATATATATATATATAATTTATATATATATGTATATATATAAAATACTGTTTTCCATAGTGGCTGCACCACTTTGCATTCCAACCAACAGTACATGTAGGTTCCCTGTGACAAGGTTCTCCACATCCTCGCCAATGATTGTTATTTCTTATCTTTTTGACAATAACAATTCTGACAGGTGTGAGATAATATATCTCATTGTAGTTTTGATTTGCATTTTCTCGATGATAAGTAATGTTGAACATCTTTTCATGTGTCTGTTGGCCATCTGTATGCCTTCTTTGGAGAAATGTCTCTTCAGGTCCTCTGTCCCTGTTTTAATTGGATTTTTGTTGTTGTTTTAATAATGATTTGAGTTCTTTATATATTTTGACTAACCCCCTATAGGTTATATCATTTGCAAGTATCTTCTCCCATTGAGTGGACTGTTTTTTTTGTCTTGTTGATGGTTCCTTTGTTGTACAAACTTTTTGCTTAGTGTAGTCCCATTTGTTTATTTTTTGTCTTGTTGCCCTTGCCTGTGAACAGATTAAAAAAAAAGTATTGCTCAGAACAATGACAGAAGGTCATCTTTTCAGTTTATAGGGTAATGATTAATGTGGCCCTTGCATTTGCCTGTACTGCAACTCTGCCTACTTGTGAATCATAGTTTTGCTTACGGATTTATTTGTAAATCTCCCTTCTTATAAAGTAGTGAAAATAGCTGAACTGTCCTGACATTTGTGAGTCTGGAGCCCAGAGATGCTCTTTTGGCAGTTGGCCAGTAGTCAGATCATCACCCTCCCGGACAGTTGATAAGTGGCAGTGATCAGATGGCCTTATAGCAGGTGATGGGAGCAGGAAGGCCAGCACCAGGGGAGGCAGTGGGGAGACTTAGAGTAGAACCAAGCCCCCCTTATCAGAGACACTCTTCTGCTCAGGGCCTTCAGGGGCCACCCGTAACTGCTGCTTTCCAAAACTCTGGGCACTTGGTGTGGTCCTTTGGACTATGAAGAGTTAGGTTTGAAAACAGAGTGTGTTACTATGCAGAGAGGTCCTTGATGCCGTGGGGCTCACAAAGCCACCCAGCTGGGATGATATCTGTACCCCATCCTGGGCTTCCCCAGCGATTGCCCATACGTTTTATTGTTTATTATTCGCTGAAGTGGTTTGCTTTCTTTTCCTTCACACGTTACTGAATTGTCTGAGCATGGCATTTGGAATAAGCCCTCAATATACTTCCTGTTAGTGAGGGAGGTTTTTTTTTAATGCTATTGAAATTATAGGCCAGAACAATAGGGTAATGTTCATACACTGAGGCCCCATTAAATTATTATTTTTTAATAGTGGAAATGTTTCTGCAATTGACTGCTACAATGTATACATGCTGAGTATTCACTGTATTATTACTTTTTGGCAGTGGGAGGGGCTGAGAAAATGGAATAAAACGGTTCCAAAACCTCCATAGGACATGATGGGGGCACTAAAACACATATTTAAAAAAAAAAAAGTCTAGAAAATATAGTGGTGAGGGTTTATCTGAGAAAGTTCACTTTGGCAATAATGTGGTGACTAAATTATTATTATTGACACAAAAGCGGCTTAAGAGAAAAACTCACATTTTTAGCACTTATACATGTTGGCTGATTTCTATTCAGAGGTCAGCCTCTTTTCTTCTTTGTCCATACTTCAGAGTTTCCTTGATCTAGTTAATGACTTTAAAATAGTAAACTCTTCTGGAATCAGTACCCTTGGGTCGGTGGCACCTGTTTAAGACAGGAAGAAACTGACAAAGATCAGGGCCCTGACCCAACCTCGTAAGACTGTGGGCTATGTGTCCTGGCATCCCTGGGTGTCCCTGATTGGGACTGTCTCCCATTGCTCCCAGCTGGGAGTGCTCAGCCTGATAAATCACAGACTGCCCCTCTAGGGCACCAAAGTGGGGACAGGGAGGCCAGATGGAAGGAAGCAGTCATGGCCCTCTGTCACCACTGGCCGGCTGCCATCACCCGGACACTCTGCACTCCTTGCCGAGGGAATGTCACTGTCTTGCCTGCATGACGGGCTGGCCATCCTCGGAGCCTTCCCAAGCAAGATGCAACACTGTGCCATGTTGTCATGGTTACTTAGCCATTTCCCCAGAGTTGTGACATCAGTGTCTCCAAGGGGCATGAGATCTACCTCATGCATATGCATGTGCTAGGCAGGGACCTTGCCACATCTGAGCTTCTTGCAATATTTTCATAGAAAATGGAAGGAGAAGGAGAGAAAGGTGAAATAGAGAATATGGAGGTGAAAATGATGGGAGCGCACATTGTTAAATGAACGAACGGGGTGCCTGCCGGCTGGACTGAGGGACACGCAAAGGGTTAACACCGTGTCGGGGATCCCTGCCTTTAAATTAACCAACTGCTCGGTCACACCAGGCTCCTACTTGCACTCTCGGAGCTTTATACTTTTTAGATGACTTTCACCAGACGACCTTTTATTTTACTCTCGTGACTATCTGTGATGCACATGTGGCTGGGAGAGCATCAGCGTGGGTCAGATGAGGAACCCCAGACCAGAGCTGGGCCCGATGGGAAGTTCACACACTCCATGCTGGGGTGCATGCCAGAGGCCAGTCGTCTAAACTCCCGGCTCTAGGTTCATTACTGTTTCTTCCATCTTCAAACCCTTGCACCTGATAACTGGCAGAAGGCAGAGATTTTCAGGGGACAGTGGTAAAGGACGATTCTTCCCTTAGGCTGTGAGTTCTTCCTGGGCAAGCATGGTGGCTGAGTCCTTTCTGTACCTTACAGCACCTCCCATGTGGCAGGCCCTTAATGAGTGCTGAACTGAGGCAGGTTCATGTCCAAGGGACCCTCCCATGTTTCATAAAAAGCCAGATAGTCTTCTGCTCTGCATTGCAAAGGTACCAGTACCAAGTAAGAAGTTAATATTTTCCACAATGAAACAGGGATATTTCAAGAGGAGCCCATCTGGGGGGCCCTCCAGTGAATGCAAAGCAAATTGAAGTGGGTGCCCCCCCACCTGAACTTATAACCCTTGTCACAGAGTTTCTGTGGCTGTGGCAGGTGCCCCAACTCCACACATACCTCCGCCCCCCGCCCCCTGTGAAAAGAGTGGGAGCCCCGATGCTCTCATCCAGGCGGCGACAGAGGGAACAGAAAACCCAGTAGGTATAAGACTACTTAGTGCCATGTAATTGTTACATCAAGGAAATCCTGCACTTTGTTGCAAGTTATTTAATAGTTGAAGTGGCTAAGAGAGGTGAATTAAACCAGGGATATTTCCTAAGATAATGGCACACAGAGTACCGTTCCTGGGAGAATTCACTCCGTTGATATGAGGGCAGCTGTGGCCTCCAGGTCACCGAGGAGCCCTGTGCCATGAGGCTGGGGCTGCTGCATCTGTGCAATTCCCTTCTCAGAGGATGGATTTGTAACAGACAGGTGGTGTTTGTTGCCATTGGGCCTCTGAGTTAACACGAGCATTAGCAGGTGTCTGGGGCAGAGATTCTGGGGTTGAGACATGTGTCTCCTCCCATGACATTCTCCTTGGGAAGGTCCGTACGAGGGGAGGAAGGGTTCGGGCTTCGGGTCTCTCCTATGAGGATGGCAGATTAGCTGTCCTCTTTTGTGGCCTTTATTTCTAAACCCCAAATGAAGCTGGAAGGAGACCAGACCTCCCTTGTTATTCCAGATATCAATTGCTGCATAACAAACTACCTCAGCATTTTAGTAACTTAAAACAACAACCGACTTATTGTACCTTGCGATTTTGTGACCAAGAACTCAGGCAGGGCTTTCCTGTGTAATTCTCCTGCTTGCGTGCCATAGATTGAGGCCACTCAGTGACTTTCAGCAGGTGGGGACAGCAGCTGCACTCCAGGGCCTGGGAACTTCCAGCAACGGCTGGAAGGCTTGGGCTCGGTGGAAGGAGCTGACCCAAGCCTCTGCGTGTCACCTCCCAGCTTGGCCGTGTCACGGTTGCTGGATATTTTTCTTGGTGGCTCAGAGCTCCTGGAATGAGTTTTTCAGAAGACCCAGGAAGATCCTGTAAGTCTTATCATCTGGCCTTGGAAATCTAAGAACATCTCTTGTGCTGCATTTTACTGTTCAAGAAATTTGCTAAGGTTGGCCCAGTTCAAGAGGAGGGACTATGCTCTGTCTCAGAATTACAGGGAAGACAGAAACAAGGCAGCTGTCTCTCATACAGCACGTGTGTTCTCTTGCTTGGTACTTGAGCAAATCCTATTTTTGGTTGGCAGCAAGACAGTCCATGGAAGAGACAACTTTTTTCAGTTCTCTTCTTGCTCCGCTAGCTCTGTGTCTTTCCTGCTTTCTTCACTTTTGTCCTTCTCTTTCCTGCCATGTCCTGTATCTGCTTGCCCAGAGCCCAGCTGCCAAACCGGAGAGTGATTCTGTGAAGGAGCTGGCAGTTGCTCTATTAGGTATGACCCCTCCCAGAAGTGCTCTTCAAACCCAAAAGAGTGAATCTCTAATGCTAGAATTGTATGTACTGTTTGATAAAAATCTTTCCAGGCAAGGAAGCACTTTATGTGCTCCTTAAATTCCACGGGACTGCTGACCTCCTACTGTCCTGTCTTTACCACGGTGTTTTTAACTGGGGAGAGGGAGATAGGAAAGGACTGGCCAGTGGGTGTCTGAGTAGGGAGACAGGCGAGGGGCCGGCTCCCTCCCCTCCACACCTGCTCTAGGCTCTGCCCTCTCTGGCTCCCCTTAGGCCCTCTGTGCACGTAGCTCTGCTCAGGGGGTCCTGCATTTTCTGTCCTGACTTGTACTTTGGACATTTCTCCAATTCCCTCTGTCACTGCCTGGTGCAATACCACAACTAGAGCAGTTTAAGACAACCTCCCTGCTGTGTTATGGATCAGAAGGCCAAGTGGACTTGTCCAGAGTCTCAGCTCAAGGCCTTCCAAGACTGAAATCAAAGTGCTGTCTGGCCTGGGCTCCTGTCTGGAGGCTCTGGGGAAGAATCTGCTTCCTTGCTCATTCAGATTGTTGTGGGATCCAGTTCCTTGCAATTGTGGGACGAAGGGCCCATTTCCTTGACACAGGGCCCCTCCATCTTTAAAGCCAGCCATGGCAAACTGTGTCCTTGTCTTGCTTCAGGATTCTCTGACTTCCTCTTCTGCCTCTGTTTTGAAGGGCTCCTTTGGTGACATTGGGCGCACCTAGGCAATCCAGAATAGCCTATCTATTTTAAAGTCCAATCATAATTCCCCCTGCAAAGTCCCTTTGCCTGCGTGTTATTATCACATTCGCCAGTTTCAGGATTAGGCTGTGGATGCCTTTCAAGGGCTATTATTCTGCTCAGCACACCTTTCCTTTGAATGTATGTTGCTGAAATAGTAGAATATTGACTTGCTTGACATCGTGCTTTCTCATGAATGACACAATATACAATAATTTTGTCATATATGTTCACCAGTCAAAAGCTGAAGGTTAAGAAAGGCTAGAACTTTCCAAATGATTGCAGTGCAACTCTGAGCTGGATTGGAAGAGGAGCCCAATGATTTTTCTTTCTCTGGAGGAGTCCAAGAGGAGCTGTTTTTGAAGAAGGATAGAAAACCATTCACAACATAAACGATGATTAGCAGAAACTGAAATCGTCACTTGGTGAACTCCCACCCAGATCACATGTCATCTCCTTCTGGGAAAATGC
The DNA here is from genome assembly GCF_009829155.1 of Mustela erminea. NCBI lineage: Eukaryota > Metazoa > Chordata > Mammalia > Carnivora > Mustelidae > Mustela > Mustela erminea. The sequence goes on from NC_045626.1 coordinate 45,198,932, forward strand.
CCAGGACTTCTCTAGATAGACTTACTTAAGAGCTGTTGCCATGGTGCTTTGCTCCTAAGTTTTATGGCAGATCCTCCATGGGTCTGACAACTTGTGTCTGTAGACGATTCCTTCAACACATCGTATTTTCCCTCTCTGTCTTCCTGGCTCCTAGCACAGTGGTGTGGTGCACACTCGTCAGTATCCAGATAAAGCTCTGTGACAGCAAAGGCTTAGGACAGAACTCTCACCCCTGCCTATCACTTGGATGGGAGACCAGGGTTATGGAGAACCAGCAGTTGACAACTGGCTGCCTAGATGTTTGGATTATAAAAAGATATGTGGAGAAGAGATGGAACCAATCCCACTGTACCGAGCTATGCCAAAGCCACGTTCATTTATTCAACAGGAGCATGCTTCCCCTTCCTGTGGGGGCAGCCCTTGAGTCAGACAGTGGCAACAGATATGTGAACAGGTCCAGTCCTGGCCCTGAGCAAGGGGGGAAGTTCAGTGGGCACCCAATGTGTCTCAATCTAGGAAACAGTGAATAAAAGATTCGTACTCAATTGTTTCTCTTCTCTTCTTTACTTTTTGTTGACTAAAACAAACGTACAGAAAATTGCACAAATCGTAAGTGTAGAGCTCGATGAATTTTCACAAACTGAACAACCCATCTAAGTGGAGACACGATCAGGAAACAGAACATTACCCACACAGTGGTGTGTTTGTTTTTTCCCATTCCCGCAGTGATTATTTCACACTGCCCAGACAGGGCTGGACCTTGGAGTGAGGGATGGGTCCAGAGCCCTCCCTACAAGCGAGCAAATGAGACGCTGTGCGCTTTCTGTCTTGGCCGCTGTCTCAGTGTCGTTCTCCACAGGCCCGTTTCAGCAGGACATTCTGTTGGTGAGGGAACTTCCAGCCTGCCTCACTCAGGAGTCATAGCTCTCCCAAAACATGGCAGAGAAGAGGCTCAGCAAGGTTTACTTCACATGTTCTACGTGCCGAAATGCATTAGCACAAGGCCCAGCTCTCCAGGAACAATTTACTAAAAGAACACAGTATATATCAAATGACTAATATCATGGAGCCATCTATCAAAGATACCAAACGAAAGATACATCAGTGCTTTGGGGGATTTTAGGGGCTTCCACCAAGGTGTTTCAGGAGCTATTTGAGGGGCTGGTGGGTAGTGGTTAGGGGAGTTGGAGGGAGGCAGGATTCAGGTGTCCCAGATATAAACAGAGTAGTTCTCCCTTTATCTATTTAGCATTTTGGGATTCCAAGTAAAATATTATTTGGAAAACAGAGTCTGTTGGTGAGAAAGTCCCTCATAGCCCTGCTGAGATAGAGGGTCCTCTAGGGACTCCGGAAAAGGCATGCTCACAGTGCTCGGGCTGGGGCAGGTCTGGAACAGCAACGCCCACGTGAGCACATCTGGAAGAAGGCCCGGGGCAAGGTGCATCCTTAAAGCAGGGTGTTGTTGAAGAGGGACTTGGGGAGGCCTTTCAGGGCCACCCCATATATGTGGACTCCTAACTTCCTAAAGCCCATCAGGAATATTCACAAGTGAGATGTGGGGGGTGAGGGCTGTTGCAGGTAAGAGTGCTTATCTTGGGGAGGGAGGCAGCTGACACGTTGCTGTGCTGACAGGGGTTCTGTGGGAGTTTTGGCACAGTGGGGCTACACCTGCAGATTTTTCAAAAGAGGTTGGAAATTGAGAATGTTATGGACAGATACCTTGATTTTTAAAACATTGGTTCGTTTTTGTTAAAAATAGTGCCCAGAGCAAGCTGCACTTGTGACTGCCTGAGTCAGGCCTGAAGGCACTTGGTGCTCTGGAGAAGGCTTGACGCAGGGGAGGCACTCAGCCCGGCATCACTGCTGACCAGAAGCCAAGATGGCACCCTGGTTTGGTAAACGTTTTCCTCGTCGACTTTGAGGTGTACACTAACCTTCTGATTGGAATGACGTAGCATGAACGACTGTGGAAAAGCACACAATGACCCCCTTTCTGAACAAATGATTTAAATCTGCTAAGGAAAAAACAAGCCCCTTCCCTTTCCTGAGTATTCTGTTTTGGCATTTGTAACTAGAGCCAAGGATAAGTGGCATTTTCCTCTGTGACCCAGCGTTGTTTTGTTTGCTGGTTCTCCCCATCTCTATAACTTCCCAAAGTATTGTTGTGTGATTTTTTTTTCCCCCCACAAACATTGACTACTGCTGGTGATTTAGGAAAACATGACCTAGAATTTCTGACCACTCCCATACCACATTACCTGTCTGGCCCAGAATGACTGTGACATCAGCAGGTCTGCAGTTCAAAAGCCTGAATAGAACTTTGCAAAGTACTAAGTGGCCACCTTTGCTCCTTCCAGCGCGTTATCTGATACAGTCCAACTGAAATTCAAATGGCTTCTGGGATGGTGCTGGAGATCCAAGTGCTAAGTACTCATCTGTAGAATCTGCTTTTCTTTATTTTTCTCTTTTATTTTTATTTTTTTGAATCTACTTCTCTGATCACGCCTCTCCTGAAGCTTGTAATCACATAGACACAACTGTGGCCTGATGACATTTGCTTTTTCATCTGAGGCAGACTTAAATTTTTGCAAACATGGTCCCTTCCATTGTACTTACAAGTGCGCTCCCGTGTGGTTCCAGATTAAAGACAAAACAATCCCCAGTCTTCCCAAAACACACACACATATACACGCACACACACAAAACACCATCACCACCAAGAATCATCCCTCCACCCACCCCGCCAGGACCCAACACACTTTTAAAATGTAAGTGTATAGTTTGCAGTTGAGGTGCTTTCAGACACGGCAATATAACTAATTTATGGTCCCTTGCTTTGATTACCTGTGGTCATTACCTCTGATCGGAAAGCAGCCCTCCATTAGAGGCATAGTTTTCATCTGTGCCAGTCCAGTCCTGCTCCCCACCTCTTCCCTCATGGCTGCAGGGCTTGGTTGCCTCACTTCAGACTAACGCATGCAGTCGTATGCAGCCACCAGCAGATGGTTCCGTTCCAATATGGCCATCCTTCTACAAACCCCCATCGATGTGGGCCTACTCATGTGCTCACCTGAGAAACCTCAGAACTTTGGGATAGATCTTCAGGTAATAGCTCATGATAACAGGAGCACTTGAAGGCTTGGAGAGTAAAATATGTGAATTCATATTCAGTTTTAATAAACTGAGGTAATTAGTCAGTTGAAACGCAATAGAAAGTGACAGCCTGTGACATATAAAAGACGGTCGGCTGACAAAGACAGAGCTGTTCTTCATTGCACTAATATCCGTTTCTTCATCAACATTGAATTCTTCAATCTTTTGGCATTTCAATTACATTGTAAAATGAATTTATAAAATTTGCACATCTATGCTTTTCTCTTTTCTTGTGCTCCTGAAAACTTGAAAAGAAACTTTTCATGCCTGTCTCTTGTTTCCCTAACCTGAACACATGCTAGGGTTTAACTAGATTTCCAAGACTTGTGTGTGTTTTGAATATCAATTGCACATTTCAGATTCTAAGAAAATGTGTATATTTGAAATGGACGGACAGAACACACAGAGGGGGAGGATTATAATAGTTAAGCTCCTTGAGGGCAGAGATCTTATCTGTCTTGCTCATGGATTCATCTCTACCTGAAATAATGCCTGAAATATTGTAAGGCTCAATACAATTTGTTGAATAAATAAATTAATGGGTGAAAGACCATTTAGGGGACTCAAGTGGATTAAATGGTTGGGACACCAATAGATGTGTCCACCTCCCAACCCCCAGAATCTGTGAATATGATCCTATTTGGGGAAAAAGTAACTTTGCAGATATTAATTACCTTGACCCTGAGATGAGGTCATCCTAGATTATCTAAGTGGCCCCAAATCAAATGACAAGTGTTTTTATAAGGTACGTGCAGGGGAGATTTGATCGAAGAAGAGGAGAGAAAGTGACCACGGAGGTAGAGATTGGAGTGATGCAGACACAAGCCAAGGAACGCTTGTAGCCACCCCGAAGCCATGAGTGGCGAGGAACGAATTCTTCTCTGGAGACTCTGGAAGGAACTTGGCACCACCCATAGCACTCATTTCAGACTTCTGCTCTCCAGAACTCTGAGAGAATAAGTTCCTGTTGTTTGAAGCCACCAAACTTGTAGGGCTTTGTTATGGTGGTCACAGAAACCTAACAGAGGGAGCAAAAGGCGAGATGTGGCTGCCTAAGCATGTATCCTGGGCAGACCCGACTGTCCTATGTTTGGTAAGGTGCGACCCAGCCAGCAGACACCACCTCTCCGTTGCTGCCTTCTCTGCGTCAACAGAGGGCAATGCTTGTACCACTGAGGTGTCCTGAAGACAAAACTGTGAACTCTTGAGAGACACGCTAGACCCTGTCCGTGACTGTGGGGACCTGCTGTCCTGTGGAGCCATTCCAGGTCCTTCGTGAATGACACCCAGCTTGAGTTTTTGAAATGCTGATCAGAGCATCTGCCCTTGGTAAGTTGGAAAGAATCTCCACGATTGCTCTCATCCCCAGATAAAGAGAATGAAAAGCAGGGAGACACGCGCATGTTCACTGCAGATTCAGGCAAGGGCTGTGGGGCGGTGGCTAGGGGATGCTCCAGGCTCGTCTCCCTCGGAGGGCTGCTTCAGCCAGAAATGGGACCGAGGCACGTCTGATGAAGACTCGTCACCGTGTGCTTTGAGCTCCACGTATCTTGCATTGCCTTTCCGGCCAGTCCTTCGTGCTTGTTAATAACGATTGCATTTGGGCAACAAGAGGGGAGGCAAACTGACAAGCGCGCTGATTTTTTACCCGATGTAGCCAAGTGGTGAGCAAGTTGGCTCCTAACCAGTTTTGCCGAAACTATGGCATGCTTCGAGGTCCAGTGGGACTCAGCTTTGATCTTGAGAGTGGCTGTGAGGGGTTTGTTTTTCACAGGGGCTTTAGCCTACAGTTAAGTGCAAACACCTGCTGAAGTACTGGTAATTAGTAGGTAATTAGTAGTTAATGTTCTTAGAATTTAAAAAGAAAGCTTACATAAGTAATTACTTACTATTTCTTATAATGTGCTGCTTTTCCTGAGATTTCATATCCCCAGAACATTTGCCAAGTTCCTAGGTTCCTCAACATACTAAATTGTTTATTAATTACACACGTATATTGCTTTCAGAAAAAAAAAGGAAATACATTAGATGTTGGAAATAAGAATGAGTTATCTTTTAAATTACAGCAGAGAACACGTTTAAAATCACAAAATATGGGACTGGCAGCAGCTCTGGAAGGTGGCCTTGATTTAAAAAAAAAAACTGGATGTGACCGGGAAGGGAAGAGATGGAGAGAAAAAGAATGTTCGAGACCATTTAATAAAACACTAAGTATTAAATACATTTCACAGAAGGGTCCTTTTCATGTCAGCTGACAGACATCTATGCCTTGGCTTGTCAAAAAGACCGCCAGGGCTCCCATTCTTAAGGGTGAGCACTGCCAAGCAAAGCTAAGTGGTTCTAACAATCTCAGGCTCTGGAGGTGACTGAAACGGAGGGACACTGGAACACATTAATTAGTGTGTCGTAACTGTATTTCCAGAGGATTATTGCTTTAGAATTTTTCAAGCAAACTTCCAATCCGCAACCCTGGAGACTCTCCAGTGCCAACTGGAAATGGGCATTCATTCCTTCACTTTGTTTAGAGGGTAACACTTTGAGAGAGTTATATCTAAAATCTCTTCCTCACCTCGAATCATCTCAGAACCTTCTGCAAAGCAATCTTACAGCTTCAGTTTTTCTCATCTTTGAAGTGGGACTGGAGGGTATGTCCCTTCTCTCCTTACATCCATGCCTACCACTACCCACAGTGTGCCTCGTAGGAATGTCAATATGTGTCACCTTCCGATACCATAGTGGGGGAGGAAAATCATACAGCTATTCACACAGCCATATCTAATGATATTATTCTTAAATAAATATTCTTAAATAATATTAATACCTTAAATAAATATTCTTAGATATAATATCTTAAATATTCTTAAATATATACTATACTTTTATACTTCTATACTTTTTTAAAACAAGATTTTATGTATTTATTTGACAGACAGAGATCACAAGCAGGCAGAGAGGCAGGCAGAGAGAGAGAGAGAGGATGAAGCAGGCTCCCCGCTGAGCAGAGAGCCCGATGCAGGGCTCGACCCTGGGATCATGACCTGAGCCAAAGGCAGAGGCTTTAACCCACTCAGCCACCCAGGTGCCCCTCAAATAAATATTCTTAAATAATACATATTTAAGAATAATATCTAGTGATATGTATACATGCTTTGGTAATTTTTTATTGCAGTGTGGCTTCATTACTTTTCACCTAATCACTGGTGGTCTCAACAGAATTCCAGGTTAAGGAATCTTGTGAGAAATGATTAAAGCAGGATATCTTAATAGAACAGAAGCAACTGAAAATTTGAAATCAAGATTCTGGGATCCAGAAGGGTCAGAATAGAAGCCCCCTCACCTCATGATACTCAAACAGGCTTTTTCCTATTAAAGGGCTGCTTGGGATAATTGTTCAAAGAATCAGAGGGAAAGAAGGACAAACTAGGAGAAACTCGGAGAAAAACAGACTTGAGCCGGCAGACATTTTAAAAACCGTTCTCTGAACGTGTGGGAGGCTAATCTCAGATAAAAGAAAACCTCCCCCTTTAAAATGTTATCAGAGGAGAAACATTTTAACTTCCCTGTTTTTTGAAGATACTGTTTTTTAAAATAGGTGACTGATATATTTAATATGCTGCCTATTTATATTCATTTCACCTTGGGCATCCACGAGGGATGAGGATAATAACCCTCTGAGTTCTTCAGGACCATTTTTAGCTCCTTCACTACTCCTGCAGGCAAAGGAATATTCCTTCCTTAGCCTTTTCTCACACATCTTATTTTCCATTTATTCCTCACGATATGTGTGTGTGCATGTATGAGTGTGTATATATGTCGGTGGTCCTATTACTTTTATCACCGTACTCTGTTTCCTACCACTTATCACAATTTGTATTACTCATTTATTCTTTGTCTGTTGTCTGTCTCACTCACACTAGAGAGTAAGCTCTACCAGGACAGAGACTTTGATTATCTTATGGAGTAATATTTACCCAGCGCCTAGCTCAGGATCTGGCACATACTGGGGATCCAATAAATATCAGTTAAATGAAGACCAGAATGAATGAAATAGGATTTAGAAATGTGACTCAGCCTTGGCTGTAACAAGTATACTGCAGGGATCCTGTATTCAATGTATGCCTTTAAGCTGGTAATGAAAACTCAGGATAAGGCTGTCAATCACTGTGACTCTCAAATTTTTCTACCATGTCTGAATTTTACGAATCCCTCCCAGGTCCTCCAGATAGCCAGTGGCTTTTACCAATACCTCACTTGCCCAAATGAATTCCATTTTATCACGTCCCACCATTTTTCAGTGTACCCAGGACGCTTACCAATTTCTCAGATGCTGACTGCTACCTCTACGTGCTACCACTTACACATTGACTAAATATTTACTACAACGTGAGTGACCTATCTGGAATCTTCCAGCTTCCAAAAATGCCTATTTGTGTGTTGATGAGTTTGAAAAATGGATCAGAATTAAGAGTCATTACACATACATTTGTAAATAAGTAAATATGTACATGTATATCTATCTCTGACTTATAACTCTGTTGTTAAGTGGAGATCTCCCAGGCACAATAAATACAATGACTTTTACTCTATACAGGGTTCAGACACACTGATAAGAAAAGGAGTAGATAAGTGAGCAGCAGTTATTAATAAACAGTTTGTAAAAGAGAAAATAGTTTGGTTAGAAAATATAAAGGAAAAATGAAAATATAAAGGAAAAATATAAAGGAAAAAATATAAAAGAAAATATAAAGGAAAAATGGTGATCAAATCAGTGCATATGATCAAACCAGGGAAAATGATGGGGGTATATTTGCTTATCCGATTAGCAAAGATACAAAGATTTTCTGATTTTTTTTACCCTTAGAAGATTTCCTGGTTTATCTGTGCTCCAACTTCACTTACATTTTGTTTTTCAGTTTCTTTTGTTGCTCCTTTTTGATCAATAAATTTCCCCATTTTCCCTTGGAATTGGTTTTTGGGAGACTTACAAATCCTGTTTTTGGAATTTTCCTTTCCTAAATGTACCTGTCTTTAACATTTCTTCCTCCTTTAAATTTTTCTTTCTGACTCTCTGAACCTGTTTACATGTGATTTTTTGAAATGATGACTTTTTGGGTCTTCTTGGACTCCACAGTGATACACCTCACCCTGGATATTTTGGGGGAAAGGCTGGCAAATGCCTGGCTTACAGGGTTAGCTCAAGGTTCTACTGGACCTGTTATTCATGCTGTTTTTAAGTAAGGCATGCATTTTATCCTTATCCGTAGTCAGGTTTTGGAAGAGACTGCTCCAGAATTGTAAACATTCTAGAGAGGGAGAGACAGGCAGCTGAGTTTCAGTTCTTTAATGTGTCACATGACAAGAGATTTGGCGCATTCGGTTGAGCCGAAGATTCAGCGTAGCAAACGTGGCAAATGCCTGATGCTTGATCCCTCAAGAGAAAGAACGGAGCCGCGAACAAATGCACCGAGGAGCCCTTTTTCACTGGCAAGCGAAGGGCAAACGTGTCCTCTGTCTCTCCAACTTCGGCTGAACAGCAGTGGCACAAATCCAGATTTCAGAGAAGTATCCTAAGCCTCTGGTTCTTTCAGATCAGAGATGTGTGAGGATTTCCCAGTGCTGAGACCGCCTGAGCTTACGACGCTCGACGCTCGGGAGCGGAGCTGGGACCTGAGGACTTTTGCGCTGTGACTCGTGCTGTTTACTTAAAGCCATCTTGAAACTTCAGAGGAGCAGGGGCCAGATCCTTTCTATCCTGGGTGCCTTGGGGGGTGCTCACATACACTGATTGGGATCAGAACTGCACCAACGGGGACAATATAGATACAATCATGTCCAGATTTACAGCAAAATGCTGCATCATGTTCCGGATCAAATTAATACACTAGGCTTCGCTTATGTCTTTTAACAGAGAACAATAGTTGCTCTTTTTGCTTCCTTGTTCCCAGTGAAATAGCCCATGTATAGAGTTTCCCTTTTCAGCCGCAGTTGTGTCTACGAATGCTATTCTCCAAACGACAGCTATTCTCAGAGCCACCAGGCGTGCGGCTGCCCGAACAAAGAGGTGCATTAAAAGAGTCTTGACAATTTCAGCTCCTAGAAACACAGGGGTCACACAAATCTGCCAAGTTGAAAGCAAACAAATCACTAGGGCAAGACATTTTATTTAGTTCTAAACAGCATCTAGCACATGGATAGCATTCAAAAGCATTAATACAGTCATAATGCAAATCAACATGGGCCAGCAGACCAGGAGCGGAAAGAAATTAGGCTAAACCCTAAAGAAATCAGAGCGTGAGTCAAAAGGAATTTCAATAAAATTATCAAACATTATTCACTAATACGGCAGTCAGTCATCCATGGATCTCTTGTACACTGGGGTGAATTACAAAAGAAGTCAACACTTATAGGTAGAGACTTAAAATGTAATGAAGGAGACAGGACAAACACAAATAAATATGAACAAAAGGGACTGAAACCATCACACTACAGGCAAAAACAATGTCTGCTCTACAGAGCTGGAGAGGAGAATCCTGGCTCCTTATAGAAGTAGGAAGGTAGCTGGAGGGTTTGGGAGAAGATTACTGATTTGAAAGGAGTGAGGTAGGTTTCTTTTATGAAAGTACCCCTAAAAATATGCATGGGATGCCAGACGTGGTTTAGATGAAATTGATTCAGAAAGAACCTATAGGTTCTGAACTGATTCAGGGATTCAGTAGGCTCTGCTAATAGGATCCTGGCTGTGTTTAGACTCCTTGTTCTTTCCTTCATTCCTTTATTAATTAAACAAAAAAAAATATTGACAGCTTACTGTCTGTCAGAAATGATGCTACATGTTAGGGATCTGCAGAAAAATAAGTCGTAATTTCTTTTCTCACGAAACTCATAGTCTGACAGATGAGATGGACGTGGCAAAGGAATCATCACAATATCTTGCTTAATGAGTATTAGAGGTGTTAAAAGGTGTAAAAGGAGGGAGGACGGCCTCCCTGGGGGGCCGAGGGCAAGCTGGGTCTTTAGGTCGGGCAGGGTTTGTCACAGATAAATGGGAGGGAGGGTGGCGATGTAAAGATCGTTTGTTTTCCGGGAATGGTAGACACTTCCTGTGGCTGCTCAGAGTCCGGGGAGGGGGGTGAGAACAAGATGGGTGGGACAGGGACGAACTATGAAAGACTTTGAAAGCTCTGTGGGAGATTAGCCTTGGTAGTGTGAGCAGTAGAGAGAGTAGAGAGCCCCTGGGGTTTTAAAGAAGGGGAGGGGTATGAGCGATCTGTGCATTCCAGAGATAACTCAAGCAACTGCCATAACTCCGTGGACCACGTGGGTGACTGCTGCCATGTTAGAGACAAATCTTAGAGAATTTTATTGAGATTCCCCTTTACCCCATGGTCTGATTTCTTCAGAGCTCAGTCTAATTTCTATCAGCTCCTGGACCACAGCCCCAGTTGATTTTCATTATAGCTTTCCGAGAGCTTTCGAGTGCTGTCCACATGCTGGGTGCAGTTGAGAACTTGTTTTCATGGTGTGCTTGCTTTCTATTTGGCTGATTTGTGACCGCTGGGTTTCTAGAAGCTGCTTCTTGAAATGTTACCCTTGGCCAGAAGCCAGGAGAAGAGAGGGGCTAGGAATCTTTTCCTCTCTCTATCAAAGGTCTAAGAGCTGAATCTGCTGTGTCTCCTGTCTTTTGTGTCCCAACTGTCCTTCTTTAGAACCTCAGTGGGGACAAGGGGGTGCTGCATTTGTAAAAAGCTAATTATCTTGGGTGGTTGTCCTGTGTTCTGCTGAAAATAGTTGGGGCTTTGATATGGATAAGGGACACAGAATGGTTGTTCCTGTAGTCTAGATGATGAAAAGGATCATGAAATGCTAAAAACATTCCTGAAATGCTTACTGCATGTCAGCTTCTACTCTTAGTCCTTTCCATATATCCATTCGTTTAATCCCTTACTTTAACACTGGGACATGGGCACTGTTATCAAGAAGAAACTGAGGTGCAGGGAGATTTGAGTCCTGTTGTGTGTAAGGTTGGAGTCTGCATCAAAAGACTTCTTCTTTTAAGCAATTAGCTACTCTGAAAGTCACTTAATTCTGCTCTGTGTCAGAAATATATATCGCCACTCTGATGTCCTTTACAAACTTGATCACAACCAGATCACACACTTCCCCAAACATTATATCCCAGTGTTGGACAGCTCAGTTTATTATGAGTTTTTCCCCCAAAAGGAGCAATAATCTGATTCCCAGAAACATCAGGAAATATATTGTGTTGACTTTGGATCTCTGGAGCCATTCTGAGTGAGCCTTTCTCAATATGGCAGTCCTTCCAGTATCTGAAAGATGCTATCACATTATAAGTTCATGGGACTAGTTAGCCCATTACCAAATTGGAGCTTCTCTTCTGGATGGCCACCTGTGTTTCTACACTCCCCCGCCACCCCCCGCCGCCGCCGAGAATGTTCTTTCCAGAAGGGAACATAATTTCCCAATTGTGCTGTGCTTAGAAGAGAGGACAGTGGAGACCATCATTCTTCTCGTTCAGGGTGTTTTTCTTCTTTTCATGGAGTCTAAGATGTAGTAGCAATGCCTGGGATTTGTTCAGTTGGGCCATGGTGGATCTCCTCTTGCCAGAGTGGATACCACAAGATGAGAGGTATATGAAGAACTCAGGGAGGAGGGTAGAATTTAAAGTGCATGAGAGATTTAAATCTCTTGGAGAATCAACTGGGGTCCACTGAAGTGTTCCGAGAAGGGGAGTGATACACTAAAAGTCTGGAGCTCTTCAGACCCACTGCCCTGACCTTGTCAACATCCAACACTGGTGAATGGAGAGAAGGCTTGTGAGCATTTTGTGGGCCTGTAAAAGGTTTTTTGTTGATAGGTTGGCTGTATCCTATCTTCAAGAGAGTAATAAATAAATGATAATGAGGGTGATTTGGAAAGGTGTGTTGGAGGTGGACGTTGAGTATTGTGTTCCAGAAGTTGCTGTGTGGTTTGGGGTAGGTCAATTTGCCTTCTCCGTCTCCCCCATCACATCCCCTTGTTTGTGAAGTACTTTGTACTCCTTAAATAAAAGATGTTGTAAATCACTTAAAAATTTATTTGCTGAACATTTTTAAACTTAAAAAGAAGGCTAGAGCACTCAGGGTCCATGAACTCTTGAAGGGAAGGAGTCCACCATTTTCAAAGAGAACTCCCATCAAAACCTTGCTAAACAAGAAAAGCATATGGATGGTTATAGTAAATGAGGAAGAAGAGAAAATGATGATGGTGTTAGTGATAAAATGCTTGCTGAAGGTGACCCCATGTGCCACACATTTGGAGGAATCTTCTAGAGAAACTCATTCACTCCTCTCTACAGTCTATGAGCAAGGTACATTTGTTTTTCTACTTCATACTATGAAAATGGAGGCTCAGAGAGGTAGGCACCTTGCACAAAGTAATAGAATTAGATGTGGCAGCACAGACATGCAAACCCAGAGCTTTAGAATTCTTCAGATTAAGCTATTCAATACTCTGCGAGTGTATTCCAAACTTAACCTGATTCTAAGGAACACCTGTAGTGCCTATTAAAAATCCCAAGTCCCAGATCTCTCCCCCAGAAATTCTAATTCTTAGGTCTGTGTGGGGCCTAGAAACATATTGTTTTAAGAAACACCCTAGCTTATGTTTATAGTAAGGCAAGTGGAGGTTGTGGGGTTGGCAAAGATTTGCTTAAAGGGTCCGATTGTAAGGATTTTGGAGCTTGTGAGCCACATGGTCTCTGTACAATGACTGTACCATTGTAATACAAAAGCAGGCACAGACAATATACAAGTTAATGTGTGGCCGTGTACCAATAAAACTTTATTTACAAAAATAGTCAGCAAGTCAGATTTAGGCTGTGGGCTATAGTTTGCCACCCTCTGCTGTAGATCTTAATTTTCTCTGGAGGAATCATGTCGTGATTTCCTTAAGACCGTCTGAGTACATTCCAGGGTTGGAATCTTATATAAGGTCTATCCAGGAATAATTTGAATTTTAGGGTACACTTTTAGCCCATTTCCCTTTATTCTTGCCTGAGAACTTGCAAAGGGACTCAAAGGACAAATTTTGGTCCATGGGACTTTATTCTCTGGTAAGCCAGGGTCTCACCACAAGTGTTCCCTCTGTAGCTCACAAAGATGTATCTTTTCATCTTTGTACTTGCCATGGTACCCAGGACATAACTAGGCTTAGTATTTACTAAATTGAATATAGTATATATGCTCAATTGAATATGGTAAATACTTACTAAGCAAATAAATACTTACTAAGCAGTAATTATGTGCTAGGCACCATGGCGAATTGGGTTTTGGGGTAGAGAGTTGGAAATGCATGTCTTGCCAGACTCCTTTCCTGAGAGAGGAGGCAGGAGATGCAGATTCAAGATCACTGTGGGGTCTAGCACTGGGAGTTAGAAGAGAAGAGAGCAGTGGAGAGAACTCTGGCGGATGAGGCAGGCCAAGAGCAATGAGTGCTGAAGTCCAAGATGGAAAAGCCAGAAAAAAGAGACGAATTCTTACTGGGTAATAGAAACTAAGGGAGGAGAGATTTTTGAGAAGAACAGGTTGTTGGAAAGTACCAACTCTAGGGACGCCTGGGTGGCTCAGTTGGTTGGGCAGCTGCTTTTGGTTCAGGTCATGATGATTCCAGGTCTTGGGATCGAGTCCTGCAACAGGCTCCCTGCTCAGCGTGGAGCCTGCTTCTCCCTCTGTCTGCTGCTCCCCCTGCTTGTGCATGTTCTCCCTCTCACACACACACAAATAAATAAATAAAATCTTTAAAAAAAATAACAAAGTGCCAACTCTAAAGAAGTCTGGTGGGACTCACCACCAATACTTGCCATTGGGAGGGAGGGCATTCAATCACCTTTGAGAAGTTTCTTTAGGAAGACATGAGTACAAGCCAAATTGCTGTGAATAGAGTCACTCAGAGGAGGGAAGAAGTGAAAGAACTGAAAGCTGGTCCGAGTCTGAGATCCTGAAGGCGATGGAATTCTTGGTGATGTTAAAGCCCAGGTTGTGGTGACGGCTGTGGTGACTGAAGTGGAGAGTAGGTGACTTGGTTGTAACTGAGGAGGATGGACAACGGAAGGGGAAACAAGAACAATTGTGATCTCATTGCCATGGTTCTTTGAGAAGGTAGGAAAGTATCCTAGAGATCTGCAGGAGAGAATGGGGAAGCTATAGTATCAGAAGATGTGCTAGATGTCAGAAGAGAAGCTTCTGTTAAATACCAAGTGCCGCAGAGACCAGAAATAATAGCCTTATAGAAAATGGTATCACTTGGACCTGGGATCCACTAGGAGTTTCTGGGCCTAGAAAGCTCATGGTGGATTTCTTTTGTTTGCCTCATTTTCTACCACCTGAGTATCTAACCAGGAAATCGTTCCCCCTTCTTCGTCTTCTTCTTCTTTTTTTTAAATTTCTTTTCAGTGTAACAGTATTCACTGTTTTTGCACCACACCCTGTGCTCCATGGAATCTGTGCCCTCTCTAATACCCACCACCTGGTTCCCCCAACCTCCTACCCCTTGCCCCTTCAAAGCCCTCAGATTGTTTTTCAGAGTCCATAGTCTCTCATGGTTCACCTCCCCTTCCAATTTCCCAATCATTCCCCCTTTTGATGACTTTTTTAAAAAAACTAAAAACAGCAACAATGACAAAACCACTTCCATCTCCGGAAAACTCCAGTCACTTAATCAGGAAGTTGTTTTCTTCAAAGACATATTTTTTCTAAGGGAGATATAATTTTTCTTCCTTTTTTATGAATCCTACTGCTTGAAGGGAAGCCCAAAAAACTGGAAAGATGTCAACCCAAACAAACTTGTGTAGTTAAGCATCAGATCACATTTGGTCAAGGAATGGAGAATCTAGGGAACCAATGAAATGCCAAATTGTAACAGCTCTAGAGGTAGGAGATCATCAGAGAAACTTTATACTAATGAGTAACTGAACCATATATATCCTATCGTATCTCTCTATCTCTCTATCTATCTATCTATTATTTATGTATGTAGAGGGGACTATAGCCAGCAATCTGCAGCCACGGTGGTAGGTGGGGATGAATGGACCCACCAGGAACAAGGGCTCAGGTAGAGAGAACGCGGTTCAAAGAGAAGGACCCCGAGGAATGAAGGTGGCTCCCGTACCAGCTTGTAGGGGCATATATCAGTGCCATATGCATTGATTTTTGGATAGAGCTCTGGAAGTGCTTCTCTAGTGTCACACAGTCATCACGATGCAGGCTGAAGTCTGGAGATGCAAGTATGTTGCCAGAGGTTGTCAAGGTTGTTTACATTCTAGACACCACCAACCACAGCCTAGCAACGGATACCTTCATGTTCTAACACCTAGCAGCTTGGGATCTCTACTGAAAATTTTAGCTGTCCCAGTAATAAAGATGGAATCCCACCACTTTTGCTTAAAGTAGTGGAAGCTTAATTCTAAAAGTGTGTGTGTGTGTGCATGCGTGCGCGCGTGTGTGTGTGTGAGGGGTGGTTTGGCCTGGGATCTTCATTTCTTTACTCCTTGTACAACTTAATGAAACATATGTCATCACGATTTTGCATATAATCAGGTTTCATAAGCCAATGTGCCGTTACTAACTAAGCCATCTTCTCCACCTCTTTGATTAGTCTTCTTACTAGGTTTATTTTCTAACTTTGAATTAATCTCTCCTTTAGCCCACTAAAAACAACTTAGTACTTCAGGATAGATAGAAGAGAAGCATAACATGTTGTTCCTGCTCTTGAATATCTAACAACCCAATGCTTGATGTATGGATAGTTGATGCACATAAAAAAGACATAAGCATACAAAAAGAAAATTAAACAAGTTAGAAATCAATGTACCTGCATGAAAGTAATAACCGATCAATATGTATTTGTTTGCTTGTGTTCAGAGGGAATGAAGGAATGTGAGACATTGGACCTGCATAGGCTTATGGGTAGAAGCCTCTAAAGATGGGGCCTTGAGCAGAATTCTGGGACAAGGCAGGGACATGAGCCCAGATAAGTAACAGAGATTTTAGATCTAGTAGCTATTATAATTTTTCAAAGACAGGGTTGTCATTTGTTTAAGCTAATTTATTTGCATAGATAATCAGCTAAATACGTGCATGCGAGTCTTGAGTAAACAAACGGAATTTGTTTTTATGATCTTTCAAATGATCTTTCAAACTCTGTCATTTCATTCCTTACAAATTCGAATGTTTTCTCCATCCTCTAGCCTTCCATAGCCTTCAATCTTTCCTTGCCTTGCACTTGCCGGTGAATACCCCATGCTTCCTCTTTCCCTAGTAGTTGGGAAAATTTTCTGTGGGGTTATCCTGTAGTTCCCATGTTGCAGCTGTGGCTCTTCTACCCTTGTGACCAGGGTCCATTGTCTTCTGAGATTTCACAGGGTGAAGGACCTGAGTGCCTTTTCCAGATGGGGTCCTTCGAGAGTAAGAGTCTTGACTGACTTAGCTCCATGCCCCTCAGTGGCCAGTGAGGTGCCTGGTGCCTGGAAAGTGTTACTTGTACACAGGCACCCCTTCTACTTGCCTTTCCTGATATACGGGGCAGGAAAAGATGAAGACCTTATGCTGTTATCCTGAGCAGACCATAGGTTCATCCTATTGACAGAAACAGATGGTAATGAGCCTTCTTTGATGGTTTGAAGATGAATATGTACACTGTACGTTGTAGAAAGTTTGCCCAACTCCATCTCAACACTGGCAGTCTCCTAAGTTGTTATTATTGTCCTGAAATTTGTAAAGTACTGCATAGAGCTTTAGCTGTTTGACTCCCATTGACTTCCAGCAATTGTACATTCACATAATGGAAGCAGTTTGTCCACATGAATAAAACATCAATAAGGTGTCTGCATAAGTACCATTTAAGAAAAAAATAGGGAAAGTAAAGCATACTTATGTGTGTGTGTATATATATATATATATGTAAAAAAACCCAGGGAGGCAAAGGGACCAATTTTCTCGTTAACAAAAGGTTCTCACCTAAGTGAATGTCTCAAGTCATTCCCCAGATAGGATTCAGGTGGGGACAATTGTTGCCCACATGCCTGGGGGAAAAGCAAAGCTACCCATGCAAGAAGTGAGATCACTAGACGATATTTTCTTTCCTACAATGAGTTTTTCACTTTTTGCTCTTTTTAATTGATTTTAAAGAAGGACGTGGCTGCCGGAACCTTGGGACTACCTCTTTAAGCCCCCTGAGCAGGAGTTAAAAACTGGCAGCCCCGGCTGGCTTTCCTCCGTCCCTAACAACTCTCGCTGAAATTAATGAGGCTCAAGCAGGGGCCGGAGCTGCCGGTTGTCCAAAGACAAATCATTGGTTTTAAGAAAAATCCCCTTTTTAATGATTCACAGTTGAATTTGGATTTAAACTCAGCTCAACAAGCAAACAAAACAAAGAGCTGTTGGAGAGGCTGGGCTCGAAGCTGCCAATATGCTGCAAGTCTTGGGACAGCCACAGGGTTCAAAGGCTTTCGATTCCATGACACCAGAGGCTGCAGAACCCAAAAAGCAATAGTGGCAACAAGTTACTTTGTCAGTTACCATGTGGGTGCCGTAATGCTCAATTTCATTGCTCTTACCTTGGAAGGTCTGGGTTTCCTTTCTACCTCAAGGTGTTTTTTACAGAGTATGTGCTAGACACAGTGCATACTGCAAGCTGCAGAGTGAGTGACACACACGTGTAAAACACAACTTCTGCCCTCAGGGGCTTACTCTTTACATAGGAAAATAAGGCATACAACCTAAGAAGAAACATAAATTGGAATCTTGATTCTCAGATGGAAAGCCAGATTCTCAGAGCTGGTTGTGTCAGAATCACCTGGGTAAGCTTAATAAACAGACACACATAGGCGTGTGCACGAGTATGCGCGCGCGCGCGCACACACACACACACACACACACACATACACACACACAAGCTCCAGCAACAACACAAAGAACAACAACCGCAGAACATTGCTTCTGCCTCAGACCTCCTACTGAATCAATCTCTGGAGGTGGGGTTTGAAAAATCTGTAGGTTTGAAATATTCTGGTTGATTCCTATTCCTAGCAGGGTATGAGAACCACTAACCCAGGTGGCAAATGGTTTAGAGTAAGAGATACGGGTAGTTCGTGCCTAGAGAGAAGTCACTGGACTTATACTGGTGAAGGAACACTTCCCAAGGAAGATGGGAGAAGACTCCTATGTGCACCTGCTCAGCCCTGTAAATTGCCGTGTGCACTGGCTTGTCACAGCACTGGACCGAAGTGGGGCTCCCGCAACACGGTGCATGTCCTCTCGTCTTATGGGACACCTGAATCCACCTTGGTAAGTTAGATTGAGGTGCAGGTGGGGTGGGAAGGCACGTAGGTAAGGCTGCAATGAAAAAACAGAGCTCTAAACCTTGGACAGAATTATATACATAGAGTGCCTGACTTTTCCCACGGGATGACGTGGGTCAGAGGCAAGCTGCCATCCCCCAGGACTCCCGAATTCCATTTAGTAGTAACCCATGTCCTGGGGTAGAGAGCTCTTTGCACAGGAGAGCATAGCAGATTTTCCCAAAGATAGGTTTGCCACTAACCCTTGTGCAGCTTTGGCAAGAGAACAAATGGAGGCCCATGAGCCATACGCGTAAATACTGAACACACCGTTTGATGAAATATTCTTTATCTACTCACTTTGGCAAGAATTCCTTCCTAATGATTTGATAGATCAGGTTCAAATTTAGGAATCTTGGCCTTTAGGAGTTTCTGCACCAAGCCTGCTGTACCTCCCCTTCTTTTCCCTCCCCTGGCTCTGTCCTGCACTGCGAGGGGCTATGTGTGGACCCCTGAGATCACACGTCCAAGCTCCATTCACAGCTCCTGTGAACAATGGCTTCTTGTCTACCCCAGAGCCACGGGTGGCTATACTGGCAACAAAGGTCTACTATGCTTCACAGCTTTGAAGAGTATAAAGCTTCATATGAGTTGACTGCATAATTATTTTTGGAAGGCACCTTCTTAAAGCCTCTGTGTTTTCATCTGCCAAGTAGGAGATGAGAGTACAGTTTCAATGCTTTGTCACTCATAATAATTTTCACTAGCAGACTTACCAACTTTTATTTAATTATTCTATATGCCAGTTCCTTACCGCTAATCCTCACAACTCTGCTAGGCATAGCTTATAATTTTCATTGGAGCAAAAGGGAAACTGAGGCCAAGATTAAGGTACTTGCAAAGAGCATATGGGTATTGAGGGATGGTATTGAAATGGCGTTTAGGGCCTATCTGGTCTCAAAGTCCAAGGTATTTCCACTGCACTGTGTGCTCTCCCTTAGTTAAAAACAAAACAAAACAAAAAACAAACAAAAAAAACTTGTCATAGTCTGAATATGAGGTAAAATGATTTTCCCTTACAAAAGAGATAATTGCCTTCTGTTCAGATCTTTACAAAGTCTTTTGTGCGGTGCTCCTTCAGTTATTTTATTTTGAAAATGATGCTATTTGAAGAAGACATATAAATCTGAAATAAGTTAAATCAGTACTATTTGGGGTTACTCATAGAGGTGTCCTAGTCAAATTGTTTAAAAAACTAATAGAAAGCAAATTTTGGCAGTCTGGTGAGCTGGGCTCACCAGGGAGCCCAGTGAGCTGGGCTCACTGGGAGGATTATGTCTAGAACAACTAAATCGCAATAGGACACACTTGTTGATAAGTGGCTGGTAAGTGATGGCAGAGATACTTAACAGACTTCCCATCCTCTCTGAATGATGTAGAATGAGCTAAGGTAGGAGCTTGGACTGATAGGCAGTGGGGGTTGGGATTGTTCTGGGCCTATGGCCAGGAAGTTCACAGAGTCTGGGACTTTGATAGCACTATTTGGGAAGGCAAAAGTGGTCCTTTGTCCTTGGTACCCTGTAGATAACAGAAAAAGCAGAACTAAATCCTTTTTGGAGAAAATTTTAGGCTCACAGGATTTAGGCTCCTAGAATTCCCACACATTGCAGTCAAGCACTAAGTTCATAATAAAAAACCACTAACAACCAGGGGACATCCATCATGAGTGATCATCATCAGATACAGTAAACAAGAGATTCAGGCCCCCAAACATAGGAAATATTAAAATTGTTAAAGACCATAGAAAAGCTATGTATGGAGTGTTTAAAGAAAGAAAACACTCAATATGGATTAAGTATCAGATTAGACCCAAATAAAAAGAGAGTTGGAAAAATGTGTAGGCCAGTGCTGTCCAGTAGAACTTCCTGCACTGACAAGAAAAGACAAGTTCTAGACCTGTGCTGTCCAATAATGCAGCTATTGAGTATTTTAAATATGCCTAGTGAGACTGAGGAACTACATTCTAATGTTACTTATCTTTGAGTAGCGTAGATTTAAATAACCAGTGGCTATAGTGTTATGCTGTGTGGATCTAGGCCATTAAAGAACTTTCAGTAAGTTCAAAGGAATCCATATCATGTGGGCCATATTCTTGGACCAAAATGCAATTACAACTTGACTGCAGATGGGTGTGAGGGATATTTTCTGGGGTGTTGTAAATGTGCCAAAAGTGGATTATAGTGATATTTAACAGCCTTACAAATTTATTAAAAAAAAAATCATTGAATTCTACCCTTACAATGAGTGAATTTTATAGTATGTAATGTACACCCTAATAAAATTATTAAAATGCAATTATAAGTCAACAACATCAATAATAAAAATCCTCATGATTTAAGGATTAAAAGCCATTCTACCAAATAATCCATAGGTCAAGTAAGCCATCAGGGAAGTAAAAAAAAATTACTTAGACTTGTACAATAATGGAAACACAGTGAATCAAAATTCGGAGAGTGCAGTGAAAATCGTACTTTGTGAGAAACTTTACATCTTAAATGCTATCCCAGAAAACAAGAAAGACTGACAATTAGTTACATTATGTTTAAGAAGTTAGAGATGTAAGGGAACAAACCCAGTGAAAATAGAAAGATGAGCAAGAACAATCATATGAGCAAAACCAATAAATGGAAAACAAAAATACAATATATAGGATCAACATGTTGGTTCTTTGAAAGAATAATAATATCCTGGCAAGACTGATTCAAAAAAATGAGAGAAGGCACCAGAAATAATAATGTTAATGAAAAGAGTTCTGTAGCTTATAATAAGTCAGGAATTACAAAGTATACTAAAAGCAATTATGCCAATAAAATTGAAACTTAAGACAAAATGGACAAATTCTGGGAAAATAATAATTAACTAAGTAGAAAAGCAGAGTAGTTCCATAATTATGAAATAAATGAACCATTACTTAAAAATTTTTACAAAAGCTGAAAAACCCGATGGCTTTGCAGATGAAACTATTCCATTAGTTAATGGAAAGGACTTTTCTAATCTTATGTAAAATCTTGAAGAGCACAAAAAAAGTGAATGGTCGCTAACCTTATCTATGAGATGAGTAGTCTTAAAAACAAACATGCCAAATACAGTCCTAGAAAGTAAAATTATAGGCATTCTCATTCATGAACATGAGTGTGAAGATTTGAATAAAATATTAGAAAACCTAATGAAATAATGTGTAGAAAGATAATACACCATGACTAAGTTGGATTTATTCTGGGATTGAAAGAATGGTTTAGCATAAGAAAACTTATAAGTGGAATTTATTACTTAGCTTATTAAAAAGAAAAAAATCATATGATCATCTCAAAAGATGATAAAAGTCAACAATCACTTATGATTAAAACCAAACAAAAATATACTTAAGACATCCAGAACTATAGGGAATTTTCTTAATCTGATAAAGGAGCATATTAAAGTATCATTCTTAATAAAAATGAATGTTAGAGGCATTTTCTTATAGTAGAAAATAAAGCAAGGATGTCACCTACATCTGTTCAACTTTGGAGGTCCCAGGTAGTGCAGTAGAATGCATAAAGACATAAGGATTAGACAAGCCACCTCCACAATAATAAATATATATATTATATATATAAAGTATTATATATAATAACATATAATAATATATAATATAATATATAATAATATATAATATATAATATAATATATAATAATATATAATATATAATATATAATATATAATATATAATATATAATTTTTATATTTGTATAATATATAAACTACAATGAAGCTTTGACAAGAAGGCTGACTATATTTACTATTACTGCTATAACAAATTTATACAAACTTGGTAGCTTACATTTTAGTATTATTATTACTTTTTGCTCTGTAGGTTAGACGTCCAACTCAGGTCTGGGCAAAAATTAAGGATTTTCAGGGCTTCGTTTCTTTCTAGAGGCTTTGGAGGAGAATCTGTTTCCAGCTTCTAGAGCCCATCCTTATTCCTTGGCTATTTGTCCCCTTCTTCCATCTTCAAAACCTTCAGTAATTAGTGTTTTCCGATGACAGCTGGGAATGTTTTCACTTTTAAGGAGTCATGTGTTTGGGTTGTATTCAACATTTAATCCATGGTAATTTCTCCATCTCAAGGTCCTTAACTTCAGTCACATCTGTAATGTCCCTTTTGCCATGTAAGGTAACATTCACAGGGTCCAGGGACTAGAACATGGATATCTTTGGGTGGGTCATATTTCTGCTTATCACACTGGTAAAACAGGAGTGAAGTTAACAAAAGTCAAATGGTTTCTGTGTAAATAGGTTAGAAAACATAGTTTTTAAAAATGTACAAGAACAAAAATAATCAAAGGATACCTTTAAATTATCTGATAGAATAAATCTACCAAAAGATCTGCGAGACCTGTATGGAGGAAACTGAAAACCTTTTCAAGATGTCAGTCTTCTTCCAAATTGAGAACACCAATTTATATGAAAGAATAAGGATGAAATAGGCAAGATATTTCTGAAAAAGAAAAAATTAGTGAATTTATCCTACTAGATATTGACTCTTTTTATGAAGCAATACTAATGAAGACTGCATAGTAATTAGTGATGTAGGAGAGAAATCAACCAGTGGAACAGAATAAAGAGCCCAGAAACATTTTGTCCAATGGAACAAAATGGAGACTGCAAAATCTGCCTCATGGAAACTTGATATGTGATGAAGGTGGCATGACTCATCATTGGTGCTTGCTGCTTAGATTATCATTCCAGTGGTAGCATCATCCAAAAACTTAAAAAAATATATCATATTACCCAATTTATACCTGAAGGAAAAACTGTAAAGTCGGTAACACCAAGGATATATTAGTGATTGTGTGATCACTAGTCATTTGGAAAGTAAACTTTTTATTTCCCAGTTCCCTTATAAGCACATATAGGGACCTTTGTTGTATTGTCATTTGTTATAGTGACAAGACAGAGGCAGCCTGTGTTTCCATCACTAGGAGAGTGGATGAGTAAAGTGGGTAGGGACAAGGGTTGCCAAATTCAGCAGCTACAATACAGGAGGAGGCCCAGTTACATTTCAGTTGCAGATAAGCAGTGAATAATTTCTTAGTATAAGCATGTCCCAGATGTTGCATGGGATCAAGTTATTACTAAAATATTATTTGTTGTTTATCTGAAATTCACTTTAATTAGGCATCCTGTATTTTATCTGGTAACCTTGGTGGGATCATAGAAAGGAATATAAGCAAGAGTTGGGAGCATCCTCCAGATGTTCTAGAGCAGTGTGGCTGCATTTGGAAAACAGAATTGACCAATGTTAGAAATAAGGAGAAATGTATATAGCACGACACCATTTATGTGAACTGAAAATACATACGCACAACAATCCTACTTCTTTCCCAGGCATAAACAGATATTGACGGACATCTATCAAACACATTAGTGTGGGGCCGTGAGGAGGAAGAGTGCAAATGGGGATTAAGGATGAAGGGAAAAAATGAATAAACCAAGAAATGGGCCTGGTATGGTCCAATGATGGCAATGTGATAATAAAGGAGGAAAATGATGAACCTAATTCTTCATTCTCCATCTAAAAATCAAAGAAAATAAAAAGATTATGTCTCATGCAACTTAGAAGGACACAGACATCATATAACCTAAAAAACAAGAAGTGCCTCCAATATGGTGAGAACATGGATGTCAAAAATACATGTGAAAGGTATGAATACAATAATTTTGTGATATGTAAGGTGGGCAAAGAACTATTTCTAAGTCAATAGTATTTTCTACGGTAGGCCATTATAAATATGTATGTATAAATTAATAAATTGAATTCAGGAAATAGCTCTTTGAATGTTTTCTCGACATCCCTAAAATGTTCTATGTTCAAACTGGATCAATCTTTAAGAGAAAATTTGCATTGGGAAACTAGGAGACTAGTCTATACCCCACGCATCTTGTGTTTGGACACACGGAACATCTTGCAAAGTGTGGGACTCATGGTCAGCAGCCAGTCAGTTGTTGCCCCCTGGATATAATCAGGATGTGCTCACATCCAAGCTGACAGCTTATGCTAACACTGCTTTCATGATGAGGACGCAGCATTCCTTTGAATGAGAAAGCCCATGTAAGGAGTTTGCAACTACCTATTTAAAGAAGATGCTCCTCCTTTTGTTAGATTTGTTTATACAGATACCCATGTTTTAAATCTGACCCAGTGTTAATTCTTCTTAACAAGTAAGATATGATTTTCACAAGGTGCTGGGAATGCTAGGAAGTGAGATTGTAGGATGGAAGTTTGGTTTATAAATGGTTTTCTTTTGGGTAAAGGAGTGCCTAATAATTCCTGTCTGTTCTGCTTGGAAGCCTGATGAATTGCTTGGCAAGGGAAAGAAAAGACAAAATGGAGAGTATGAGAGATTTGAAGCACTTGGGTCAGGAGGCCGCTCACGGGGTGGCTGGACCTGATCTTGTGTCTGATGGCATCAAATTCATGTCTGAATGCACCACTGGAAACTGACTTGGAGCCTGGGAGTCTCCCCAGGCTGTAACACCAGGACAATGAGTTACTATGTAAGTAACTACATAGTTAACTTAAGTGGGGATATGTTAACTCACAAAACAGTTTAGGATGTTTTATGGTTTGTCAACAGCTAGAGCATTAACAACCCAGAAGCGCTCTTTTCTAATGTAAATCAGTCTGCTGTGTTGCGCCTATTCTATAACCAAACCAGGACCTGACTTTTTTGCAAAGGAAGGGAGAGAAGAAAAAACAGCAACGTTAGCATTACTTACCTTCTTCCACGACTTGCTTTAGAATTTGTGAAATCACGCCTTTTGTGTCCAACTTTCTCTGTTCTGTTTTCCAAAAATACTGTGCCTTTGTTTTATTTAATAAAAATATCAGAGTTACTCAGCCCAATATTCTTTTCTATACCTTGTTTCCACTTTGCCACTTAAAACTGAGGTATCTACCTCAGAGATCTTTTCAGTAAATGTGCCGAAGTGTGTTCTTCACAGCATTGTTGTAACAGTGGAAAACCGAAAACAACCTCATTGCCCAACAGTGGGGGCATGGCATAGCTATACGGTGCAAATTATAAAATAGATCTCTATAGAATAAAGGTCGCTCCTTAAGCCACTTTTATGACATGAGAAGTACTTATGACAGAAGCTTACATGAGAAAAATAGAATAAAAACCTTTACATCCGGGTGCCTGGGTGGCTCAGTGGATTGGGCCTCTGCCTTTGGCTTGGGTCATGGTCTCAGGTTACTGGGTTCAAGCCCCACATTGGGCTCTCTGCTCGCTAGGTGAGGAGCCTGCTTCCTTTTCTCTCTCTGCCTGCCTCTCTGCCTACTTGTGATCTCTCTCTGTCAAATAAATAAAATTTTAAAAAATCTTTAAAAAAAAAATCTACATCATATACTGGTTCAACAAGCAAGTGTCTCTGAATATTGAGAATATGGATAATATTTACTTTTAAATGTACTTTTGTGTGTTTTCCAAGTTTTCTACAATAAGTGTGTATTACTGAGTTATTAGGAAAAAAATATTTAGGAAAAATCCTCTGCCTAAACCTCAAACAACGTAGCAGTTTGACATGCAGTCTTTATTTGTATAGCATGCACATCAAACTTGTTAAAATAGGTTAATGTGTTGAGAGGGAATAAACGTGTGTCTGATTACCACACTGTCAACACAGCAACTCAGTCTATTATCAGAGTGTAAGTAATTGGCTTGTGTGTACAGAATCACTGACCTAAGAATAATTTCAGAGATGGTAAAAAAAAATTGACTACTTTTTAGATGGAACACATAAGCAAAACTGTGTGAAATAGTTAAGATAGTAGAAACTTAGAAGGTGTTCTTAAAATTATTCATGTGCCTATAGTTCAATATCTCAACCATCTTTAAAAATATGTCATCGTAATTTCTAGTTATTACACATTTAGTCTTACAAATTATACGATGTTTAACTGACTTTAGAAAGACCTTATGATTCAGTAAACTAAAGAGACTTGGTAAAAACCAGTATAAAAGGCAAGATGTCCAAACTAAGCTGAGATATTTTCTCAGAAATGTTATACAGTGAAATACACTCTGATGGCAGAAGAGGAAGCAATGCACGTTTTCCTCTTACAGTGGAGAAGGCCAGAATGTATTGTTAAATCATAGATCATAAAACTTAGGTGTCTGAAAATACCTTCTAGGTCTTCTAATTCTGTGGTTTGCCGATGAGATGCTTGCAGACTTGGAGAATAGGTATGTTTTGTTCACCTAGTGTATATGTATTTGTTTTCAAATTAAGGCAACACTTAAAATCCAGAGATTTAACATATAAATTGAGGTTTGAAAAATCCTAAGGCTTGACTCTCTGGCCCAACCTCCCTTGGTCCCAGAAGCTGGGTGGGCGGCCCCTCTGGTTGGCCACACATCTTTAATCCCCAGGCATAGTCCATGCACTTAACCTCTAGCCCTCCTCACACACAGATTGTTTATGAGTCTGGCCCCTGTAACCCAAGATAGAACTTGTGGCCCATCCTTCACCTCCTCTGCCTCCAGTCCGGGCCCTCTTCCCCTTGCTGAAACACACCATTCAAGCTACTTCCTCTCCCCCAGCCTTTGCTTAGCAGTTTCCCTCAGCAACTGTGCACCCTACTTCCACCCCCGCTGGTTGATTCCCATTCATCCTTTTAAATTCAACTCACCGAAGACTTCCCTCTGCCATTGGGCAGGGTCCAGTGAACCAACTACTCTCATAGCATCCAGTCTTGTTTTTTGTGAAGATGAAAAATGGGTGATCAGATAAATGATGTGATATCTATCTTTTCTGCCAAAATGAAAGCCCTAAGAGGGTGGGGAGCAGATTTAGTGTGCTACCTTGTATTGGATTGATGAGGAACAGATGCCCAGAGGGTTAAGGGACTCAAGTAGGTGCCCAGGGATCCAGGGACAGAACCTACACAGACAGCTCAGGGAAGGCAAGTAGGGCTGCCTAGTTAAGCTCTCAGAACCCTTTACAAGTCATGTGCAGTTTTCAAATTGCCCTCTGTCAGGATGTGATATCAATTCTTAAAATCCCACCCCAGCTATTTGGTTTCTCCCAAACATCCAGCCTTTTGGAGGCCCCATTTTCGCTTTTTCTCCTTGAGCTGTACCAGGTGGAAACACAAGCTCACTGTGTACCCAACACAGAACCAGAGTCCAGAATCTCAGAATCTCATTTCCTTTTCCTGAACCCAACTGACATCTTTGGTGACCTGAAGAAGGAGCAACTAGCACAACAAAGAATTGTCTGCCTTGTAAAGCCAGCACCAAATCCCAAGCAATGGTTTTCTGATTGCAAGTATCATTTTATTTGAAAAAACTAAAACATCTGAAATGTTTTGGATAGTATAGCAATGATTTATATCAATTTTTTAAAAAAATATTAATCCTCTCATTTTGTAGCTTATATAAAAGTACTATGGCTCCACAGATATTCTTTATGAAAAACTCATTTTAACATTGTCTTCAAAAAAAAAATTGTCTTCATAACAATAAGACAACAGGAAACATACAGGTTGAGTGAGTATAATATTTGAGAAGAGATTCTGACTTTTTTAGACATCTAGGATGCAATTATAAAAAAAATTAGAAAAACTTGGGTTTCTAACTCATTTGTAGTTCAAAATAAATTCAAGATGGAACAAAAATTTAAATAAGACAAAAAAACCCAAACAACTCTATGAACCCAAAAGTTGTAAAGGAAAACCAGATTTCATTATAAAAATTTTTAAAAAATTTCTATAGATACAAAATATCATGAGGAAGAAAGCAGAAAAAATAATAAGCTAGGGAAAGATTTTTGCAACACATCTGACAAAAGGTGTACTTTCTTAAATCACCAAGCACTCCTAAAAATTGACCAGAGGGTTCATTGGATTATCTTGACCTGTTGGATTAAAAGAGTCCACCCATCGAGAAGAAGCTCAGAGGGAGAATGAATATCAAATAAATAAGTAAATGAAGCTGCATTTTCTTCACCAGAAAACCCCCAAAACACACCCACACAAATCCAGAGTATCTTAGGAGAGGAAAGAAATCAAGTAATTCACATAAAGAAAAGACAGGTAGCCATACATATATAAAATTTGCTCAAATAAGTAGAAATTAGAGATTGAAATATTCTTTTGGAAAACACAAAAACTTTAACAATGTCTTGTATTTGAAAGGTATGGAGAAACAAGCACACTCATACATTTTTTTTGCGGTGTGTAAATTGATACATACTTTGGGAGAACAATTTGGCAATTAATATGTACATATGAAAACTTAAAATTCATACACCTTTACCAAGGAAGTCTACTTCTGGGAATTTCTTTGACAGGTATATTCAAAACTAGGCACAGAAATGCATATAAAAATATTCATTGCAGAATTATTTATAATAGTAAATACTTGGAAAAAAGCCTAATGTTCATTTTTGGAGGATTAGTTAAATAGATTATGTAATCTATAACCTTAAGCTAATAAACAAATGCCATGAAGCCATTAAAAATAATGAGGTAGGAATTACCTTGAAAAAAATATCCGCAATATGTTGTTAAGTGGAAAAAATAGATGAGTGTATTTATGGTATGATTTGAATCATATAAAGAAAATGAGTAGGGGCGCCTGGGTGGCTCAGTGGGTTAAGTCACTGCCTTCGGCTCAGGTCATGATCTCAGGGTCCTGGGATCGAGTCCCACATCGGGCTCTCTGCTCAGCAGGAAGCCTGCTTCCTCCCCTTTCTCTCTCTCTGCCTGCCTCTGTGCCTACTTGTGATCTCTCTCTGTCAAATAAATAAATAAAATCTTTAAAAAAAAAAAAAAAGAAAATGAGTAGACATAAATGTTTTAATATGCATAGAAAATATATGGAAGGCTATATCCTAGACCAGCAACTACTTCAGTGTGGTACTGATGAAAGAAACAAGGACTTTAACTTTTGTAATATTGTAACATAAGCATATAATTTTGTATCTTTTTATCATGATTTTAACCCTCCCTTCACCACCTCCCCTCAAAAAAAAAAAAAAAATTCACCTTATATAGAAAAACAAAAGGTTGAGCAACAATAACAAAGAAACAAATTTAGGTTGTAAGTTACTAAAGAACAGGAATACTATACTATTCATTCAGCAATTTAATTCAACATTTTTGAATGAACACTAATTCTCAGGAACCATGCTGGGAATTTTGCATAACAAAAAAGAAAATAATAAACTGTGGTTCCCACTGTTATGGAGCTCACAGCTCAGTAGCTGCATATTTCTCTAATCAATACTAATATTATTAAGTACAATAATAAGGGAGTCTACCCAGCACTGTGATGGTACAAAGGATAGAGTGATGAACTCCACTTGAGAATATCAAAGTTCCATGCAGAACATGTTTACTCTGAATCTGAAAAGAAGAGTATCAGTTCTGGGCCCTGATTTTACCTTGCTTGTACTCTAGGAAGCTGGTCTAATACCATTTCATAGATAGTGGCCGCCATGAGACTCCTGGGTCAGAGACAGAAGGCTTCATCATTCACAGCAGAGCAGGCAGCCTGGTTATAAGCACCGGCATCGGTTTCCCTTGTCTCCCAGTCTGCTGGGCCAGTGCCATGAGACAGCTGGGTCTGTGCTGCAGCTGAAGAAGACCGAGGTTGGGGAACCGACTGTTTTATAACAAGCAATCACCAAGCCTGCATGTTGTCTTAGAGAGAGATCTATTACTTATCCCTGAAGGTTCCTCATTGCAAAAACAAACCCGAGAAATAACCCAGGTAAAGAATGGTCAGGGGCTTGCATTCTTGGCATACCCAACAAGATGGGTGGGAGCTCTAAAACCCAGAGAGTATCTCTGAACAAGGGTTGGTGAGAAGTAGCCCTCTCAGAGGCCTTACGAGCCAGGTCCTGAGGGAGGAAGAATGGAAGTGGGGAAGCAAGCATTCTGGGAAGAGATGTTTGACATTTTCAGAAGACTCAGCTTTGCCCTTCATATGGATTGGGAAGCCACCAAAGGTCTTTTGTTCTATTAGGTTGAACTATGCAAGATTGTATGTCGTAAACAGTTGAATGATGGTAATTTCATGTTCTCAATCGAATGGATTTCTTGAAGGCAGTGTAGAAGATGAATAAGCAAGTGGGGAGAGGGCAAGACTATTGATCTCCTTTATCTCTGTGTTTAGCATAGTGATGCCTGAGGATATTTTGGTGACTCAGTAATGTTTACTTAATGAATGAATGAATAAACAGTGAATGAATTAAAATAGAGGATTGTTTTATAGGGATATTGTGGTAGGGTATCAATTCTCTTGAAAGTCTATGAAATAATAGAAATATATACATATTTCTGGTTCCTGGCACAGAGCTCCTAACCTTGTGATTTATTAAGCAATAATAAGATTAGGAACATCTTTTGTTCTATTATTTGGTCTTTGACCTCCCTTCCTGACACAGATCTAAATCCCTTGGAATTTTGTGGGTGATAGGGGTGTCTTTTGTTCTAACGAGGTGACTCTTGGTGGCTTCTGGGTAGTTTCAGGATGGAAGCTGGTCACCAGGAAGACCAAGCCTTGATTAGAAGCTTGAAACTTTTATTCTCACCTCCCATCCTTTGGGAATGGGAGAGGGGCTGGAAACCAAGTTAATGATTCATCATGCTTATGTGATTAGGCTTCCCTAAAAATCCCAAAGGTATGGAGTTTGAAGAGCTTCTGGGTGATAGACACATTCACATATGAGAACGGTGGTGCATCCCAACTGCACTGGGATAGAAACTTCTGTGCTTGGGACCCTTCCAGACCCTGTCCTATGTATCTCTTCATCTGGCTGTTCATCTGTATCCTTTGTGGTATCTTTATTATATAATAAACTGGTAAACAAAAATGTTTTCCTGAGTTCTGTGAGCTGTTCTAGGAAATGATCAAGTCCAAGAAGGGGGATGAGGGG
Organism: Mustela erminea; assembly: GCF_009829155.1. Classification (NCBI taxonomy): domain Eukaryota; kingdom Metazoa; phylum Chordata; class Mammalia; order Carnivora; family Mustelidae; genus Mustela; species Mustela erminea. Next base: position 45,230,410 of record NC_045626.1, read on the forward strand.
AGCCTCCAATTCATAATGAAGTCAGCTAGAAATTGTGGGTGATCCGGGGAACTTACTCTTTGCATTTAGGTCTGAAGTAGGGGGCAGCCTCATGGGACTGATCACTTAACCCGTGGGGTCTGTGCTAACTTGGTGAGTGTCAGGATTGAATTGAACTGTAGTACACTCAGCTGGTGTCACAGAATTGCCTGATGTGTGGAAAACCCTCCCAATGTGGTGTCATAGTTGGTATGAGTGTGGTAGTAGAGTGTGAGTAAAGGAGAAACCCAGGAGAGTTTTTCCAGCTCAGGGTCATTGAAGTCATGAAGATGAAACCTGGAAGAACATGGTTTATATTATTTCAAGTTAACTGACGGACGCCATGAGATAATTAGCCACACTTTGGAAAACTGAGATCAAAGAGAGTTTGTCCAGTATAAGCAGCTAAGCTTTTGAACTCCAGAATGAAACTGTCATCCATTTACGCTTCAGCTACTTCTTGTGATAGAGTCTTTCCAAGCCACAATTTCTTTACCCGCAAAATGAGGATGAGAACTGACCATCCTCTGGGGGTTATGAAGATTATATGAAAGAGACTCTGACCTGCATTTATTTTTTAAAATTAAAAAAAAATTAATTTTTAAAAATATTTATTTTTTTGAGAGAGAGAGTGAGCAGGACAGAGAGGGAGAGAGAATTTGAAGTTGACTCCATCCTGAGCTCAGAGCCAGATGCTGGGCTCCATCCCACGATCTGGAGATCAAGCCCTGACTTGAAACCAAGAGTCAGAGGCTTAACTCACTGAGCCACCCAGACCCCCTCTGCACTGCATTTAGAACAGCGCTGAACAGCACTTGGGATTATCTTGGTCCTGTTATAATTGGTGAAAACTGGTTGAGACTAGTTTTCTTTGAGCGATAAATGTTGCCCAGAAGACTTAGTAGAAGGGTGTGGACATGAGGTCACCGTCTTGAATCACCAGGCAGTGATGTTAGGACAGAGTATGAGGGTCAGATTTCGTGGACAGGCCTGTGAGTACTGAAGTAGGAGCTCAGCTATCCGAGAAGAGCGAGACGTGTGTTGGATTAAGTTGATGAGACCGGGAAGTATAGTCAGATAGGAAGGAAAGAAGTCGGAATTTAGGCACAGTGGTGCCTAGCTCTGGGTAGGCACAGATTTCATCTGTTCCTGAGGTTTCTTTTGGATCCGTCTGGGTGGTCAGTACAGGCAGCCACATGCCTGGCTCTGGGCTCCCAGGACGAGGACTCCAGATGGAAGAGGACTCGTTGTTTGCATCCCAGAGCCATGATCTACTTATGTTATTTCTCCTGTTTGGAACAAAATGACATTGCTCTTTTAAGGTCACACCTGCTCAATCAAAGTGAAACAGAAGTTTAGGCACATGCTGGGCCACCAATTCAAGTAATTCAGGCTGCGGCATTTTTCACTGCCTGCGTTATGTACCAGAGCCGCGTAAAGGGCTGCGAATTTATCAGATGTCACTTGATCTTTCAGTTGGCTTTGTCTGTGGGGTATTTGCTCCTTGCTGATTGATTATATACTCTGATTTTATGGCTGATTTTGTAAGATTATTACTACACATTTGCATTCACCAGTCCGCTTCAGCACTTGAGACCATCCCCTGTCAACCCAACACATTATTCAGTTGGTGCCTTTCTGGGAGGAATATCTGGTTATGTTTTGCTGGCCCCACACCTAACCCTTTTAGCTATTCCTCGATCTTCCCCAGTGATAGTTCTCGTTACTTCCTGATTCACTTCACACACTTCCCCGGGTGGTCTGAAGGATCGGTTTAGAATATTTCTTTCTCTGTACAATAGTGGTTTATAAATACATACATTCCTAGCTTGTGTTTTAGGGGAGGGGGCTGAGGGACAAAACCCAGGCCTGCCAAAGTCAATGCACCAACAAATTTGACGGCCATGATGTTGCTTTTCTTGCAGTTGGTGCCTCATCAGAAAAGGGCAGCGGATTGTTCCTCCTGCACTGTAGATTCCTTTGCAACGAGATGAAAATGGAGGGCTTCGGCCGAGTAAAAACAAAGAACATAACCCAAGGCAAGTCACGAAGAGGCAATGTCAGAGCCAGAGAAATTCTAGCAGAGACCAAAAGAGACGATTTCTAAAGCTTAGCACAGTTATTGGTCTCTTGCGATGTTAATAGCATGCTTAAAAGCCAGTACCAAGAAAGGGGGGTAATGTCACTTTAACCAAAGGAGTGAGGCTCCCAGGCTTAGTGCTGGCCAAGTGGAAAGTAGAAAGCCTAGCAAAAAATAATTGAAGCCCCTGCGAAATATTTCAATTTTTTTATTGATTGAAGGCAATTATCCCTTAATTGCATATTTAAATGAGGTATTAGGAGGTTTAACTAAGCAATGCCTCTTAATTGCTGCTGCACACTAGGTGTCACAGATTGTGTTTATTTCATATGTTAATTAAAGAGAAAGGGGTATTTTATTTTATTGACTACAAGGTTCTCTAAGGCTGTGTTGTTTAGGACAAAGTACGTCTCAGGTGTTTATCGCACGCTGGGTATTAATATCATCATTAGTGAGAGGTTAAAGTTTTTTAATGAAGAGGTACGTCTCCATTTTATGGGTTTTCAGCCACATAGGCATCTCTTAAATGGGGGAGGGAGGAAAGCCCCAAATCCCACAGAAACAATTATCTTTATGAAAGAAATATTGAACCCCTTCCTCAACAATAATAAAGCAAAGTGCAAGTTCTGATAGAAGCAGGAAAAACAACACCAAATTACTGAGGAATTAGGATTGTTACAAGAAACCCTAATGACCTGTGAGTGCTAGGTTTGTGTTATGGGCGGCGGCAGCCCGTGCGTTAATTTGCAAGTTGCTGTCTGGTTCGGTGATAACGAAATGTTATGGTATGCTGACAACAGATAGGTAGAGATCTTTTATAAAGATTTTTCCTTGAAACAAGATTTGGAGTGCTTAGTGACCAAGATGTTTGTCGACCTGAGCATTTGGATGAGATTGGCTCTCCTCTGGTTTGCTGTGGTACCGTAAGGAAGGGCTCAACATCACTTTCTAGCTTGCTTTCTATCTTCATAATGGAAGCAGTAGTCACTGTTTTTTAAAAATAAATTTGTGATTTACAGCTCTTTTAGATTGACCCATCTGCCTCCTCAGAAGGTAAAGAAAATGCAGAGCATGTCAAAAAAAAGTCAGTGGGTGGGAGGGCTCTACTTCAGGAACATCCCGAAACTTCAAAAATCTATCATGGTAAGACTAAAATCGTAGCAAGTAATAGCAAGAATTTCACTCAATTGATTTTTTTCCACCTCAGAACAACAGATTCGGGAAAGAAGATATTTCTATTGCCTATTCATTTGTTTACTCATTTATTCACTCACTTGACAAATATTTATTGACTCTCAAGGATGCCATCTCAAGGGGGAGGTATAATGGTGGGCAAGAAACACAACATCCCTGCTTTTGTGGCTCTTACAATTTATCAGAGGACAGGGACATGAAGCGCATAGCCACACAGATGATGCCATTGTTTTAAACAGGGAAGGGTCACTGGGAGTACTATAAAAACATCTAATGGCAGGGTTGGTTTCTGGAGGAGCAGATGGGTAAGAGAAGTGGTATTCCTAGATTTAGGCTGAGGCTTACAGAACTTGGGGCTTGTGGGTGGCTTTTTAGGACATCCCAAAACCAGGCAGACATTTTAGAATGAAGTTATTCCCTTCAAAAAAATCCTAATAACAATTATATTATTTATTCAGTGTTATATAGATTTTAATGATTTTTCTTAATCTGTAAAAATAATATTGTATACTTTATTGAAATGGTTTGATAGCTATTCAAATGTAGAACTGATAAAAAATTTACCCAGCATGTATTTTCTACAGTTTCTGTAGTCAGTAGGTTGGGGATGGTGTTTGTATCTTTCTCTCATAGTCTGTGAACAAATATGATTTAAGCCTTTGAAAAGGTTCAGGCAGTTGAGGAGGGGAATTTTCTGCAGGAGAAAACTCCTGTCTTGCCTTTAAGAATAATTTTTGGACTGGTAAAATGCTTTGTGTTATGAAGGATAGTTCCAATTTACGGGCTCATGAGCTTATGAGTAGAATTTGCTTCAATCCTTATCTTTATGTTACAGCAATGGCACCCACATATGATAAGTCTTCACTGGCAGAATTTTGAAAAAGTAATTCCAGTGTAGTGAATATAAAAAAGTGCTATCAAGGAAAAATATTTTTTCTTCCCTGGAATAGAAACCATTATTTAAAGTGTTAGATGCCTCAGGGTTCTATTCATACAAAATCTATCCCTGCAGTCAAAACATATCCTTTTCCAAAGATTTCATGCGTGTGTGTGTGTGTGTGTGTGTTTGTGTGTGTATTTCTGTGACTGAGACAGTTGCTTCTGCAGATATTCATAAAAAATAATGAAATACTCATTTTACTTCAGTGCAAGTTTTGGTAGGGCCATAGATTCTCAAATAAAAATAACTATAATGATTTCAATAATTTTGAGGTAGAGCACTTTGCTCTCCAAGACTAACTTTGGGTTGAGCAGCTGGAAGGGACTCTGTGCATATTTTTACCCCCAACAGAATGCTACAGATCCACAAAGAATGTACTGAAGCTTGGAAGGGAACCACAGGTTATGACCTGTCAGCTTCCTTTGCTTTGTAGAAAATGGGCATGAATGGGTTGGTTTGGAAAGGAAAAAGACCACAGTAATAGGGAGAATAATTCAGATAGTTCTTCCCACCTGAAAGGAACTATCCATTAGGTGGTAAGAAACAGATCAATATCAGAAAGTTTTCTGAACTTTAGCTTTGGTTGTGGATCTAGGTTGTGAGCTTATAGGTTAAACCTGCATAATCTATTTTAAGCTTATACAACTTGAGGGCTTTTATATAAAAACAATGCATAAATAGCTTATTTTTGCAAAATTTGTAAGAACATATAGGATTTTGTTAGTATGTTGTTGGTGCAATTCTGGGGCCTTGAAAGAACTTTATCAAGTTCATGGTCAATCTGTCTCGGTTCTGCTTTTCTATGTTCACATATTCCTTCTGATGCACAAATGTTCCCTAACATGTTTGTGCAGGGTAACTTAAATTTTTTGCCTCTGAATTTTAGGGGAAGTTTCCTAGGGAGATAAAGATGCTGAAGTGTGTGCCTTGGGAGATTACAAGAACCTAATATAAAGCTTACTAAATGTTTATGAAATGTTTACTAAAATGTTTATTAAAATGTTTACTAAAGAATTTACATTATAAACTTGGAATGACAATAAATTACTGTGGTAATGATTACTGGTTCAAATCTAAATGATGAACAAATCCTACATTTTAAGATGCTCATGGATTATCAGTGAGGAAAGATGTTTTGTATATGTTGTACTTTGTTCCCTTCGTTCTAAAAACATCTTGGATATTGCCAGCCAGGTCTGTCTTTTCTTGGCAGTTTTGGAAACGGAGTAACCATAAACTAAACATAGGAACAATTGGCAACACATATGATATCAAGGATCTTCTTAGTAAAGAGGGCTGGAAACTGACTCTTGGCTTGGTAGAACAATGGGAAGAAGGGGGTATCTTCAAGGGACAGAGCCAAACATGAAGCCACATATGGGAAGTTTGGAAAAGAGGTTCTAGTGTGTGGTGAGCTTAGAAGAAACCCCGGTTGGTGAGCTTAGAAGAAACCCCGGTTGTCATATGCTATGGCCATGGAAACAACGATAGTTTGCCAACTTGCTTTGTAATCTCAGAATCCGCATCCTCAAGGGCCAGGGTGTGCTCTACGCAGAGAGGTCAGTCTTCCACCTACATCTTGTATGGCCAGGGAATGAATAAAAAATGCATTCATTCATCCACTGGGAATGCACTGATGAGCAAATGTGGTAAGGTTCCTACCTTTAGAGATCAAATGTAAACATGGATAAGTATTGAGTAATACATTGTGATCACCGACATGAAGGAAAACTGGAATACTCTGAGGGTATTTAAGAGAAACCAATTGCGTCTGGGGGATTTTAAGGTAGGGGTGTGTGTGTGTGTGTGTGTGTGTGTGTGTGTGTGTGTGTTGTGAGCCCTTTTAGTTCTGTTTTTCAGTGTCTTTCCTCATGAGCCATCAAAAAAGCTGCAAGTTTAGACATCCCCGTGTTCCTGCTCAATTTATGCCCTGAGAGCAGAGGCACACTTAGAGACTTGGGCTCAACATGTCTTGGGAATTGAAGCTTTTATAGAGATTTTGAACAGTTTGAGGTTTAGCTCTATCAGAACTACCCTAGGTTAGCTATCCGGGAGCTTTGCAAGAGTAAGGAGATCAGCAGTTAGAGGAATTGACCCCAAGGGACTAGGCATTGCTCTGGAAGTCGGGTACTTCCGGCCTGAAAGCAGGTGTGTGTGGAAAATGTCAGTTACAGAAATACATCTTCTCTATGCTTTTGCTCCTCAGACAAGTTTCAGCTAGCAAATGGGGCCATGATCTGGACAGTCTGAATGAGTTTTATTTTTATTTTTGTTTTTTGTTTTTTGTTTTTTCTTCTGTGGGCATTAGCTCTCTGAAAGCAAGCTCTGAGAATTAGAAGTAGAAAAACCCTGGCTGCTGAAAGTGAATTGCTTTGGGGCCTTGAGCTGTTCACACTCATTTAAACTGGTTTCTTTCTGTTTTGAAGCTCTGTCATCCTCAGTGTGATGGCTTTTTTTCCCCTGGAGGGGCAAGATGGCTGCTGCCGTAGAGCAAGGCACCAGCACGACCTCAGGCAGCAGCCGCAGAAGGCTGGTGAAAGGCATCATATCAGGACGTGTCCCCTTTGACTGCGGGAATTTGAAGGTCTGGTTCACTGCTGTATCCGCTGTGCCTTGACCAGTCTCTGGCATTAGTGGGTACTTAATATTTATATGTGGAATGAATAACTGAATGAATAGAGTATTCTTTAGTTTGGTATTATTTCATTTTGGAAAAAAAACTTCTGGAAAGGTCTTCTCAAATGTCTGTAGTCTTTCTGGCCAAGAGTGGTGTAGTGACTCCAATGATGTCATCAATGTCCAGTTCTGAGATAAATGCTTCCCTTGGTCTTATAATGTGGACAGTACAGTCCACCACACACACCATTTCCTGAAGCTTTTAAACATGGCTGTATATTTTAAAAAAGTATTATGTAAGTGAAGATAAGGTTGGTTTTTATCAATGGCTAACAACAATAATATGCTGAATTTCAATTAAAAATGAGTAGGTGACAAAAACAGGAAAAAATATAGTTTTTGTAAAATATAGTACATTGTAAGAGAGGTTTTAGGGAATGAGCTGGAAATGTTAATCAGATGTTTGGTTTAATTAATCAAATTAGCATTGATGGTTAAGAATGTAGACCCTGTTTGAAGAGACCAAATGATCCATAGATTCCTTCAAATGTTGCAGAAGCTAGAGTCTGAGGGTGGGGGCGTTGGGTCAGTCTTACTGCATTTTAAGTTTATGGTTTCCAAGTTTACAGTTGTTAGTGTGGCTGCATTCCTTCTGGAGGCTTTTCTTTTCCAACCTTTAAATAGACTGCCCATATTCCTTGGCTCACAGCCCCTTTTACCAATTGCATCATTCCAACCTCTGCTTTGGTCGTTACATCTTTTTGGCAGACACTGACTTTCCTGCCTTCTTTTTATAAGGACCCTTTGATTACATTGGGCCCACTGGGTTAACCCAGAATAATCTTCCTATCTCAAGATCTTTAATCACTTCTATAATGTCCCTTTTGACCTATAATACAATATGTTTATGGGTTTCAGATATCAAGATATAGATATATTTTGGGGAGCCATGAGTCTATGTATCACATCAAGGAGAACTTTCAAAAAGCCAATATAGCAATATTAATGCCATAAGAAGAATTTAGGGCAAACATATACACTAGGATGAGTAGAGATATTGCATAATGATGAACAGTCCACAAATAATTAGAAACTTGTATGAACTTAACAACATAGCATCAGTAATGGAAAGAAAAAAACTGATAGATTGATAATCACAAGTGGGCAAATCAATGGGAGATTTTAACACACCTCTATCAGAAATTGAGAGATTAGGAACATAAAAAGTTATTAAGGTTGGGCTGATTTGGAGAATTGCATAACTTATTTTTTTTTAACATTTTCAAAATCATTCTTCACTACATATTTCTTAAATTGACAGGAATAAAAAGATATATTTTCCCCCAACTGTACTGAGATACGATTGATATATAACATCATGCAATTTAAAAGTGTACAATTATATACTACATACAATTATATACTGCAATATGATTACTGCAAGTGTTATCTAACACCTTCATTACATTGTATAACTACCATTTCTTTTTTGTGATCAGAACATTTAAGATTTATTCTCTTGGCAACTTTCAAGTATGTGGTACAGTATTGTTTTCAGTAACCACAATGTTGTGCATTAGAACCCCAGAACTTACTTATCTTCTAATTGGAATTTTGTACCCTTTGACCAAAATCTCCCATTTCCCCTACCCCCCAGCCCCTGTTAACTACCACCCTACTTGGTTTCCACAAATTCAGTTTTCTTAGATTACACATATAAGTGATATCATACAGTATTTGTCCTTCTCTGCCTGAATTATTTCACTTAGCTTTATGTCCTCAAGGTCCATCCATGTAGTCACAATGATGTCCTTCCATTTCAGTTAAATAATGTACCATATTCCATAGGAAAACAATATTCCATGTGTAAACATATATACATCACCACATCTTCTTTATCCATTTATTTTTGACAGACACTTAAGTTCTTCCATATTTTGGCTATTGTGAATAATGCTACAATGAACATGGGAGTGCAGATAACACTTCAATATCCTGTTTTCATTTCCTTTGGATAAATAACTAAAAATGGGGATTGCTGGGTCATATGGCAGTTCTATTTTTAATGTTTTGAGGAATCTCCATACTGTTTTCCACGGCGGCTGCACCAGCTTGCATGCCCACCAACAGTGCACAAGGGTTCCCCTTTCTCCACATCCTCGCCAACACTTGTTATCTCTTGTCTTTGTGATTCTAGCCATTCTGACAGGTGTGAGGGGACATCTCATTGTGTTTTGATTTACATTTCTCTGATGATTAGTCATGCTGAGTATCTTTTCATGTACCTGTTAACCATCTGTATGTCTTATTTTGAAAAATGTGTAAATAAAAAAACAAGCCCCGACTATAATCAGCCTGCAAGTCTCACTGGAATACAGGGGTCGACTCATCAAGAAGACATAATAGGCATAAAGAGATACACACCCCACATTAGAGCACCTAAATATATTAAACAAATACTAACAGATGGGAAGGGAAAAATAGACAATAATATAATAATAGCAGGGGACTTTAATACCCCACTTGCAGCAGTGGATATATCATCCAGACAGAAAACCAACAAGGAAAAATTGGACTTGAACCATACTTCAGGCTGAATGGATCTAACAGACATACATAGGACATTCCATCCAAGAACAGCAGAACACACATTCTTCTCAAGCACACATGGAACATTCTCCCAGAGAGATCATATGATAAGCTACAAAACAAGTCTTAGCAAATTTAAGAAGATTGAAATCATACCACGTATCTTTTCCAACCACATTGGTATGAAACTAGAAGTTAACGACAAGGAGAAAATTGGAAAATATACAAATATGTGGAAATTAAATATCACAGTCCTGAACAACCAATGTCAAGGAAGAAATCAAAAGGGAAATCAAAAAGTATCTTGGTACAGTTACAGTTCTACATGAAATGGTTTCTTAATTTTTACATTGCATTTTTATGTGTTTTTTTTTTTTTCAGAGCACTGGAATGCTCTTCTGTGTGCAAATAAAATTGGCCATCTTTCATGTTTCATTCACTGAAAATAATTATTAATATTTAATTTATATGAATGCATTATTGTATTAATGTTAATCAAATAACTATTTAGCTGTTAAAAAGGTTGAATAATTAGGGAAATGCAAATTGAAACCACAATGAGATACCACTTTACATTCACCAGGATGACTAAAATAAAAAAGATAATACAAAGCATTAGAGGAATGAGAAAATGTTGGAACCTTCAGATATTTCTGCTAGTGGGAATGTAAAGTGATGCAGCTGCTTTGGAAAATAGTTTGGCTCCTCTTTAAAATGTTAAACATAAAGTGGCCATATGACCTGGAAATTCTACTCCTAGCCTCAAGAGAAAAACAAACATACATCACGCAAAAACTATGTGAACACTGATGGTAGTACTATTTACAGTATCTAAAAAGTGGGAATAACCTATATGTCCATCAACTGATGAGCAGATAAACAAAATTGGCTCTATCCAGACAATGGAATATTATTTGGCCACAAAAAGGAGTGAAATATTTATGTATATTATGGCATGGATGAGCCTTGAAAACATTAGGCTGAGTGAAAGAAACCATCACCAAAGGCCACATATTGTAAAGCTACATATTATATGTTTTCATCATATGAAATGTTCAGCAGAGTCAAATTCGTAAAGACAGAAAATACATTAGTGATAGCTGGAGTCTGAGGAAAATGGAGACTGACTGCTGATGGGTATGGATTTCTTTTTTGGGTGTTGAAAATGTTCTCAGTTAGTGGTGATGGTTGGAGAACTCTGTGACTATACTAAAACAGCATAAGATTATACAGTTTCAAAGAGTGAATTTTATGGTATATGAATCATATCTCAATAAAACTGTTTTTAAAAAAAGGATGCTGAGAATTCTTATCTGTCTAGAGTGCAAACTAGTCTTAGGTTGGGAATAAAGATTTAGGAGACTTTTATTCTCACTTGTCTCCTCACTTCCTCCTTGGCATCTCATTCCTCAGTTGTGTCGTTTACATGGTATGTTTCACAGGGAGAGAGAACATAAGAGTTCTTTTGGAGGCTGCCTCCCTGTTTCAGAAGAACGTGGCTAAAAACACACAATGGCAGTAAAGAATTAAAGACATATTTCCACTGCATTCAAAATTCAAAATTTTTTTGTGTGTAGAAAAAAATCTCAAAAATTAAACAAACTTAGGGGCACCTGGGTGGCTCAGTGGGTTAAGCCTTTGCCTTCAGCTGAGGTCATGATCTCAGGGTCCTGAGATGGAGCCCTGTATCAGGCTCTCTGCTCAGCAGAGAGTTGGCTCCCCCCCCCCCCCGCCACTGCCCCCCCCCCCCGCCCGCCTGCCTTTCTGCCTACTTGTAATCTCCATCTGTCAAATAAATAAATAAAATCTTTTAAAAAATAAACAAAATTAAATTAAAATAATTAAGCTTTATTAATATTTAATGTATCATGTAGTGGTAGTACTTATATCTAATTTACAAATAAATATATATATATATCGGGGGTCCATGTTTGCAAACTTTTTCTTCCTAAATGCACACAATCAAAAAAGTTAATGAAAAGCTTGGAGTCCACTAGCTTAGTCCACGGCATTGTAGGAAACAGTAATCTTTTAAGTTTAAGGGCATAGTCGGACAGTCCCCATACAAACCGTCTGTGCTCTTTAAGTCACTTGCTTGTTTAGTGTATCTGTCAGCATCTGATCAGAAGACCAGATAGTTCAACAGAGGGAATTTAATTTGGGCACTAAGTGCAAAGGTGTTGGGCTAAAAACTCTAGAGGCAATAGTGAGGCAACCCCAAGATTTGCAACACCAGGAAGTTGCTCCTTCTGTTAGGGCTGTTAGGGCTTGAGGAACAAATGGGGAGACAGCATTCAGAGAGACTAGGATCCAGTGGAAGTGAGCACCGGCAAGTGGGGGTGCTGTCCAGCAAGAGCTGCAACCATTGAGATGCAGCTACTGTGGGAGAGAGTGTACCTCTCAAGGGAAGGGGCGGGACTCTCCCTCCCTGCTGCTCTCTAGTGTCCAACCAGTGCCTAAGGTTAGTTGAATCCATCCGGAAGCCCCTGGCCTAGGAGCCTGGAAAGTTTAGTTTAGAGGGCTTAGCCTCCTTACTAAAAACCACGTGGAGCTCGGACAGGGTGAAGAACAAACATACGGTTTTCTCTCCTTTAAAAGAATGAAAAACTGTGAACTTTCTAGGATTATTGTGGAAACAAAATGGCATAATGGAAAACCCTTAGCAAAGCCAGGCAATTCGAAGTGCTCAACAGGTCTTTGCTAATATTTTGCAGCTTGAACTTAAATAGGGACAGTCTGAGTACTTGAAATTGACATTTTTGGGATTCTACAATATCAGCTACTCATTGTAAAAGGTATTAGTGACATACTCCGACTAGTATGATGGAATTCTTTTATAATACTGATGTTGAAAGGCAATGTAATACTCATGTCTTAGGTTAATTGTGTTATAGTGGCAAAAAAAAAAAAAGGGGGGGGGTAACTAAGACTTAGGCAAGGAAGCAGCAGAGTGCAGAGCACTGACTCAGGAACCAGGAGACCTGGCTGCTCAGCCTCGCTCATTACTATCTACCTGTTGGAACTTGAACTTGGGGCTCAGAGGCTTTCTTGATGAAATTAGAGGCTTAGACTAGATGATCTCTCATTCTTTTCCAACATTGGTGTCCTCTGGCTAACTAATAGTCACCATAAAGACATCTTGTGCTTGTAGAGTATTTTCAAGGTGCTTTCTCCTTTATGGCTTCATTTAGATCTTACAGCACACCCATGAGGTCTGGAAGGACAAGCACAGTTCTTCACATCTCACAGCTGGGGAGCTCCTGGGTTGGAGATAGAACGTGATTTGTGTAGATTACACAACAGCTCAGTGACAGCAGTGGCTCTAGACTGCAAGTCTCTTGCAGGAACGAAAGTGTTTGAGTAGTTGTTGAGGCGTAAGGAGAATGAACCACCCTGTAAAGGCGGTTGCTGGTTTTGCCCATGTGACCACATGGATAGTTTATCTACATATTACATAATGATCCAGAAAGTTGCCCACTCAGCACATGGCATGGATGTACATATTTAACTGTAACATCACAGTTATTTAGCCCATACTGAGGTGATACACTGCTGTTGTGGTTAAATGTATTTCCCCAAAGGAATAGTGCAGCGCATGGAAGGCCATTATTAAATTTGTTGATGAGAGGGACAACTAATTCTTTTACTAATTTTTCATTCCATTAAGGGCAGATTTCATTGTGAGTTTGTTCAAGATAGCTTTCTTTGTCATGAAAAAAAGATCAGGAAATAGGTTTCTTTATACCTATATCCAAGTCCTTGTAGACATGCAGACAACCTAACCATAAGAGAGAACACAATAGTGTATCAATCATATCATACTTTCAGCAGTTAGAATCAATTTAATTCATGCCCAACCTGGCAAAAACAAATTATTTATCCAATAGCAAATAATTTAGATTCTGAAGTGGAAAGGTCAATCCCGTCGGTGTATTAACTGTCTCCAGAATGGATGTTAATTATTACGAGCATCGGTAAGGCATGATCAATGCACAGAGCTTAAGCCTGTGCAACAGATGCCATGGGCTGCTCCCAGAACAAAGTGTGGCCTCTGTTCTCTTAAGTTGAAGGTTTTACTCACCAGAAACTTCCTGCAGTCAGAAGTGTTGAGCTGTAATTTACACCCTCCGACTTTTCCTACTTTTCAGGGATAGCTCTTTAAGAGAGATAGGCTGTGTTTGCAGCAGTAGATTCAAGGAAGCTATTCTTTCACATTTATGGCTACCAAATGCAGGTAATATTACTCTATTATGTATCTTATACAATCAATATTATTTGAGTTGAGTACGTTAAACATATTTAAGTCCTTAAATGCAAAGCGCTGATCATTAGGGGTTTTGTGCCAGTATCAAAGTAGTATCATCTTGATATTCTTAGTATCCTGTGCAAAGTCTCAGTTATTCCTTCAAGTTCTCTTTTCTTCCATCTTCTTCCTTTTATTCTTTCCCTATGGACCCGGGAGTGATTTGTAATGTGCATCAGCTATTTCTCTCCAAGTCTAGTATCCTTACTTTCTTTTTCTTTTTTCTTATGCTTATGGTTGAACTGAAACCTGGATGCTCAGAAGCTCTCCATCCAGTTGGGGGTGTTTTGATCCCTAAGCCCATGCTATAGCCAAGACCATAGTGTTGGCTGTTGAGTCCTTGTGAAATAGGAGACACTTGGCACAAGAGGGAAATGTGTGTGGGGGGGAGCTTGGAGGGGGATGTAGGGGGAAAGGGAGGGAACAATGCGGATAAACAAGCAGGGGCTGCTGTGTGGACAGCAATGAAGCGTGAGAAGTTTCCCCTGCCTCTGGAAACTCACTGCTGAGAAATATCACACGAATGACAAGCTGAAGTCACCCCCAAATGGGGAAGGGACAAACTTGTTTAAAAAAAGGGAAGGCTGCCTATTTAACCTAGCCGACCCAGCTTCCTGTTCTTTCCCTTGTCCATCTCCCGGCATGGTAGTTTTGCCCAACCTAGATTGTGGGAGCAAAGCAAGTCTTCACTTTTCTCTGGTTGCTATTGGTTATTTTTTTGTTTTGTTTTGTTTTTTAAATTTTACCCTGTAGGTGATGCCTGGAGTAGAGAAAAATCTCTGAACCCAAGAGTGAAGAAAACTTGACCTGTGCTTTGGAAAAGAAATGTACAAATACTGGGGCGCCTGGGTGGCTCAGTGGGTTAAGCCTCTGCCTTCGGCTCAGTCATGATCTCAGGGTCTGGGAATGAGCATCGGGCTCTCTGCTCGGCAGGGAGCCTGTTTCCCCCTCTCCCTCTGCCTGCCTTTCTGCCTACTTGATCTCTCTGTGTGTGTCAAATAAATAAATAAAATCTTAAAAAAAAAAAAAAGAAATGTACAAATACCATAATTATGTTAGAAAAGGAGAGCTATTGAAAACAAACCACACGGGTGCTCCTAGTCCCCCGAGTGAGGAGCTCCCATAATGACAGAGACTTTCAGGTCTGTGGTTGAGGTGACAACTGATGAGGGGGGCCCACGTAGCCATTGGAGATCCCTACCTGGGCGGGGGGATTCCTACTGCCTCCCAGAATTGCTTGAGACTTTGATAATGGAACGTAGGGGTTGAGCAGAAGCCAAATCTAAGAATGGGGTCTCCAGCCTGGTCCAGGAGCTAGATTTTGAGGACAACAGACTACTGTTAGTATGAAGCCTGGCATATCCGTGCACCAACTAATTGCACAAGCTAGGCAGTCAGTCCCTGAGAACATTAGTATTTATGATGGTGGTAGATGAGAAGCTCTGGGGCTGGCGGTTTCGTCCGGAGAACGAGCGGCTTCTCCAGACGCTGCTAGCAGGTGGGGAGAACGGTCCTCTCTTGTCTGTGAGCTGCTCAGAACCTAGAGCACGGACTTCTGCAGTCGGCTGAACCATGCTCCCCTCTCTCTCCTCCAGGGAACCCCGGCCCTTCTCTCACCGACCGGCCATATTTAAAACCTTGCCTTTTTCTTTATGCCTTTGATACTTTGTTATTGTTTATTAATTTATTAATTCCTTCCAGACTTCAGCGTCATTGTTATTAACTATTGTGCATTTTAATGGCATTTAGCTCCCTCATTGCTGGTATTTATCGCTTCACTATCAAGTCCCTATTCCCAGCTGTTGTTTTGAACTAGCGTTATATATTATTATGTTTCTTCACTGCCTCTTCTCTCTGTCACAGCTGACTGCTTCTTTACCTCTCCCTCTGCGGACTGCCCTACTGTTTCTCCCTCTCCCAGTGGCTCCACGTACCTTGTCACACCTCTCTCCATATACTGTCCTTCCAATAAAATGTGCCGGAGTCTTCTGTTTCCCTTTGCTTTTTTCCTGATAGCTTTCTCTGTTGCCTTGGGGCACTTTGGTGCGTGGAGTCCCTAGGGTGTGACCACGGTCCCACTCCTTCTCTCTGCGACCTTTCTGATTTCAGACCAGTTTTCCACCACACCCTTCTCAACATTTCCTAGAACCCCCAACCCCAGGGGTGCCATTGCAGTGTTCTTTCTGCTCTGGACTCACATTTCTGCTCGTTTTTTTTTGTTTGTTTGTTTTGTTTTTGCTTTTTTTTTTTTTTTTTTTTTACCTAGCTGATTTCCACAGGCTCTGCATTTTCTAAACTTAGAGATCTTTGACGAAGTGTGGCTCATCTGATCTAGGGTTTTATTCTAAATATGTAATGTATTCCTTCTCCCCAAACATGAACTACCCTACATGTATCTTTTTCTCAGGAATCACATCCCCATATTTATTACTCAATAATAAATATTTACTGCATATCAGGCTTGTGCTTAAGAAACTACTGCAAGAGGCTTACAGCTAATATCTCTTTTCACCTGAGCAAGGACAAGAGTAATTCTGTGAGGGAGGCGTTACTCCTATTTCACAGATGGGGAAACTGAGACTGAGGTGAAAAATACTTATCCTCTTACGTGTTAGGGAGTGGTGGACTGGGATGCCCATCAGCTCTGACTCCCCAGAATACAAGTTCTCGGCCACCAGGCTCTGCCAAGCCCGCTGAAAACTGCCATCCTGACTGAGCAAAGGCAACCTCTCCATTTCCTTGGCTCCCGTCTCTAGCAACTCCCATGTCCTAATAAAGGAATGTAGCCCTCGTTTTCTATAGCAGTTTGGCTGGTGTTCTCTCTTTACAACACTCTGTTAAGAATATTCCGTCTGTTCTTTCCCCTTTGTGGGGAGGAGAACTGCCTGACAGTAGGTGTCGATGCAGGAGGCTGGTGGCCCAGGGAGTCTGTCATGGAGCAGTAGGAAGTCTTAGAACTGATGATCCTGCAAATCCCTGAATGGACGGGTGGATACAAGGACCAAGGCCAAGAACAAAAACAGAAAGCCAGGCAGTGGGTCAAGCATTGATATAGTTACCGGAACTGGGACCCATCGTGGGCTTACCCATGATGCCATGGCAGAGCTCAGGAATGTGGACCCAGGCCCACGACATGGAGCTGTGGCCGGGGATGCGCTCTGTTCCAGAGTCAAGGGCAGGGTGAGACTCAGTTGGAGACTCCGACCTTGGTGCAATGTGATAAGGCCTTAGAGCGTAGTCCTGGAAAGGCAGAAGTAGGTTTTGACATGAGGCATGCTCTGAAGGAGGCTAGACCGTAAGCAGTGAATAAGAGTACCCTGCATCATTCCCAAGGAATGCCCCATTACACCCGATTTTGTTTTTTATTTTGTGTTTATTTTTCTATCGATGAGCCGGAGACTCTGATTGATTTATCTGATGACCTGTTAAAAATGGTTCCTTGGATCAGACCCGTGTTGTTGTTTGGGGATATGCAATTAGTTGTAAGTACCTAGCTGGTTCCTACAGAGTGGTACAGTGTTATCAGGTTAAATAACCAGTAGCTTGGATGCCTCTTTGCAGAAAACATTTTGTTTCTTGATGTGGTAGGAGTCATTTTTCCAGGGGTAGCAAAAAATTATATTGCGTGATTCATGTTTCTTAGGGTTCCCTGCAGCCAAGCACTGGCTGGAGTTAGAGGTTTAGTCTGTGGACATGAGACCCAAATCTTTCCTCAACCACCCTACCTTGACAAGAGTTTTCCCACTCTGATTTGCCCCTGTACTTTATTTCTCTAATATGGTGGAAGGAAGCGGCAGGTAGAAAACAGAAAATGATGGCTCTCGGGCCCCGCCTGCCTCCCTGCTACCAGGATGGTTCAGCCTTCCCCTGCCTGCTGGTCTGCTAACACTTGATCTACCTTCCTTTTGATAGAATTATGTAAAAAATATTAGTTCTCTCCCTTGCCCCCATGCAACCTCCAGCTAGAGGCAGACTGTATGGGGGGGTACAAAAGACTCAAGATGGGACTGATTTTGTAGAGCAGTTTGTGCTCCAGAGATTTCTGCAAGGCCAGACTCCCTCATGCGCTATCTCCTGAGAGCTCTCTGTGGATCGGCTCTGAGCACCCGAATCCCTGTCTCCAGCTTATGGAAAGCACACAGGGATAGAGGACAGAAGTGGTAAGAGTCAAGGGAGTTGCTTATTAAGCTCTCTGGAGATCAGGACTTGTCCCAGTTGGGGCCAAAGTCACATGTACCTAGGTTGAGGCCATTGTGAAACTTCATTCTCTTTTCATTCTATGAATTGAAATTTTGAACAGCCTTGAAAATTGTGATTATGTTACCAAAAGTGTTAATAAGAGGATGATAAGCATATCAGCTCAATTATGGAGAACTGAATGTGTGTAGTGCTAGGCAGTGGGCTGGGCAATTTATCTCCATGATTCCTTGAACTCCTCAGGAGAGGGTGGTGGAGACAGTTGCCCTCCCACTAAAATGCCTGGTCTCTTTGCACAGTCATAGAATTGGAGCAAGGCATCTGATGAAAGACCACATTTCCCAACCCCTTCCAGCGATGTGGGGTCCATTGCTAAGGTGTGTCTCATGTAGACACTTCCCTTTCTGCAATGAGCCTTCAACTGTGAAGACAAAGACAATGCCCTAGGGAATCGAGGAGAAATATGCTGGACAGAATCTCATTTTTTTAGAGTGGGTAGAGCAGAGGTGACCTCCAATTTGGAGGTCATAAGATAAGATATCATAAGATATTATAAGACAAAGACATTTCTATCTGGTTTGAGTCCCTGTGTTTTGGGGATCTCTTTACCACAGTGGTTTGTTCTTGTTCTCTAGTTAATTTAGTAAATATAATTATCACCAATTTGTAAACTAAGAAACTGAGGCACAGAGAAGATGGATAATTTTCCCCCATGGCAGGATCAACAGAGCTAAGATGTCGACCCAGATATTTATGCTACAAAGGCCATTCAAGAAATAGTTTGTTGGATGGTTTCAGAGAAAATGGAACCCAGAAAGGGCCAGAAAAGGTTTAGGTGGGAGTGACGTCTGAGGGCAGGAGTGGTGCCAGGGAGATTCTGAGAAGCCAGGTGAGAGGACTCTGTGATCCTGGGGGCCCAGCCCTGCGCTGGGCTAAGGCCTGAGTATCTGTATTCTCCAGATGCTCTTGACTAATGCCAGTGCTGCTGGTCTGGGACCTGCAAATTTCTCAAAGGCATTTTATAAGGGTGAGCACTTGGGGTCCACCATCCAATTCCCCAAGAGCTCCTGTTTTTAACTTAACCAACTCTGTCTATTGATGCCCTAAGTTACAAAAATTCTGATTCCCAGAGTGCCTTTCAGAAAAGCGTCTGGCCATCAGGATCCCGGGTTGGCCCCTGGTGTCCAATGTGAGTCACTGCTACATGGATTTTGCAGGTACTGGTCTACAGGTGAGAGGATTTTATAGTCAGAAGGTGTAGCGCTATGCTATAGATCAAAATATTTTTCACTTGTTTGACTGTAATCTATGGGGAAGGGGTGAAATGGCCAATTGATTATAATGCAGAATATAAAAAGATCAAAGTCCTACAACACATAGCAACAGGGCTGTCCGCAGAAAAGGAGCAGGAGCTCACGGGAAAATGTTCATGTAATATATGAGGCATTAAAAATTCTGTTACATTATTCTTGCCACCAAGATTGTAATGAAAATGGGAAACGGCACCAACTTAACCCATTCTCATTACAATCGTTAGATTGTAATCTCATGTTCTCCCCTCAAGAGAATGCTAAATGAGATTTTAAACAAAAGAGAGGACAGAGAAGTATGGAGAATAAAGGAGCAAATAGAAATTGGAAAGTTAAAAAAAAGTGATGCATGATAGACTTCCCTGTGTTCGTTTGAGGCTTTCTCTTTACTTTAGAAACAGGAACGAAGAACAGAGCACTGCAAAGACCAATTTAAGCCTGTGTGGAAAATCCGTAATGCAACGTGAACACGGTAACTGCTTAAGACAAAAAGTCAAGCGAAAATTTGCCCTCACCCTTTGATAGTTTAGTTCACCTTAGATTAGAGGGAAAAACCTGAGAAATTACTACAAAAACAAAACAAAACAGAAAAACATGCAAAAAGACAAAAACAAGATCCTGAGAGGAAGAACCTTGCTGTAAAGGGCATCGTTTGTCCATCGTTCCCTTTGGAGACTCCCCTTCATTTTTGCCACGCTAGGCAAAAATCCGTGTGCTTCCATCCCATGAACCTGCCTGCTCCGTTTGCTTTCACATTGTGCTGGAATCAAGGCTCTTGAAAGCAACGGGCAGAAAATGTACTGTATATGAGCAAAACAGCATGCAGTCCAGTCTAAACTCATTTGTTACTTAGTAGCCAGAAATACTTCTAGATCATCTAGCGTGGGCGGGCACTGTGACGGGAGCTGGGCAAGAGTACTGAGTAGGAGCGATGGGATCCTTGTTATGTCTGGTTGAGTGGTAGGAAGCATTAGATAAATAAACAAGTGACTAGATGTACAGCTCCAAGTTGTGATAAGAAATGGAAGTGAAAACAAATAAGGACGAAGATGGGAGATCTAATGAAAACAGGTGGGAAGAAAAGCACTCTGTAAGGAAAAGATACTTGGGAGGTCTTACTAGGTATAAGCCAAATAAATGAGAACGACAGCGTTCCTGGTGGAGAAGAGTGACTGGTACCACCCTTCTTTAGCTTCATGAAAGAGACTGGTGGGTGTGCTGTAAGATCTAGTTAGGGGGAGGGCCCACTCCATGTGTTTCAAAACAGGGAGGTTTTCTTTTTCCAGGTTTTATTTATTTATTTGCGAGAGAGTGAGCACCAGCTGGGGGGAGGGGCAGAAGGAGAGGGAGAAGGTGTCTCCGTGCTGAGCAGGGAGATGATGGGGAGCTGGATCTCAGGACGCTGGGGTCCTGACCTGAGCTCAAGGCAGACGCTAAACTGCCTGAGCCACCCAGGCACCCCGGGAGGTTTTTTAAATTTATTATTTATTTTTATTTTTATTTTTTTGAGAGAGAAAGAGAGAGAGGGGCAGAGGGAGAGGGAGAGAGAGAATCCACCAGTTGGGCTCCATGCTCAGTACGGAGCCCAACACAAGGCTCAATCTCATGACCCTGCCCGAGATCATGACCTGAGCCAAGATCAAGAGTGGGATGCCCAACCAAGTGAGCTAATCCAGGCTACCCAAAACAGGGAGTTTAATATGAGAACCAAGTTTCAAATATTTGGAAGCCTTGAAAAACCTCAGAAACAATTGGACTTCAACTCTGAGAGGAGCTGCCACCATCTGTGGGACTGGGGGGTAAGAGTAAGCAGGGTTCCCTGAGCCCAGGAATAAAGATGCATATGGGCAGCTGGGACCACTGAGGGCAAACTTGTCTGGGTGGGAGTTGAAAGCCATCAGGGGGACACTGGGTTCACTGTTGTCAGTGTCACGCAAGAGCATAAAGAGACAGAGGGAGAACTAGGCTGGCTGCTCTTTCTTTTTCCCATCCAATCTTCACCGAGTGCCTCCCAGTGGCTTCCCCTTGCTGGCAGTCCGTTGGCAGTGAGAACCAAGCAAATGTGGTTTGCAGAGGAGGCGAGAAGCAAGAGTGCCTCGGAGAAGCAAAGGCCCAAGCATTAATCAGTACGCACTAAGTAAGCTAGCGATGCCTGCTGTAGAAATAAGCAAGTCAGGAAAAGGGAGAGGAAGGTGGCCTTGCTGGTGGTGGGTGCTAATCTGCAAAGAACAATCAGAGAAGATCCGTCTGATCTGGTGACCCTTATGGAAGGGGAGTGAGCGAATGAACTGAGGGAGGGAGCCAAGCTTGCATGAAGATGGTGGGGGTGGGGACAGTTGTGCAGGCAGAGAGAAGCAAGTGCAATGATGCCAAGGCAGGAGCGTGCTTGGTATGTTGGAGGAACCGCAAGGCAGCAGCGTGGTGGGAGCCAGTGTGAGCACCTGGGGAAGAAGACGATCAGAACGACACACGGGAGAGCGGCGCTGGGAGGATCGATCGTCAGGGAACTTTTGTCGCTGTGGCCAGAATTTTGTTCTTCAACCCAGTGAGCTGGGAAGCTGCTGGAGCTTTTCGAGCAGAGGCATGGCTTGACCTGCTTCAAGTCTGGAAGGATCGACGCGGCTGCTCTTGGGGAGGGTGAGGGGAGGCAGGAGAACGGTGAGGAGGGTGGCGTGCTGGCGAATGCTGAACAGCTGGCTCGCCACACGAGAAGCGAGGGCGAGTGTGTCAGGACAAGCTGTAAGAGGTGGAAAGGAGAGCGACAGGGTAGAAGGAGAGAGACAAAGAGGGAGTGCGGGGTAGGAGGGAGGGAAAAGCCTCTCTGCTGACGGAGGGACGTGACCTTTAAGGAGAGATGGGAGGGAGCCAGGTATGCATCAAAGGTCACCAAGGCTGTTTCCCTGGGTTCTCAGGACCATCTGTCTGCAGGCTCAGACGATGGAGAAAATGTACTTAAAAAAATAAACAAATATCCACCAGGGAAATATATCCTTCAGCTTCCTTTGGTAACATATTCGAGTGTTTACCATGTTCTCAGAGGATTTATCTTTGCGTCTAACTTGAATCCACCTTCTGCACGTAAAGCCTCTCCTTCCGTTCTGAGCGGGGAGCAGAGAGAGTCGTTCGCTGAGCCTCAAGTTCGGTCTCATGAAGTGACCCGCCAGGCCGGTGCTTGAGGCGGAAACTTGGTGCCGCTGAATTGCTCCCCCTTCCGTGCTCATCCTTGCTGACTGATCCCTTACTTGGGCGAAGTTAGGGAGAATATCGACAAACTTGAATGATGTTTGGGGTCACCTGAGCTGTTTGGAATTACTTATAGCCTCTGGATACCAGCACTAAATAAGATGCAGAACGAGCCACCGAGGGACTTGCCCTGAGGGTTTTGCAATTCCCACTGCAGAAGCCCAAGGATTCCTGAAGCTCGAGGAAGGAAATGAGAAGAAAAAGCAGCTGAAACAGTTCATTGAACCTGTTCTGAGTTTATATGTTGTATTGTTTTGACAGCTCTTGTAAGCAGGTTGCATGGATATGGTAATAAGAGAACTAGACAGAGATGGAACAGGCACATAAATACGGAAAAATTACAGACACTGTGTATGTACAATTATATAACTCTATCAAAGCAGTGTTGGATTTCGGGAACACCTCGGCGCTACTTGCTGTTTTTTGGGTAGAGAATTTGGTTTTAAATGAGGGAAACCCTGAAAGGACAATGAATAAATCTAGGAGGAAAATGTTAGTGTTGAGAACATGTGGTGGTAATTCATAAGAAAAGAGGTTCCCGAAAGGTCAGGACGGGCAATATAGAAACGTAACCCTGCTAATGCAAGTATGGCACGAGGCCAGAGAAGGGAAAAAAGAAATAGGAAAAGAGAGAACAGCCTTGAGAACTGATCAAGTTTATGAACAGAGAAATAGTCATGCTTGGAGGTGTTAGATGGCTTCGATATAGGTCTATTTTGTGGATGGCATTTGGTTAGTGTCCATTTTACAGGTCAAATATGAATTCATTTTTTATGAAAACAATTTCATTGTTTTTTTAAAAGATTTTATTTATTTATTGTGAGAGAGAGATCACAAGTAGACCGAGAGGTAGGCAGAGAGAGGCTGAGCAGAGAGCCTGAAGCAGGGCTCGATCCCAGGACCCTGATATCATGACCTGAGCCGAAGGCAAAGGCTTAACCCACTGAGCCACCCAGGTGCCCCTCATTGTCTTCTTTTTTGGTTCCATGCCATATACATACATTTGTATGCATATAACATACTTATTTTCTATTAAGAAATACTGGACCAGAAGCTGGGCAAATGCTCTGTAGTGACTTTTTACTCTCATGGGGAACTCCAATATAATCTGTCCTAGAGAAAAGAGAAAGATTTTGCTAACCATCTTCAAAATTATACCAAAGGCTTTTGGTATATGCAGAGAGCAGTGATTGCACTTTATTATTATTTTTTAAAGATTTTATTTATTTATTTGACAGACAGATCACAAGTAGGCAGAGAGGCAGGCAGAGAGAGAGAGGAGGAAGCAGGCTCCCCGCTGAGCAGAGAGCCTGATGCTTGATCCCAGGAACCTAGGATCATGAGCTGAGCCAAAGGCAGAGGCTGTAACCCATTGAGCCACCCAGGCGCCCCTACACTTTATTTTGTAAATATGCAGAAAAATAGTCTTATTAAAAATACATACAGAAAGAAAACTCTTACGAAATGTGCTATGAAGAAATAGTATTGACACTCAGAGTAGTTCAGAATTGGAGTAGACTATGAAAGAAGGCTATAGGAAAAGGTGTTTGGGGATCTTTAGATTTAAATTTAAAATTGAACATGAACATGCCCAGATGAAGGCAGGCATTTTATTGTTCAGAGATATTTTTTGACATTGACAAGAAACCATTCTCTTTAGGTCTGACCGAAGTTATTTCAACCTTATCAGTATATTTTTGCCTAAAAATCATGGAGCATTTATTGCATTTTTCTAAACAAAGCAGCTTTTTGAAAATGTAAATCTCCATTTGCATGCACAGGTATTTCCTTCCATATGCCAGACCCATTCCAATGTCAGCATGGTTGGTATTTAGCTGTGCCCTAATTATGCGTTCCCTACTAACTCCTTATCCCTTAGGTCTCAGATCAACTGTCACTTCCCCAGGGAAGTCTTTCCCTTAATTAGATGCTCCCTACCCTCGTCCCCATTATACTTTCTTAAAAAACTCAGAGCTTTAAAAAATGCTTTATTTTTTGTGTGTGTTTGTTATTGTCTATCTGTTGAGCTCCATCAGGTCCCAGGCCGTATCTATTATATCTCTGCTGTATATTCCACACTTAAGATTGGACCTGACTTATGATAGGCATTCAATAAATATTTGTTGAATGGCTAAATGTAGGCATTTTTAAAGTTTGTTAATATTAATGAGAATAATTGGTGTTACGAGAAAGAGCAAAGTGTTGACTCAGGCCCTAGAACCCTTTATACATAAGAGCATTTATTTTTCTCACATATAATTTTCAAGCCAAAGAAAATAAAACTATAAAATCTTTTAATATAAAATTATTTACCGAGGGGTTATTCTCAGGAGGAGGGTGTAGACTAAACACATATCCTCAAGGCAGTGAAGTTTTTGCAGGTCAGCTTTTCCCCTTTTTTATGGTTTCACTGGCTGTGGTATAACTGAAAAACTCAATCTGGCAGATCCAATAATTTACAATATCTTTTCCTTCTCTGTACTTTCCACTCATTTTATTGCCTAAAATGAATTGTTACTTGTTCCTTTTTTGAGAGGGGGCAACTGAAATTGGCCACTCTTAGAAGCTCCTGGAAATTACTTAATGTAGCCGTCGTATGCCCTCTTTTGCCCTCTGGGGGTCTTTGGTTCATCTTTCATTCTGGAATGCCCTTAGCCTTGGTTGGCATGCTCTTTTCTCTTCTAGTTGTTGAGTCACGGGAGCTCCTCTGCTCTCTGATGTTCTTTATTTAGCCGAGTGAGTACAGGAGGCTGCCTTCAAGTCCAGTGCTAGTTGAGAAACCCAGAGAAATATTCACTCTATGGGGCACGTCGAGAATGCTGTGTGAGGAAGGCAGGAGGAACCTGCCGCCTACGCCCCAGGCTTCTGAAAACAACTTCTCAAGCCCTTCCTGTTTCCCCACCGTCCTGATGAAAACAGATGACAGAACAGGAGTGGTTGTTTGTGAAAGGATTGGAGACGAAAAAGAGCTTGTAATCAGCTTAACACTGTCTTTACAGTTTCAGGACGAACTACTTGGTCCTTATTATGGGACCTGCTGTATACGTGGCTGCTCAGTACGTCATTCGTGAAAGAATAAGTGATGGTGGACCTGTGATCTCGAATGTTATAGAACCCAAAACCCCAGGGCTGGAAAAGATACCATAGTCTCAACTGGAAGTCCCTCTGCTGAACATAAAGAAACTTACTCTTGGAGAGAGTGAAAGACTTGGCCATCATCAAAAGTAAATTATGTGCCGAATTGAGATTAAAAAATAGAATAGGAAGTTTTCAAGAGAAATATGAGAAATCATTTAGCCAGTTTGATCAATACAGACTGGAGGATTCTGACCAAATGAACCTTCTTCTTCCCAGCTGCCCTCTGCCGACATTTGTAAGCTGTGTGCTCTGAATTATTTAGAAATTGTCTCAACATCCATCTCACGTGTTTGTGTAGACATACCCGTAAAGAGTTATATAAGCAGTATTATTATCGTAATTATTGTTATCATTAGCTGCTTCATTTCTTATCATTTTCCTTGTGGTTCATCCAGGGTCTACTGAGGGCTGTTAAAGAACTTGAAAAAAAAAAAAGAATTGTACTTGTAGATACTTATTTTCATTGTATTATTTAGAACTCTATCCTAGGGAATCCTGTTAATTCCCAGTTCACTAATCCACAAAAACCTTAAATTCTCACCCTGCTCTGTAAGCTCTAACAGCAGCAGGATGGAGTGAAGTCTCTTATTACTAAAACTTCATTACTCATACAAACTATTCGTGGGCGCTCCTATGCTGTGGTGTGTGATCATAAATAATTAAGGCAGAACAACCCTTGTCAGAAGAACTGAAGCAAAGATACACTCCTCTGTTTGCAGACACCATATAGGCAATGACTTCCTCATTAATGCAGCAATTCGCTAAGGATTGCCATAGTTAAAGGGAATTAGCAAAGTGCTAGCATGCCCATATTCATCTTTGGAGAGGCTGTGCGGTATTCAAAATGACAGGCCTTTTGAGTGAGGCTTACTGAAAGTATCCCATTCTTAAAGTGATTTACAAATTAAAACTTTGGGAGTCACCTTTTCAAAGGTGTCACTATAGGACTTCTCAGAGGAGTGAAATAATTTTAGAATATATAGAGTTTTTGAGTCTAGCTTCCTCTGGAGTCTTTGCCTTCTGTCACTCTCACTCTCATCAAGAATGGTACCTAGGGGCACCTTGGTGGCTCAGTCATTAAGTGTCTGCCTTTGGCTCAGGTCATGGGCTGGGGTCCTGGGACTGAGCCCCACATAGGAATCCTTGCCGTGCGGGGAGTCTGCCTGCTTGTGTTTCCTCTCTTGCTGTATCTCTCTGTCAAAAAAAAAAAAAAAAAAAGAGTGGTAACCTATTGGATGGGACTCTAGAGGGTATTATGCTAAGTGAAATAAGTCAATTAGAGAAAGACAATTATCATATGACCTCACTGATACGAGGAATTTGAGAACAAAGACAGAGGATCATAGGGGAAGGGAGGGAAAAATGAAACCAGATGAAACCAGAGAGGGAGACAAACTATGAGAGACTTTTAAAAAAAATTCACGTATAAGGTATTACTTGTTTCAGGGGTACAGGTCTGTGAATCATCAGTCTTATACAATTCACAGCACTCACCACAGCACATACCCTCCCCAATGTCCCATCACCCAGTCACCCTATCCCTCCCAAACCCCTCCCCTCCAGCAATCCTCAATTCGTTTCCTGAGATTAAAAGTCTCTTACGGTTTGCCTCCCTCCCCAGTCCCATCTTGTTTCATTTTTCCCTTCCTTCCCCACACAACCCCCACCCTACCTCTTAAATTCCTCATATCAGGGACATCATACGAGTTTTCTTTCTCTGATTGACTTATTTCGCTTAGCATAATACCCTCTAATTCCATCCATGTCATCACAAATGGCAAGATTTGGGGTTTTTTTTTGATGGCTACATAGCATTCATATATATATATATATCTCACATCTTCTTTAGTCATTCATCTGTTGATGGACATCTAGGCTCTTCCCATAGTTTGGCTGTTGTGGACATTGCTGCTGTAAACATTCGGGTGCACATGCCTATTCAGATCACTACACTTGTATCTTTAGGGTAGATACCCAGTATGCAATTGCTGTGTGGTAGGATAGCTCTATTTTCAACTTTTTAAGGAAACTCCATACTGTTTTCCAGAGTGACTGCACCCCTAGCATGCCCACTAACAATGTAGAATTCCCCTTTCTCCGCATCCTCACCAACACCTGTCATTTCCTGACTTATTAATTTTAGCCATTCTGACTATGTGAGGTGGTGTCTCACTGTGGTTTTGATTTGTATCTCCCTGATGCTGAGTGATGTTGGGTACTTTTTCATGTGTCTGTTGGCCATTTGGATGTCTTCTTTGCAGAAACGTTTATTCATGTCTTCTGCCCATTTATTGATTGGATTATTTCTTCTTTGGGTGTTGAGTTCGATAAGTTCTTTATAGATTTTGGATACTAGCCCTTTATCTGATATGTCATTTGCAAATATCTTCTCCCATTCTGTCAGTTGTCTTTTGATTTTGTTGACTGTGTCCTTTGCTGTACGAAAGCTTTTGATCTTGATGAAGTCCGAATAGTTCATTTTTGCCCTTGTTTCCTTTGCCTTTGGCTATGTTTTTAGGAAGAAGTTGCTGCAGCTGAGGACAAAGAGGTTGCTGCCTCTGTTCTCCTCAAGGATTTTTAGGATTCTTGTCTCACATTGAGGTCTTTCATCCATTGTGAGTCTATTTTTGTGTGTGGTGTAAGGAAATGGTCCAGTTTCATGCTTCTGCCTGTGGCTGTCCAATTTTCCCAACACCATTTGTTGAAGGGACTGTCTTTTTTCCATTGGATATTCTTTCCTGCTTTGTCAAAGATTAGTTGACTATAGAGTTGAGGGTCCATTTCTGGGCTCTTTATTCTGTCCCATTGATCTATGTGTCTGTTTTTGTGCCAGTACCATACTTTCTTGATGATTACAGCTTTGTGATCATCAAGCTGATGATTCCAGCTTGAAGTCTGGAATGGTGATGCCTCCAACTTTGGATTTCTTTTTCAACATTCCTCTGGCTATTGGGGGTCTTTTCTGGTTCCATATAAATTTTAGAATTATTTGTTCCATTTCTTTGAAAAAAATGGATGATATTTTGATAGGGATTGCATTAAATATGTAGATTGTTCTAGGTAGCATAGACATTTTCACAATATTTGTTCTTCCAATCCATGAGCATGGAACATTTTTCCATTTCTTTGTGTCTTCCTCAATTTCTGTCATGAGTACTCTATAGTTCTGAGTACAGATTCTTTGCCTCTTTGGTTAAATTTACTCCTAAGAGTAATCTTGTGTTTTTGAGTGCAATTATAAATGGGATCAACTCCTTAATTTCTTTTTCTTCTCTCTTGTTGGTGTATAGAAATGCAACTGATTTCTGTGCATTGATTTTATACTCTGACACTTTAGTGAATTCCTGTATGAGTTCTAGCAGTTTTGGAGTGGAGTCTTTGGTTTTCTGCATAAACTACTATATTATCTGCAAAGAGTGAGAGTTTAACTTCTTTGCTGATTGCATTTTATTTCTTTTTGTTGTCTGATTGCTGAGACTAGAACTTCTAGTACTGTGTTGAATAGCAGTGGTGGTAGTGGACAGCCCTGCTGTGTTCCTGATCTTAGCAGAAAAGCTCTCAGTTTTCCCCCATTGAGAATATTTGCTGTAGTATTTTCATAAATGGTTTTGATGATACTGAGGAATGTACCCTCTATCCCTACGCTGTGAAGAGTTTTGATCAAGAAAGGATACTATGCTTTTTCAAATGCTTTTTCAGCATCTATTGAGAGTATCATATGGTTCTTTTTCTTTCCTTTATTAATGTATCACATTGATTGATTTGCAGATGTTGAACCAACCCTGCACCCTGGAATAAATTCCACTTGGTTGTGGTGAATAATCATTTTAATGTCCTGTTGGATCCTATTGGCTAGTATTTTGGTGAGAATTTTCACATCTGTGTTCATCAAGGATATTGGTCTGTAATTCTCTTTTTTGATGGGATCCTTGTCTGGTTTTGGAATCAAGGTGATGCTTGCCCCATAAAATGAGTTTGGAACTTTTCCTTCCATTTCTATTTTTTGGAACAGTTTCAGGTGAGTAGGTATTAATTCTTCTTTAAATGTTTGGTAGAATTCCCCTGGGAAGCCATCTGGCCCTGGGCTCTTGTTTGGAGATTTTTGATGACTGTTTCAATCTCCTTTATGGCTAGGGTCCTATTCAGGTTTTCTATTTCTTCCTGGTTCAGTTGTGGTAGTTTATACATCTCTAGAAATGCCTCCATTTCTTCCAGATTGCCACATTTGCTGGCATGTAGTTGCTCATGATATGTTCTTATAATTGTTTGTATTTCTTTGGTGTTGGTTGTAATCTCTCCTCTTTCATTCATGATTGTATTAATTTGGGTCCTTTCTCTTTTCTTTTTGATAAGTCCGGCCAGGGGTTTATCAATCTTATTAATTCTTCCAAAGAACCAGCTCCTAGTTTTGTTGATTTGTTCTACTGTTCTTTTGGTTTGTATTTCATTGATTTCTGCTCTGATCTTTATGATTTCTCTTCTCCTGCTGGGTTTAGGCTTTCTTTGTTGTTCTTTCTCCAGATCCTTTAGGTGTAGGGTTAGGTTGTGTATTTGAGACCTTTCTTGTTTCTTGAGAAAGGCTTGTATCACTATATATTTTCCTCTCAGGATTGCTTTTGGTGTGTCCCACAGATTTCGAACCGTTGTGCTTTCATTATCATTTGTTTCCATGAATTTTTTCAATTCTTCATTAATTTCCTTGTTGACCCATTTGCTCTTTAGAAGGATGCTCTTTAGTCTCCATGTATTTGTGTTCTTTCCAAATTTCCTCTTGTGATTGAGTTCTAGCTTCAGAGTATTGTGGTCTGAAAATATGCAGGGAATGATCCCCGTCTTTTGGTATTGGTTGAGAGTTGATTTGTGACCCAGGATGTGATCTATTCTGGAGAATGTTCCATGTGCACAAGAGAAGAAGGTGTATTCTGTTGCTTTGGGATGGAATGTTCTGAATATATCTGTGATGTCCCTCTGGCCCAATGTGTCATTTAAGGTCTGTATTTCCTTGTTGATCTTTTTCTTGGATGATCTGTCCATTTCAGTGAGGGGAGTGTTATGTTCCCCTACTATTATTGTATTATTATCGATGTGTTTCTTTGATTTTGTTATTAAATGGTTTATATAATTGGCTGCTCCTATGTTAGGGGCATAGATATTTAAAATTGTTAGATCTTCTTGTTGGACAGACCCTTTGAGTATGATATAGTGTCCTTCCTCATCTCTTAGTATAGTCTTTGGCTTGAGATCTAATTGGTCTGATATAAGGATTGCCACCCCAGCTTTCTTTGTTGTCCATTAGCATGGTAAATTGTTTTCTACCCCCTGACTTTAAATGTGGAGGTGTCTTTGGGTCTAAAATGAGTTTGTTGTAGACAGCATATTGATGGGTTTTGTGTTTTTATCTATTCTGATACCCTGTGTCTTTTGATTCAGGCATTTAGCCCATTTACATTGAGGGAACTATTGAAAGAGCTGAATTTAGTGCCATTGTATTGCCTGTAAGGTGACTGTTACTGTATCTTGTCTATGTTCCTTCTGGTCTGTTACGTTTAGGTTCTCTCTTTGCTTAGAGGACCCCTTTCAATACTTCCTTTAGAGCTTGTTTGGTGTTTGCAAATTCTTTTAGTTTTTGTTTGTCCTGGAAGCTTTTTATCTCTCCTTCTCTTTTCAGTGACAGCCTATCTGGATATAGTATTCTTGGCTGCATGTTTTTCTCATTTAGTGCTCTGAATATATCATGCCAATTCTTTCTGGCCTGCCACGTCCCTTATGGATAAGTCTGCTGCCAGTCTAATAATTCTACCATTGTATGTTACAGACCTGTTGTCCTAATCTGCTTTGGGGATTTTCTATTTGTTGCTAAGACTCGTAAGTTTTACTATTAGATGATGGGGTGTTGACTTGTTTTTATTGATTTTGAGGGGGGTTCTCTGTGCCTCCTAGATTTTGATGCTTGTTCCCTTCCCCAAATTAGGGAAGTTCTCTGCTTTAATTTTCTCCAGCATACCTTCTGCCCCATTCTCTCTTTCTTCTTCTTCTTGGATCCCAATTATCCTAATACTGTTTCATGTTATGGTATCACTTATCTCTCGAATTCTTCCCTCATGGTCCAGTAGTTGTTTATCTCTCTTTTTCTCAGCTTCTTTATTCTCCATCATTTGGTCTTTTGTATCACTAATTCTCTCTTCTGCCTCATTTATCCTAGTAGAAAGAACCTCCATTTTTTATTGCACCTCATTAATAGCCTTTGATTTCAACTTGGTTAGATTTTAGTTCTTTTATTTCTCCAGAAAGAGATTCTGTAGTATCTTTTATGGTTTTTTCAAACCCAGCTAGCATCTTTATATATAATCGTCATTCTGAACTCTAGTTCTGATATCTTGTCCATATTGATTAGGTCTTTAGCTATTGGTACTGCCTCTTGTTCTTTTTTTTTGAGGTAAGTTTTTCTGCCTTGTCATTTTATTCAGAAAGGAATAGATGAATGAGAGAACAAAATACTAAAAGGGTAGCAACGACCCCAGAAAAATATACATGAACCGAATCAGAAGGGACATGTACCCAGTGGGAGAAGAAAGGAAAAAAAAAGAAAAAAAAATTATATATTAACACACATATATTAATATATGAATAGACTGGTGAATAGAATAGAGCCACATGCTTGATTTTGGTTGTATTTTGTTCTGTTAGAAGAAACTGCCTCCCAAAATTTTAAAGAAAGAAAAACCTACATATATACAAAAATAAGGGTAAACACGATGGAGCAATGGAATATGACTATCTAGTTGAAAATAAAAAAGATTTTTAGAAAGAAATTGATAAGATAAGAAGTAGGTTGGAGGTGGGAAGAGAGAGCATATGATCAGGCTGGAGACTAGAACAAAGCCATACACTAGATTTAGGTTATATTTTGATCTGTTAGAAGAAACTATATCCCAAAATTTTAAAGAAAGAAAAACTTATATGTATACAAAAAATAAGTTTAAATACAATGAAGGGACAGAATATGACTTTAATGAAAATTTAAAAAGTTATTTAAAAAGGTATTGATAAGGTAAGATAGTTTTAAAAAGCTAAAATAGAAAAAAAAAAGCTAAAATAAGATAGAAAAATTTTAAAAAATAGAATAAGAAAAAAATAAAATTAAGAAAATTTAACTTTGAAAGACTAAAGAATCATGGGGAAAAAAGCCATGAATTCTGTGTGCTATGTTCCCCTAGCTCTGGAGTTCCACAGTTTTTGTGGCTTAGTGAACTTTGTCTTGGCTGAATGATCTTCTGGGGGAGGAGCCTGTTGCCCTGATTCTCAAATGTTTTTGCCCAAGGCGGAATTATACTGCTCTTACCAGGAGCCAGGCTAAGTAATCTGCTTGCATTTGCTCTTTGGAGCTTTTCTTCCCTGAATGCTTTCCATAGAGCTCTGGAGGATGGGAATGAAGATGACGGCCTCCCACTCTCCAGCCCATAGGGGTGGAGAGCTTGGGGTCCCACTCCTCAGTGTGCCCTCTGAAAAAAGCAGTCAATCCTTCCCCTCTCCCTGGTCTCTGGCCATGCTCTGTGCTCACCCAGCCTGTGACTGAGCATTTCTATCTCTGGCGCATGGCCTTGTCTGGAGTCTCCAAACCCAGTCGATTCCTGCAGTGTACTGAGTCTCCCCAGATCTGCCACTTTTAGGGTCCCTGCTCAAAGAGCAGTGGTCCATCTGTGCCTTGTATCACAGTTATGGCAACCCTAAGCTGCAAGTTCCCTCCCTGGCTCCGTCTCTGCAGCCAGCTTCCATGCTCCCAATACGTGGGAGCTCTGCCACACTCAGGCACCACCGGTCTTCCTGTGACTCCTGAGGGTCCTGAGACCACACTGTCCCTGTAAAGGCTCCACCCCCCACTTAGCCTCTGGAGTGACATCCCTCAGTGGAGCAGATGTCTAAAAGTTCTGATTTTGTGCTCTGCTGCTCTACTGCTTTCTGGGAGCTGGCCTCTGCCCCCCATGGTGTCTCTTCCCGAGTATCGTCTTGGTTTCATACTTCTTGGCACCTCCTACCTTCCAGAAAGTGGTTGATTTTCTGTTCCTAGTATTGCTTTTCTTCTCTTCAATCTCCTATTGAATCTGTAGGTGTTCAGAGTGGTTGGATAACTACCTAGCTGAATTCCTGGGGCCTAACGAAATTTAGATCTCTTACTCCTCTGCCATCTTGCTCCTCCCACCCCCAAAAGACTCAGTCTCAAGAAACAAACTGAGGGTTGCTGGAGGAGAGAGTGGGTAGGAGGGATGAGGTGGATGGCTGATGGACATTGGGCAGGGTATGTGCTATGGTGAGTGCTGTGAATTGTGTAAGACTAATGAATCACAGACCTGTACCCCTGAAACAAATAATACATTATATGTTAAAAAAAAAAAAAAAGTGGTAACCTATATGAGGTCAGTTCATGTTTGTGCTCTGTAGAGCAAGGTGTTGCTTATCAGTTCACCTAATTGTACTCTGCTGAAAACTCAGAATATATCTTTTCCATACTTAATCTGAGTGGGCAAACACTTGTGTAACAGAAAACAGTTATCATTGTTAAAAAGAAAAGCGTTAGAGCTTCAAATTAGATTTATTAGCATGATGACCCATTTCTGGAAAACATTTAATTTATTTGTTCATTCATTCATTTACTCATGCAACAAACACTACTATTTACTATGTGCTAGCAACTGTGTGAGACAGTGTATGAAATGGGCCATGTTCCTACCCTCAGGGAATTTGCAGTTTAGCAGATACAAGTATTAGCTTTGACTACATGAATTTTCTTTTATTTAACTGTTGCTGACTTACAAAAGCAGTTTCATGTGTTTCAACCTAATACAAAGAAAGTGTGTTATAGGAACACATAGAAAAAAACCCAATATAGTTTCGGGATCAGACACTGGCTCCTTGAGGAAATGATATTTGAGTCAGTAGCAGTAGGATGAGTGGGAGTAAGTTAGATGAGGCAGGAAATGTCCCAGTAGTGGCAATAGGAAATAAGTGTGAGCCTGACTGTGTTAGGGAATGCCTGCATAGAGCCCAAAAAGGAAGAGGAAGGGAAACAGTGTGCATAGGTGGGCAGGGCTAGATGGTGGGTGGGGCATTCATGTCATGTTGTTCAAACTACATTTAAAAACCAGAGAGCAATTTGAAAGAGAAAAGCAAATGGAACAGATCTGCACTGTTAGAAATCATTTTTACTGCAATATAGAAAGGCACTAGAGGTGGGAAGTCTGGAGGGGGAATGAATGACTGGTTAAGAGATTGGGAGATGGTGTTAGCTTCATCAAGATTGGTCATAGTGAAGATTGAGAGAAAAGGACATCTGGGATTTAGAACTGACAGGACTTGGCAACCTAGCAGACACAGAGAGTAAAAGACTATGGGGTCAAGAAAGAAACAGTGGTTTTTGACTTCATGGTAATGCCATTTTTGGAGGCAGGGAACACCAAAAGAAGAGTTGACTGGGCTGTTGTTGAGATGTTGAGATATCCAACAGAGATTTTAACATAATTCAACTTTATTTAATACTTGGGGGTTCTTGGGAGACATTTAAGTAGAGAAGTCCAATAGCAGTCAGTTACATAGGTTGGGAGTTCAGGTAAAAAGTGAGATCTGGACAAGAGGTAAAGATTTAAGAATCATTTATAACTGGGAGAGGTGTCTGGGAGAGCAAATCAGGCTTCCCCGAGGGCATATACTGTGAGAAGAGAAGGAAGAGGTGGAGGAAAAATAGTCTATAATGGGGGCCAGACCTGGGCAGGAGGGACAGTTGGAAACCAGTGTAGGGCCAAGGCTGGATATTTGGTGTCAGAAAACAGAAGAAATTCAGTGGTTTGAAAAGTAATGAATGGTCATTCATTTCTAAAGCTGCTCAGAGGTTGAGAAAACAAGAACTGATATTAATTGTAAAAATTTAATAACAGAATCAGATAATGAAATTTGTGACCAACTCAGAGAAAAAGAAATTGATTAGAGCCCAATTCTGATTAGAGGTCAACAAAAACATTATGGTAGATTTAATTTTTTCAAGTTTAGGATTTTCCTTTCCATTTGGTCTTAACTAACCCTTAAGTACTGAGTCATGTAATTGGCTGAGTGACAATGAATAATGTAATGAGAAATCAATCACTGTATATGTTTGGATTCAAATCAATGTCATCTTCAGTTTGGTAGGTCATATGATGACCATGTGATGTCTGATTTGTCTGGGACAGTTCCTTCATGTCTGTTATCTCATTGTACTTATTACTCAGGAATGTCCCAGTTTGGGCAATAAATGAAATCGCTTTCTAAGCCATAGACACAGTGCTTCTATGTCTTCGCAAAATTCAACTTTCTCTGCTCAGGTGGGAAGGCGTTCAATTCACATAAATCTGATTGTGTTATGTGCTCCATGGCTAATTATAAGAAAATCATAGGAGACACATTTATGGATTTTTTTTTATGAAAACACAGTCATAAGCAATGTATAAAGGAAAAGACTATTGGAACAAATAATGTTCAATCAGGAATAATCCATATTTATTGAATACCTATTATGGGTTAGGCACCATATTCAGATCCTCAAGTTTCTTGCTCATACTACCACTTATTTTTTAGTACCTCGATTCTGTCTTTAATACCTGTTCTGATTTTTATTGATCTGTAGGTTATTTAGATTTTCTTTCCTTTCTCCTTTAATTATTAGAAACAGAACCTTATTGTGTATGCACATGAATATTCTACTTAGATTATACTTCTGCTACCTAGCAGAAGACAAATTGGTGTCTGGTTTATGATACATCATAAACAAAGATGTTTACATCTGTAAAATCTGGAAAGGAGAGAGCTTCTAGAATAGAGGAAGGGAAATTCCCCTCAAGAAGTGGTTATAGTATTCTTCCTTGCAGCATGTTGGGAGCAATGAGTGGACCAATAAGATGGGTGGGAGATATGGGGAGAAGCTAGTAGGAGTGCAGTAAAGTAAAGGCAGATCTGTGTCTCCCCAAAGCCTTCCCTCCTTTGTCTGCCTAGCCACAGCTGGAGATCAGAGGCCAAGCCCTAAGGGAGACCTGGCAGATTCATTGAAGGCACAGAAAGAATATTGAAAATCAAAGACCTTTCAGTCTGGGAAGGAGATAAAAGCTTTAATAACAGAAAAGCTTTAATAACAGCCATGTGCCAAACAAAGGAAGGACTTCACAGGAATTTGGTCTAGAACCAAGGCAAAGCCAAACAATAAAAAGGTTGAAGAATGGAGCTGGCAGGAGCAAGTCCAATGGTCCCTGGCCAACTGCATGGAGGAATAGGACAAGACTCTGTCCAGACCTTGGAGACGAAGGGCACAGGTTTCAGGCCTTCAAATCTTGCCCCATCAGTAAAATGATATGAGCATGCTTTGCTGCTTTATGTGTATTTATTTGTTTGTAAGTTATACATCTTTACCATAGTGATGATACAGCATATAAAAAATAAACACAAATACAGACTTTTAAAAAAGAGACAAACTAAATGTAAAAAGAAGTTCTAATGTTTTTCTGTTAGTATTGTCTGAGAGACCAGCCAGTATCTTGGGAGGGGCAGAGAGATAAGATCAGAAGAAGGGCCAGAAAACTGCCCTGGGCAGTCCTCGGGAATTTTCAGGAGAATCCCTGTTGGGGGTGGTCCTTGAAAAGGGAATGGCAATTTCTGTTTTCAGTTCCTGCTGATTTCTTGCGGGCTAGCTGGCTGATCTTAATATGCTCTTTCCAGTTGAATCTTTAGGAGCTATCATGGGTGGGGTTAATTAATGGGGAGGCTGACACCGTAAGCAATGTATATTGGCATAAGCTTGGAAGGGAGAGATTTGGCGTGAGTGCGCTCAGGACAAGGCACAGACCAGAAAAAACCAGAAAACAATCTAATCGTGCCTGTGTTCTTTTTTTTTTTTTTTTTTAAAGACTTTATTTATTTGACAGAAATCACAAGTAGGTAGAGAGGCAGGCGGGGTAGGGGGGGAACAGGCTCTTTGCCAAGCAGAGAGCTCAATGCAGGGCTCGATCCCAGAACCGTGGGATCACAACCTGAGCAGAAGGCAGAGGATTTAACCCACTGAGCCACCCAGGCGCCCCTGGTGCCTCTGTTCTGATGACAAAGTGTGTCATGAAGTAGCAAGGACTTTTCCTCTTTTCCTTTTGGGGTAGGCGGTAAGAAGAATGGGGTGCTCATGTTCCATTTCTCCTTCTAGAAGATTATTAAAGAGAAAGGACTCTATTAGAGTCTGTTGAACAGGCAAATAATAACCTTTGTAACTGGCATTGATTGGTGTCTTAGATCCAGTCTGTGCCATCTTGTAAACAGAGAAGGTAGGATGACCACACAGAAGTTTTCCTCTACAAGAGTTTAAGTAGGTCGGAAGCTGTGTCAATCTAAGTCTAACGCCTTGTGAGGTATCTTTCCAACTGGAAAGAATTTTTCTAGGAGTACTCTTCTAACCAACTTGACATTCTTCTTATTAGGTTTTGAATCTCAAACGTACATAAGAGAAAATTTGCCCAAATTTTTAAATATTTTTGCACTCATGCTCCCATGGGGACCTCAGGTGCAAAGGGTTAATCATTGGTTAATCCCTGGTTCATTCATGACCTCTCTTTATTTTACTGATTTTTCACCTTCATTTCTTTACCTAGTTCCCATTCCCCTGCTCCTCTTTTCCATAGACACTCACTCTAATGTGTTACAATCACTCTATATTGCTTATGTGTTTCTCTAGTGATCTTGACCTAGTTTATTCCTGGTCTGCATTACCACAAACAGCCCTGTGATGAATACTCATGTTCATGTAATTTTATAAACCTGTGTTAGACTTTTTATAGGATTGATGGGTCATGAGGTATATGTTTATTTAATTTTGTTAAATTATGACAAATTGTTTGCAGAAGATCTGTACTCATTTATATTCTTATATATATTCTCCTGTTTTCCTATATCTCTAACAATCTGATGGCCATAAGAGATAGCTAATTGTTTAAATTTGTGTTTATGTGATTATTAGTGAATCTATCTTTTTCTATACTTGTGTCATGGATACTGTGATGTGTTGCCCAGATCCTCCTTCAGGAATGGACTTAATTCCTCCATCTGGGAATGCTTTTGTCTGGTGGCTATCAGCTGTCAGCCCATACCAGAAATTATCCTTGGGAGAAGACAGCTGCCTTGTCCAGGTTCATGTGCCCTTTCCAGAAGCAGTTTACATCCAATAACTGGTTTATGTGGAAGCACAGGCCCAAACTTCTCATCCTAACATGGGACAACTCAGAAGGACCAGCCTACCTACAAAGTTCTTTATGGGATCAGGTGAAAGTTTTGCTGAGACTGAATTGCAGACCATTTTCTCCCTCTGTTAATCTGCCTTCTTCCTTTCTTTCACATGTGTTATCTCAAGAACATTCTCTAATGAATTTTCTTCATGCCAATCTCCATTTCAGTATCTTCTTTCTTAGGAACACAATCTTCAACAGTCATGCCCAAAGTGGGGTAGTTTGAGAAAGCACACACTAAGAGAGGATTCTAGGGCTAGATTTTCCTCTGGCCTGCTGGCATTGAGTACCACATCCCTCCCACTGGTGGTAGTGGATCAGGGCGAGACTGATCCTGTAAAAGGTAGCAGCAAAACTGTTAAAAAAGTTTTTGTCACTCTTCAACTATGGGTGTACCAATGAAAAGAAAGGCACTAGTGGGTGCAATGCAGCCAACATTTAAAAAATATGGAGGAAATGATAATCATATGAACAATTAAATTAGATGGCTATTGTCAGGGGAAACTGGTGCTTTAGAAAAAGATAATAAATGGTCAAG
The DNA here is from genome assembly GCF_009829155.1 of Mustela erminea. NCBI lineage: Eukaryota > Metazoa > Chordata > Mammalia > Carnivora > Mustelidae > Mustela > Mustela erminea. The sequence goes on from NC_045626.1 coordinate 45,269,859, forward strand.
ATTGGTTAATCAATAATTAAAGGCTAAGTATGAAAAGGAAGGCCTTTTTGGCTGCTGGAAAGCAGAAAAATCCAAAGTCTAGACCCAGGACTCAACCATAAAAGTAGGGGAAACTCCAAAGATATTTTCAACTGCAATCTAGACAGGTCTACTGTGCCAAGACAAGAGTACAGATTGGAAAAGGATGGGACCATGAAATATCTTGGTTGAGAGAACTCTCTCTATTTAATTGGAAAAACAGATAACTAGAACTGGGTTTACTGAGAGTAATAAGGATGATAGCATCACAAAATACTAGAGGCCTGAGACACCTGGGTTAGAGACACTGGCATGGTTGCATTTAACCATCAGAAGCAAGTCAGACATGATTGCTGAAATGAGTGGCAGATCAGAGTGGCAGTCAGGGACTTGGCAGAACCTAGTGTGGGTTCTGTTTCTGTGCGGTAAGAGCTACTAGCAGGGAAAGCCAAACTCTGTAACTGTTACCACCTCATTAAAATAAAAATGAGGGGCACTGGCTGGCTCAGTGGTTAAAGCCTCTGCCTTCAGCTCTGGTCATGATCCCAGGGTTCTGGGATTGAGCCCCACATCGGGCTCTCTGCTCAGCAAGAAGCCTGCTTCCCCTTCCCCAACCCTGCCCCGCCCACCTCTCTGTCTACTTGTGATCTCTGTCTGTCAAATAAACAAATAAAACTAACTAACTAACTAAATAAAAATGAAATAAAAAATGCAACCTTGGGAGGTCAGGGGATAGGTGGAATTTTGTGTTTCTCTTAAAGATCTATATAATTCAGAAGTTGTCCCCATGATACTCTCATTTAATTCCCAAGTCTGGCACTTGCAAAGACCAGATGGACTCTGAAGGATGACAGTGGACTAGTATTAGTGCCACCAAGTGTAGTCTCATTGCTTCCAGACTGCCACATGTGGTATCTTTTCTAAAGGAGACTACTATTGACCTGAGGCATGTAGGATGCAGTCTTTGGTCTGGTAGTACATTCTGTTTCAGCTCAATCAGAAAGGAAGATCAGAAACAGTTTGCATTCCCTTGAAACAGAAAGTAGTATTCATGTGCAGTTTATAAAGACAAATGTTAATAGCCATCTCTTTGTCATAATATAGTCTGAAGAGACCCACACTGTCTGGACATCCTGCAGAACATACTTTTCTATTACATCAATGACATTATGCTAACTTGACTAGATGTAGCAAGAAACAGTAAGTACATTGGAAACCACATTAAGATATGTGCTTAAGAGAGTATGAGATGAACACTGTGAAGATCCAGGGACTGACTAATCATCTTAGTGAAATTTCAAGAAGGCAGTGGTCTGGAACATGCCAGGACTTTCCATCCCAGAGTAACAAAAACAACAATAATTATTGCATCTCATATTTCCCATCAAAAAGAAAGAAATACAATGGCTTCTCTTTGGGCTTGATGGCCATGTCTTCCCCAGGAAAGGCTGTCAGCTTTGCATGAGGCCCAGACCAGAAAAAAAGCTTGGTAGCAGGTCCAGGATGCTAGGCTAGCAGTCCTGCCAAGTTAGGATATACAATTCAGCTTATCCTGTAATTTTAGAGGTATCTTATGTGGAAAAGATGCTCTGTGGATTTTATGGCAAGCCCTAGAGTTCTGGAGCAAGGGTATGCTATCTATAGTGAATAATTCTATGCCACTCAAATATTAGCTCCTAGCCAGCTTCTGGACTCTGGTAGGGATGGAGCACCTGACAATATGTAATAAAGTGACCATGTGGCCAGCACTTCCCATTATGATATAGGAGTTGTCAGACCTACCAAGTCATAAAGTTGGACAAGCCCAGCAGCTCTCCATTGTAAGATAGAAATGATACATCTGGGGTCCAGCCCAAACAGAGCCAGAAGGCCAAGTAAGTTGTGCAAGCAGGTGTTCCATACTGTCATGTCATCCACATTGTCACACCAACACCTCTCTCTTAGGTCACATTCATGGGCAAATGGTTAAGTCTCTCATGAACAGCTGACAAAGGAAGAAAAAAGCTGAGCTGGGCTCACAAATGGATTGGCTTAGTCTATTTGTAAACTGTAGTGGTTTAAAAATATGTCTGGAAATTCTTTGACATTTTATGAGTCTCCACTTTGATGCTGTCAAGAGATAGAGTCCAATTCTCCTCATCTTGAATACAGGCTGGCCTTAGTCACTCAGTTCTAACCAATGGAATAAGGTGGAAGTGATGCTGATTTCCAAGGCTAGGTCATGAAAGTTGCTATATTTCCCTCCTGCATTTCCCTTCTTCTTGAGATGCTTGCTCTTGAACCTAGATACTATGCTTCGAGAAAGCGAAATATTCTTATTAAAAGACCATGTCTAGGTCTTGCAGCTGCTTTAGCAGCTGAGGTCCCAGCCAACAGCCAGCAGCAACTGTCAGACATGTGAATAAAAAGACTCTCATGATTCTGTTCCCTATATGAAAGCTGTCTCACTTGTTCCCACCAAGTTCTGCTCAAATTTTAGATATGTGAGAGGAAGACATGTTACTTTGAGCTACTACATTTGGGTTAAATGGCCCAATCATGGATGGCCTTAAAATGTAGTTGTGAGGGGAAATCTTCCTAATGGACTTAATTTTGGGTGGTGCATCTGGTATACTGTCTTTATCGAGGAAGAGAAGTGGCCCGAGGTTTGGGTATATATGGATTTATGTGCAGTAGCAAATGACTTGACCAGTGTGTCAGGGACCCGCTCTGAAAGAGAATGCTTGGAGGACTGGGAACATGATCTTGGATAGAGGCATGTGAGCTGACATAGGGGAGTGAGTGTGAAAAGTACAAATCTTATAATATGCTAATGCCCACCAGAGTAGCATTTACCACAGAGAAAGCACTAAACAATCAAGCTGGCACAATAATTTAGCCAGGTGGTGTCAACTAGCTTCTGTCATTGGCTACCACAGTGACGGCGCAGTGGACACGCATATGAAATAACCATGGTGACAGGGAAGGAGGCTATGCATGGGCTCAGTAGGCTGGGCTCTTGCACACTGAGGCTGTTCTAACTACTGTCACTGCTGTACGTTTGAGCTGCCAGCATTAAAAACCAACAATGAAGCCCCCAGTTTTGGAACTGTCTCTTGAGGTATGACCTGATGGCAAGTTGAGTATCTTAAACCTCTGCCCCAAAAGGATATCAGTTCATTTTCACTAGAATGTGCACACACTCTTTTTCCCTTATAGTTCATGCCTGCGCCACTGTGTGAGGATTTAGTCTTTGATCCACCTACATGGATCCCACATCCTCATATCAGACCTATGAGCTTTGCTTCAGTGGGAAGTAGGGTTTCTATTACAGAATCCAGAGAAGAAGAAGGTATTTAGGATTCAGAAGTTTCACCTGGGTATGTTTTTACTACGTTGCCCAATTCTAATGTAAATGAGCACTTACAGCTGCAACAGAAAGACTTTTGAGCAGGAGTTTAGGCCCTTCAATAATGAGAGGCTGGGTCACCCCTTGGTTAAGTCCCTAGAGCAGGAGAGTCTCTGAGAGTGAAAGGAATCTAGAATAGAGAATAAAGAAGGGAAAAAATGAGAATCTTTTGGTGTCCTAAGACAAATTGCAGCTGTAGAACTATGGGTCATCCCACTAATCTCCCTGTCTTATATTTCTTACAGGAAAAAAAAGGCCCACCGGAATGCTGGAGTTGCTGCTTGCAGAACTTATAAAAAGAAATGGATCTAAGTGGTACAAGGGATGGACCATAACAGATGTTGTGATATGCCATCTGGCTCATGCTTCAAGACCAAAGGACTTATTTCCCCAAGTTCCTGGGAGTTCTGCTGGTCATTGACCTTCAGCAATCAGCACTTTTTTTGGTAAGGGCCCTTGGCTGAAGAGTGTTATTGCCCAAAGTCACCACTTCCCAGAAGAGTCCTCATTCAGTGAGTGGTAAATGTAGGCATATCAAGTCTAGTCCTTTTGTCCCAATTGAGACAATTCTGAAGTTGTCTATTCTAGTTATCTATCAAATAGATAGATAGATATATCAAATCACTGCTGCAGGCATTCTGTGGCTCAGGAATTTGGGAGGCGATCAAAGGAAGTTATGATCCAGGGTCTCTCACACGATTTCCGTCAGATGGTGGCTGGAGCTATAAAACAGAGGGCTAAGATAACTGGAGTTTGGCTGAGCATCTCTGTCTTTCTCTTTGTGTAATCTCAGGATCTTGCCATTTGCTTTCTCCATATGGGTTAGTTGGGGCTGTCTCATAATATGGTGGTCTCCGACTAGTCAGATTGCTTATGTGGCAGCTAAATACTTCAAGAATGAGTATTCAAACAAATAATCTAAAAGCTACATTTCCTTTTATGACCTAGCCTCGGAAGACATGTATTCATTATTTTCTGTTGACTGATACGGTCAGAAAAGCTTATCAGTGTTCAAGGAGAGAGGCTGTAGACCCTTCTTTTCCATGGGAGGAGTATCATGGTCACCTTATGAAAACATGTAGCATAGGAGATTGCAGGCATTTTTGGAAAATAGAATCTGCCACACTATTCCAGCTTTGGAGATCTCACCAGGTGGCCCTATGGACTAAATTGTGTCCTAGCTCTCTACCCCCCAAATTCATATCTTGAAGCCCTTATCTCTCGTGTGACTGTATTTGGAGATAGGGATTTTAGGAGTAATTAAGGTTAAATGAAGCCATAGCAGTGGAGTTCTAATCCTATAGTATTCCTGGCCTTATAAGCAGAGGAAGAGAGATATCTTATTCCCTGCACATAACTCAGATCAAAGGCTGTTTGAGGACAGAAAGAAGGCAGCTGTCCACAAACCTAAAAGAGGGCTCTTATTAGAAACCCACCTTGCCTGACCTTTATTTGGCACTTGTAGATCTAGAACTATAAGAAAATAAATTTCTGTTGTCTAAGACACCTTATGTATGGTAATTTGTTATGGTAGCCTAGCAGACTGAGATGGATGGGCTGAGTCATTTGTTGAGATTGCGCTATAGATCCACTTCTCCATCTTCCCAATCCTTCTGTCTTTTACATGGTGGTGTTTATCCTGATAGCAATTCCTGATAAACTTTCGATTATAATTTTCATCATCTAGTCTGTCTTCCAAGAAACCTGACCTGCAACAACCCGATTTAGGTTTCTCCTCTTGTGAACCACATGCTAATGTTCTGTGCTCATTTTATCTACTGTTTCCTACCCTTTTCTTATTAATTTCCAGGAGTTCATAGTGTATCCTAAATACTAATCCTGTTTAAGTTTAGAGATTACAAATATTTTTTCCCAAACTGTCATCTGTCCATTAACTTTGTTTATGATGATTTTTATTTTATAGACATCTAGATGTTTTATGCTTTGAGCATCTACTTTAACAGGTCTTTCCTTATCCCTAAGTTTCAAAAATGTTCTTTACATTTTCTTCTATTACTTTATAATTTTATCTTTCTTCATTAGATCTTTGTACCATTTGGCATCCACTTTGAGTATGGCCTATGTAGAAATTCAAGACGAATTTTCTCTCTAAATTGTACATTTTCCCTGTATTATTTCCTTTTTAAAAATTATATTCAATTAGCCAACATAGAATACATTAATTTTTGATTAGATTTTGATTAATTTTTCTTTTCCCCTGAGAACTTTTATGTTCTATTGATCAATATTCTTTTACCATTCTTTAAAAGAAAGTTTTTTAAGATAAAGCATGCTCCTTTTTCCTTGATCTTCTTTTTTTCAAAATTGAACTGGCTATTTGTGTACTTTTTGTATTCTACAGACATTTTAGAATAAATTTGTAGAGTTCCTAAAAATTTTCTGCTGGGCATTTTTTTTTTTTTTTTGACAGAGAGAGAGCACAAGTAGGCAAAGAGGCAGGCAGAGAGAGATGGGGAAGCAGGCTCCCCACTGAGTAGAAAGTCAATGAGGGGCTCAATCCCAGGACCGTTAGACCATAACTGGAGTCGAAGGCAGAGGCTTAACCCACTGAACCACCCAGGCGACTCTCTGCTGGGCAGTTTTATTATAATTACCTTGCATGTGAAGATTAATTGGAGAGGGTTGACATCTTCAGTGTTAACACGTTCTATCAATGAACATGGTATAACTCTTCGTCTATTCAGGTTACTAAAATGCTGCCAACTGTGGTAGAACTGAGACTTCTTATCTAGTGATAATGTTATTATTCCCTGCTATTCATTTATAAAGGCATACTTAGGAGACCTAAGCAGATTTAGAAATCCACAGTATTCATCTGATACTTTTCCTAGAAATAATAAATAGATAAGTAGTCTCCCATAGTTATTTAAAACCTATTTTATAATTAATAAAAGATAAGCAGTTGATAAACAGAAAAAGACTGTGAGCAATGCCTTTTGAAAACACAAATCCAAATGCTTTTTTTTTTTTTACATATAATTTTTAAATTTTTTTATAAACATGTAATGTATTACTAGTCCCAGGGGTACGGGCCTGTGAATCACCAGGTTTACACACTTCACAGCACTCACCATAGCACATACCCTCCCCAATGTCCATAACCACACCACCCTCTCCCTACCCCCTCCCTCCAGCAACCCTCAGTTTGTTTTGTGAGATTAAGAGTCTCTTATGGTTTGTCTCCCTCCCGATCCCATCTTGTTTCATTCATTCTTTTCCTACCTTCCCAACCCCCCATGTTGCATCTCCACTTCCTCATACCAGGGAGATCACATGGTAGTTGTCTTTCTTTGACTGACTTATTTCACGAAGCATAATAACCTCTAGTTCCATCCACGCCGTCACCAAATGGCAAGATTTCATTTCTTTTGATGGCTGCTTAGTATCCCATTGTATATATTTATATAACACATATTCTTTATTCATTCATCTGTTGATGGACATCTAGGTTCTTTTCCTAGTTTGGCTATTGTGGACATTGCTGCTATAATCATTTGGGTGCACGTGTCCCTTTGGATCACTACGTTTGTATCTTTAGGGTAAATACCCAGTAGTGCAATTTCTGGGTCATAGGGTAGCTCTCTTTTAAACTTTTTGAGGAACCTCCATGCTGTTTTCCAGAGTGGTTGCACCAGCTTGCATTCCCACCAACAGTGTAGGAGGGTTCCCCTTTCTCTACATTTTTGCCAGCATCTGTCATTTCCTGACTTGTTAATTTTAGCCATTCTGACTGGTGAGAGGTGGTATCTCATTGTGGTTTTGATTTGTATTTCCCTGATGCCGAGTGATGTGGAGCACTTTTTCATGTGTCTGTTTTCCATCTGGATGTTTTCTTTGCAGAAATGTCTGTTGATGTCTTCTGCCCATTTCTTGATTGGATTATTTCTTCTTTGGGTGTTGAGTTCAATCAGCTCTTTATAGATTTTGGATACTAGCCCTTTATCTGATATGTCGTTTGCAAATATCTTCTCCCATTCTGCCAGTTGTCTTTTGGTTTTGTTGATTGTTTCCTTTGCTGTGCAGAAGCTTTTGATCTTGATGAAGTCTCAGTAGTTCATTTTTGCCCTTCTTTCCCTTGCCTTTGGCAATGTTCCTAGGAAGAAGTTGCTGAGGCTGAGGTCGAAGAGGTTGCTGCCTGTGTTCTCCTCAAGGGTTTTGATGGATTCCTTTCTCACATTGAGGTCCTTCATCCATTTTGAGTCTATTTTCGTGTGTGGTGTAAGGAAATGGTCCAGTTTCATTTTTCTGCATGTGGCTGTCCAATTTTCCCAACACCATTTGTTGAAGAGACTCTCTTTTCCATTGGACATTCTTTCCTGCTTTGTTGAAGATTATTTGACCATAGAGTTGAGGGTCTATTTCTGGGCTCTGTATTCTGTTCCATTCATCTATGTTTCTGTTTTTGTGCCCATACCATACTGTCTTGATGATGACAGCTTTGTAATAGTGCTTGAAGTCTGTAATTGTGATGCCACCAACTTTGGCTTTCTTTTTCAATATTCCTCTGGCTATTCAATGTCTTTTCTGGTTTCATATAAATTTTAGTATTATTTGTTCCATTTCTTTGAAAAAAATAGGTGGGATTTTGATTGGGATTGCATTAAATGTGTAGATTGCTTTAGGTAGAATAGACATTTTCACAATATTTGTTCTTCCAATCCATGAGCATGGAACATTTTTCCATTTCTTTGTGTCTTCCTCAATTTCTTTCATGAGTATTTTATAGTTTCCTGAGTATAGATTCTTTGCCTCTTTGGTTAGGTTTATTCTTAGGTGTCTTGTGGTTTTGGGTGCAATTGTAAAAGGGATTAACTCTTTAATTTCTCTTTCTTCTGTCTTCTTGTTGGTGTACAGAAATGCAACTGATTTCTGTGCATTGATTTTATATCCTGACACTTTACTGAATTCCTGTATAAGTTCTAGCAGATTTGGAGGGGAGTCTTTTGGGTTTTCCACATATAGTGTCATATCTGCAAAGAGTGATAGTTTGACTTCTTCTTTGGCGATTTGGATGCCTTTAATTTCTTTTTGTTTTCTGATTGCTGAGGCTAGGACTTCTAGTACTATTCAACTTCTAGTTGAATAGCAGTGGTCATAATGGATATCCCTGCTGTGTTCCTGATCTTAGCAGAAAAGCTCTCAGTATTTCTCCATTGAGAATGATATTTGTGGTGGGTTTTTCATAGATAGCTTTAATGATATTGAGGTATGTGCCCTCTATCCCTACACTTTGAAGATTTTTTTTTTTTTTAAAGATTTTATTTATTTATTTCACAGACGGAGATCACGACAGAGAGGCAGGCAGAGAGAGAGAGAGAGAGAGGAGGAAACAGGCTCCCTGCTGAGCCAGAGGCTTTAACCCACTGAGCCACCCATGTGCCCCTGAAAAGTTTTGATTGGGAAGGGATGCCGTACTTTGTGAAATGTTTTTTCAGCATCTATTGAGAGTATCATATGGTTATAGTTCTTTCTTTTATTAATGCATTGTATCACATTGATTGATTTGCAGATGTTGAACCAACCCTGTGCCCTGGAAAAGATCCCCCTTGGTCATGGTGAATAATCATTTTAATGTCCCTTTGGATCCTATTGACTAGTGTTTTGGTGAGAATTTTCACATCTGTGTTCATCAAGGATATTGGTCTGTAATTCTCTTTTTTGATGGTATCCTTGTCTGGTTTTGGGATCAAGTTGATGCTTGCCTCATAAAATGAGTTTGCAAGTTTCCCTTCCATTTCTATTTTTTGGAAGAGTTTCAGGAGAATAGGTATTAATTCTTCTTTAAATGTTTGATAGAATTCCCCTGGTAAGCCGTCTGGCCCTGGGCTCTTGTTTGTTTGGAGATTTTTGATGACTGTTTCAATCTCCTTTCTGGCTAGGGTTCTGTTCAGGTTTTCTATTTCTTCCTGGTTCAGTTGTGGTAGTTTATACATCTCTAGAAATGCCTCCATTTCTTCCAGATTGTCACATTTTCTGGCATGTAGTTGCTCATGATATGTTCTTCTAATTGTTTGTATTTCTTTGGTGTTGGTTGTGATCTTTCCTCTTTCATTCATGATTGTATTAATTTGGGTCCTTTCTCTTTTCTTTTTGATAAGTCTAGCCAGGGGTTTATCAATCTTATTAATTCTTTCAAAGAACCAGCTCCTAGTTTCATTGATTTGTTCTATTGTTTTGTTGTTGTTGTTGTTGTTTTGGTTTGTATTTCATTGATTTCTGCTCTGATCTTTATGATTTCTCTTCTCCTTCTGGGTTTAGGCTTTCTTTGTTGTTCTTTCTCCAGATCCTTTAGGTGTAGGGTTAGGTTGTGTATTTGAGACCTTTCTTGTTTCTTGAGAAAGGCTTGTATCACTATATATTTTCCTCTCAGGATTGCTTTTGGTGTGTCCCACAGATTTCGAGCCATTGTGCTTTCATTATCATTTGTTTCCATGAATTTTTTCAATTCTTCATTAATTTCCTGGTTGACCCATTTGTTCTTTAGATGGATGCTCTTTAGACTCCATGTATTTGTGTTCTTTCCAAATTTCCTCTTGTGATTGAGTTTTAGCTTCAGAGCATTGTGGTCTGAAAATATGCAGGGAATGATCCCAGTGTTTTGGTACTGGTTGAGAGTTGATTTGTGACCCAGGATGTGATCTATTCTGGAGAATGTTCCATGTGCACAAGAGAAGAAGGTGTATTCTGTTGCTTTGGGATGGAATGTTCTGAATAT